>NC_064641.1:816570288-816906121 GCF_023864345.2 Schistocerca serialis cubense | reverse complement strand
GGTGGAGGGGTGAGGGTGAGGGGTTGTTTGCATTCTTTGGGGGGAGGGGTGCGGGAATGATCCTGGATGGCGTTGGCGATTATAGGCCAGAATCTGGGAGGAGATGGAAGTGGTAAATGGAGCCTGCGGTTATATGTGTATCTTTATTGTTATATGTAGTAGTTCAGCTTAAACTTTAGGTGAAGAGGTGTTTTTTGTTGTTGTTTGTCGTTATGATTTCCATGTCTGTGTCTCTGGAGGTACTTTTATGATGGTGTTGGTATAACTGTTCCCCAAAAGTTGAATGATTTGTCGTGTACTTCCAAGCTCTTATGTGTTCTTTGTATCTGGCGCGAAATGTCCTCCTGGTTTAACCTATGTATGTTCCATCCCACGAATTGCATTTCGGTTGGTCTATTCCTGATTTCTGATATAGATCAGATTTTCTTGCTGTTTATGGGAAGTATTACTGAATGGAGTTATTGGTTTGGTGGGCCATTTTTATGCCTTGTTTTTTTTTACAAAAATTGGATAATCTGTATGCGTATTTTTGGTTGTCGGTCATTCTGCACCACCATTTATTTTCTGCTGCTTTCACACTTTGCTTTGTTCCACTTCTTGTAATTTGTGTGTTTGTTTTCGTATGATTTTGTCCCTCAGTTGGTAACAGCTGACTGTTCATTCTTTTATGTTTCTTGATTTTCTTGTCCAGCTTTGTTACTAAGTTCTCTTTGAATCCATTGTTTGTGGCTATTTGTATTGTGATATACATTTCATTTTTGTCTTTGTCTGTATGTAATCATACTGTGTTAATCTGTGGAGCATGTATTTAAATGCTGCATGATTTTGAGAAATGTCTTAAATCTTAGTGGCCAGGCCATGTCCAAGAAATTATTTTACTCTTTCTCTATTTTAATATGTATCTTATCATCAACAGAATTTATGTCTGTGTAACTGGTCAGTTTTATTACTTGGTTCACCTAATAGGCACAATATGTCATCCATATATCTAATCCAGTATAGGGTGTTGTACCTATTTGGCACTATGTTCTTAAACTGGAAATTACAAGAGAACAGAACTATAAGAAACACCACGCATTTGGTTCAAAATGGTTCAAATGGCTCTGAGCACTATGGGACTCAACTGCTGAGGTCATTAGTCCCCTAGAACTTAGAACTAGTTAAACCTAACTAACCTAAGGACATCACAAACATCCATGCCCGAGGCAGGATTCGAACCTGCGACCGTCGCGGTCTTGCGGTTCCAGACTGCAGCGCCTTTAACCGCACGGCCACTTCGGCCGGCTGCATTTGGTTCGTTACATAAAAAACGTACAGGTTCCAGACACTGCCACCCTCGTGTCATTTGATGTAGAGAATATGTATGTTAACAATTGAAACATTAACCATTACAGGAAAAAGTATTAAGACACAGAATACACTTCTTCAAGAAGACATCAAAGGAACAGTCCGGTTTCTAGAGGTAATAGCAGAACAGAAGTATTTCCACTGAATGAGATTCTCACTGTGCAGCGGATTGTGCGCTGATGTGAAACTTCCTGGCACATTAAAACTGTGTGCCGGACCGAGGCTCAATCTGGGAACCTTCGCCTTTCGTGTGCAAGTGCTCCACCAACTAAGCTATCCAAGCATGGCTCACGACCCCTCCTCACAGCTTCAATTGTGCCAGTACCTCGTTCGCAGAAGAGCTTCTGTGAAGTCTGTAAAGTAGAAGATGAGGTACTGGCAGAATTGAGGCTATGAGGACGGGTCCCGAGTTGTGCCAGGGTAGCACAGTTGGCAGAGCACATGCCAATGAAAGGAATAGGTTACGAGGTCGATTCTCAATGCGGCGTATAGTTTTAATCCGCCAGGAAGAGTCAGAACTGTTTTCAGTTTATAATGAAGTCTATTTACAAAGTGAAGGATTAACAATCCGATCCCTTGGGGTCTGGAACTACAGCAAACATACTTATAAACCATGTAGAACAGATTATATTTGTCAAAATAGTGCCAAATAGGTATAACATCCTATACTGGATTAGATATATGGATGACATGTTGTGCCTCACGGAGGAGCCAAGCAATAAAACTGACCAATTGCACACAGACATAAATTCTGTTCATTATAAGATACATAGAGAAAGAGTAAAATAGTTAAATTTCTTTGCATCGCCACTAAGATTTAAGACAACCAACACACAAATGGCATATACCGAAAACTGACGACAGCAGACATAATTATACATGAGACATTACAACACCCTAGTTCTCAAATGCAGGCAGCATTTAAATACATGCTCCACAGACTAAACATAGTACCATTACAGACAGACAATTACAAATATGAAATGAATATCATAATACAAATATCCACAAACAATGGATACAAAGAGAACTTAGTAACAAAGCTGGACAGGAAAATCAAGAAAGAGAAAAGAATGAACAGTCAGCTGTTACCAACAAAAGGACAAAATCACACGAAAACAAACACACAAATTACAAGAAATGGAACAAAGCAAAGTGTGATAACAGCAGAGAATAAATGGTGGTACAGAATGACATACAACCAAAAATACAGATTATCCAATTTTTGTAAAAAAACAAGGCATAAAAATGGCCCACCAAACCAATAACTCAATTCAGTAATACTTCCCATAAACAGCAAGAAAATCTGATCTATATCAGAAATCAGGAATAGACCAACGGAAATGCAATTCGTGGGATGGAACATACATAGGTTAAACCAGGAGGACATTTTGCACCAGATACAAACTACACATAAGAGCATGGAAGCACACAACAAATCATTCAACTTTATGGGAACAGTTATACCAACACCATCATAAAATTACCACCAGAGACAGAGACATGGAAATCGTAAGGATAAACAACAACAAAAAACACCTTCTCACTTTACAAGAAAATACTACATTCAAAAAGACGTAACTGAAAAGAGACATCTCATAAATCATGAGACTAACTTGGCAAACCACACACCATGTAAGCTGATTGACCACTTAATACAACATTAAAGATACACATATAACCATAGGCTCCATTTACGACTACCATGTCCTCCGAGATTTTGTCCTATTATCACTATCCAGCACTATCCAGGTACATTCCCGCACCCCTCCCCCCTCCCCACCCCTTCCACCATTTCTTCCCTCAGCTCTACTTAGCATTCATTCTCTCTCTCTCTCTCTCTCTCTGTCTCACACAAACACACACAGACACACACACACACACACACACACACACACACACACACACACACACAAACATACACAAAGGCTGTTTCACGGGGTGGTAACGCTAACAACGTGAACAGAAACAAACGAATAGATATAAACACTGTTACTGTGCAGAGTGAGAAACAGTTTACAAAAGTGAAGTGTAAATAAAGCAGTGTAAAGAATACTGCAGAATGGCAAAAACTACCAAATATATAAATCAACTGAAGTCTTTCGACGTCAGCCCCTGCTAGCAAGGAGGGAAGAAACAGAATATGTAAAGAAACGCCGTAAGTAGCTTGCACACGAACTTTATAAACAAAACGCTGCTTTTAACCAAAACCAACCAAAAATATACAAGCGTATGTATCCAATGTGTTGAATAACGAAGGAAGCTGCTCTATAAATAAAAGCGGAACGCGTCTGGTGTTATTCTCTAAACGTGTAAAGCTATGCAAATGTGCTACCATTATAAAAAAGAATATTATGGAAAAACTGTAAGTTAATGTCTCTCCATATTACTATCAGTAATAAACTGTGCAGCGGTGACTGGGATAAAATTGATAGACTGCTGCATGATACCATGGGGAAGCGTATGTTGACAACGTCTTGCAGACAGAAGAAGAAGTTTGATAATTTGCTACCTAATCAGACTGTTCGGCATTTAGACGTTTCCCGGACCGTTATCAATTTGTCCAAGCGTTCGTTATCTAACGATGAGACATCTGTGCTTGCCAAGGGAGGAAATTTTGCTGTTACTCCGCGTTTTCTGCCCACGGAAGAAATTATAGCCAGTGTAGAAGCAGGAATTCGCAGTGTGGATTCTGTAACAGCTGAAGAAATCCGTATAGAACCAGTGAGAATATTAGCCAATGCAAAACCGCCGAAGAGTAATATAGCTGTGGGTGAGAGAAGAGCTTTAAAACTCTTGAATGACGACGATAGTATTTTGATTCTCCCAGCTGACAAAGGAAGAGCAACGGTGGTTATGGATGTGGCCGACTATCAGAGTAAATTACTGATCTACTGCATTCGCAAGAATATAGGAAGCTGAATAAGGGCCCCACTAACAACGTTCTCAGAACTGTGTTGCGGTTAAAAAAAAGTCCTCCATTGAAGAGAGTGTACAGAAAGGTCTCTGCAAATTCGGTTGCGCTACCACCGAGGCTTTATGGATTGCCCAAAATTCGTAAAGAAAATTTGCCGTTAAGACCGATACTAAGTGCCATTGGTTCGCCCACCTACTCGCTAGCCAAGTTTTTGACTACGCTGTTAAAACCACATGTGGGTCGTTCGGGCTCTTATATAAAGAATTCGACACATTTCATCAGCAGATTGAATGGCATAGTGGTCCAGCTGGAGGACATATTGGTCAGCTTCGATGTGGTATCGCTGTTTACCATGGTTCCGCTTAATGATGTATTGGAACAGCTGGATTGAATTTTTCCTGCCGATATTTCAGAACTGTTTAAGTGTTGTTTGACGACCACATATTTCAAGTGGAATGAACAGTTTTATGAGCAAACGGATGGCATGGCTATGGGAAGCCCCCTAAGTCCCGTAATTGCAAACTTCTTTATGGAGAAATTCCAAGAATAGGCCTTTGGGACTGCCAGCGAAAAACCAAATGTATGGTTCCGATACGTGGATGACACGTTTGTGCTGTGGAGACATGGCAGGGAGGAACCAAGCCGGTTCCACGAATATCTGAATAGTATAAACTCTAGAATTCAGTTTACAATGGAGGAGGAGGTAGACGGAAAATTACATTTCCTCGATGTGCTTGTTTTTAGAAACGAAAATGGTAGTTTGCGCCACTCAGTATACCGCAAACCCACGCACAAGGACCATTATTTGCACCGGGATTCGAACCACCACCCACAACAGAAGCGGGGTTTTACCAAGACGTTAGCGGACAGAGCTAGAAATATTTGTGAAGCTGAGTTGCTCGACGCTGAGATGGAACATGTAAGACTCCGGTTTAATCTTCTTACTTATCCCGCTCGATCGTGATCTGATAGCAGCCCAAATAGATAATAATTAATGTGACCGTGTACCTAATGGGGCTGGCAATCGGATTGGACTGCTACGGAGATGTTACATTCCATTTTGTACTTCTCAAATGCTGTAATAATAATGAAATGTCTGGTGGCAGGAAGAACAACAACACAGCTTCATTAGTCAACGACCTATATTCTCACAAAAAACACAAAGTAAAGAGACAGCCACTGCCTTCGTCGTACAGAATTAATAACGGCTAATCTCAGCACAGGCCCTTTCGTTATTCCTTATCAACACACGCAATTTCAATCATTGTAATCCACCACTACAATCCAACACTGCAATCCAACACTGCAATCCAAATACTGCCGGCGCGGTAGACGCGTAATTACAAATATCGGCACAAAAAATCACTGAATCACACTAGTAACTATACTTTTTCACTTTCCCGAATATTCCTAACACAAAGGGGTTAAACCACGGCGATGGACACTCCCTTTGTCGGTACGGTCTTGCATTCCAGCAACAGACCTCCACCCGGCTCGGCCCGCAGCGCGTACCACACTCTACTGTCTCCACACTCGCTCTCGCTCTCGCCACCCGACGCACACTATCGATTGTTTGTCCTGTCGACCTGTGCTATCGCAAAACTTATAGTAAGGGCCTACGGACCCCTTACAAACATCTCCACAATGCACTAATGAAGAACGGATATTCGTCCGCCGAAATAAAACGTGCGTTGAGGCAGCCACGCAGAAATCATAGAGACGTACAGGCTACTGCAAAATCTAAGGTTTTCCTACCGTTTGTTAAAAATGTAACGGAAAGAATAGGGAGGATCTTGACGAAGCGGAAAATTACCGTAATTTACAAGCCCACCAGGAAGATACAGGGATACCTTAAGCCTGCCTAGGGCGCTCGCAAACCGTTGGAAAAAGCTGGAGTGTATAGGATTCCATGCAGCTGTGGAGATGTTTATGTGGGTACCACTAAAAGAACTGTTTCTAAACGTTTGGAAGAGCACAAGGGAAATTGTAGAAGAGGAGAAACGGAACGATCAGCTGTTGCGGAGCATGCTTTCCAGCCAGGGGACCACAATATTCGTTTCGGGGACACGCAAGTACTAGCGGCCACAAGCGGATTTTACGAAAGGCTCTTCAGGGAGGCAATTGAAATCGCTAAACACCCTAATAATTTCAATCGAAAGGAGGAGGGCCTGAAATTAAACGGTATATGGATGCCGGTGTTAAAGGAGACGTGTACCACCCGTCCACTACTGGGTGATGGCAACGGCGATCGACGGCAGCGGACAGTGGCCATTTGCACTGACGTTTTCAAAAGACGTGACGTCACACCGCGGCGCCGGAGAGCGCGGACACGGAATTTAGCGGCAGTCAGTAGCGAGCCAGTGGGTGTGTTGGATCTTCCATCGAGCTACGGACCCCCTTGAAGATGTCTCCCGCGGTCGGAGACGAAACGTTGGGAATTGACACAGAATTCATCAACTGACCACGTCATAACAGCGCGGATAATTATAATGGACATGATATTTCCGGCCGTGAAAGTCTACATTTTAGTATCATCGTAGCTTCTGTGATTATAGGATGTCTTAGCAGAAGTCCTTCTAAGCAGAATATGTATGCTGCATTTCGCCTGCTCGAAGTCCCAATTCCATTCTAAGATTAGACTGGGTATTCTAGACGGCAGGATTATCTATATTACCGTGCAGGTCATAGCTAAGTGCAAAGCTTCCAATAAAAACGACCAGTTCTTTAGTACTATTTGTCGGTCAGGGCCCCATACCAAGCTGCACTAAGACTACAGATGGGAAAGACATGAACGTCAGTCGGAACGGGAGTTTTAGAGAGATGCCCAACAAACGCCAATGGGAGACGTTACACGAAATATGCTGTGTGCACTACAGGTGGCCCTGTTCTCTAAATTCCTGAAGCGAACGTTTCAAACGCAGACGGGTATTGTACTGGGAGAGAGGAAAGTGTTTTTAGCAACACATAAAATGCTGTATAAAATATTAAAGTTATTTAGAGGATACTGCTAATTCTTCAATTATAGAATTTAATCTCGAGCAAAATTCTGTATTGTTTCAGAACTAGTTACATACGGTGCGGATGTTTAAATCACACTTCCTAGGCCCTGCACCAGCTAGTAACCTGAAACGGAAGAAAGTCTTCTATCACACAACGCATGATTTGACGAATGAACTGTGTTTATGTCAATATCTTAACAATTTCCTCTATCCTGAAAATTGCTCACGTTTCAAAATCTCTTTAGCTCGTAACTAGTTTTTGACATTTCTTCTTCTTAATATAATTTTTCTCGATTACAACAATTGAAAATTTAAATAGAATATTTACTACTAGGTACAGGATGTGCGCTATAAAAATTTTTCTCATTTGGAACAAATATTTCTCTTCTGGAGTAATTTCAATAATTTTAGAAAAGACTGGAGGACATCTAAAGTGAATGGATACATTACATTACTGAAACAGGGCTGGCCAGACGCGAATGTTTGAAAAGTGATCCAAATTGCAAAACTCTCCCCTACTTTTCTCAAATGTATGTCTTACGTAAAGATCACGTGACTAAGTCCGGAGAAATTCAGGCTAATATAGACGGGTACAGATAGACTTTCTTTCTATCCACGTCAAATCAGTGAATAGCGTAGGAAGAGCGGATAGTAATACTTCTACAGAGTGTATGATACACCACACCCTGTACGATGGTTTGTGGAGTGCAGATGAAAATGCAGAAGGTTTATCGTAAAGATGGCCCATATAGCGCTATCGTCAGTCATAATCGTGCACCTGCCCATGACACGTTGTCACTAGCTTGCTCTGCTGTGGTGGTACGTCTTTGCCAAGGGGACGAGATGCCAAAGCTTTGACTGTGTTGGCCAACCAGAGAGCAGGGCGTGCATGTTGCGGCTGGACGTCTTGTGCAGTTTTCCCTGAAACAACATGGAGAAAACGTGATTTTAGACAAATGCCGTTTGCATATGACGCGAGCGGATTCAACAAGCAACTTTCAGAGCTATGGAGAGACTGCATCAAGCATAGAGCATTCGGATTGTATTCGTGTCATTGCTTATTACGGGTACGTTGGAGCTATGCAGAATCATGTTCTTTCCCTGTTGCATTCGAACTTACCATGAAAAATGTTATGTCTTTGTCCTTGATTAAGTTCTCCGCAGTGCACGTGTCATCGGTATCTATTACTTATATAAACGTTCGTAAATTTGTATGATGATGCTCAGAGCAGTGTTAGGCATCTTAAACCGATCCACATATCTAACAAAGGCGAGTAGTCTCATTTATATTGATTGCATGTTCAACAATTAGTCTGAATTTATTATGCTGCGTTCATTATGTGACGTTATTCCTGTGAATGTCCAATTTTCAAGAAGAATTAGGACTGCAATATCGTTGGTGCTGTATCTGCAAAGTAGACTATGCGCTGGATTTGGAATTCACTCTCTCCCTTCTTTTTAATTGTTACTGAAAACAGCACACAAAGGCTACGCTACACTCCGCATGCAGAAACAAGTAATATACACTGATCAGCCAGAACATTATGAGCACGTGCCTAGTAGTCAGTATGTCCACCCTTGGCATGGATAACAGGTTCGACACGACGTGGTATGGAAGCAACGAGTAGTTCCCATGCACACACAAGTCATTTTCTTCCCGTAAACTACGGTGAGCTCTTCCGCCACATTGAATCACATCTCAGATGTTTTCAGTCTGGTTCAGATCTGGCGAGATGTGGGCCCAGCACTTCAACTGCAACTCACTACTGTGTTCCTCGAACCAATCCATCACACTTATGGCTTTTCGACATGGCGTATTATCTTGTCGAAAAGTGTCACTGCCTTTTGGGAAAATGATCGTCATGAAGGGGTGTACGTGCTCCCCAACCAGTTTACGATATTCTTTCGCCGTCAGTTTACCATTCACGAGCTCCACTGTACCCATGGGTTCTCACGTAGACGTTTCCCAGAGCATAATGTAGCCGCCGCCAGCTTCTATCCGTCCCCAATTACAGGCATCAAGCAGCTGTTCTCCCTTGGAACAAGACGGATTCGCGCCATCCCATCGACGTGATGAAGAAGGTATAGCTATTCATCAGACCACGCAACGCCCTGGAATTGCACCAGCGTCTAGTACCGATGGTGACGTGCCCATTTCAGACATAGTAGCCGATGTCGTGGTGTTAACATTAGACCATGCATGGGTCAATGACTGCGGAGACACGTTGTTAACGGAGTTCGGTGCGCTGTGTGTTCCTACACACTTGGTAATCTAGCCACCAGTTAGTTCCCTCACAGTTCGCCACCTCTCATGCTCTGACAGTCTGCTAGCCTGCGACATCCAACATGTGTATTGAAGGGTGGTTGCCCCAACCAAGGTCTGTACGTGGTTTCACCTTGGTTTCGCCACCGGCAGATGACCTCACCACAGCACTGCTTGAACAGGTGACAGGTCGTGCAGTTTACGAAATGCCCGTGGCGCGCCTCCGGGTAATCACCATCTGTACTCGGTCAAACTCAGGTAGATCGCGCATCTTCTGAACTGTACACAGTGACAGCACGCTCACTAACACTACATGCACCGTGCGTATGTCTGATTAGCTGTCACTCCTCCCTAGATAACGCTGCCACTGGCGGGATGGATTTATATCGATAATAGACCGGTGATCGGTATGTTCTGGCTGATAAGTGTGCATTCGCACTTGAAACACACTTTCAACCCTTTTCAAAGTTATGTTGTCTAATGAGTGTAATAAATCCTTTCTTTTTTATCGCAACAGATGGCTGAAACGTTTTCGTTATTGCAGCCAACGGTGCCAAAGGCCATTTGCAGTAATCACCTTTAGGAGATTCGGCATATTTTCCATCGAAGAAAATAGGTAATGCAACGATATATTATGTAAGTAATCAGCTAGAGGATTGTGACGCGGATCGAACAAGGAAAAAAAAAAGAATTTCGCCCAACAGAGACTGCTACGTTTCCTGGCAACAAACCGCTGTTACACGTCTGCCTATAAGAGAAGTGGCAAAATGTGGCTTACAAAAGCGTTTCTGATTCTAGGTGTTGTGTGCGCTGCAGGAGTTTTTCTGCACACTGTCAGCCCTTCAGAGTTGAAAAGTTCCGTTGCACCCCCATCGGGGCTGTCTAGTGATTTCGCTACTTCTGCAGAGTCGAGGCCGAGTGGGAACGACGCATCTCGTGGAGAAAGCGTGTATAACGACGGAGATGCAGCTGGTGGAAGTGAACCAAGCATTTTTACGTCCATAAAGGAGCGCATTCAAAGGAAACTAAAGGTATTGTGAATATTTCTATCGTTCAAACCTACACAGTTATTTTGTGTATTTCTTTTTGGGGCTAATGGTAACATATGATGTTGTAATGATTGCGTATCGGATTCCAATTTGTACAAGCTCAGCTTGTTGGTGGTGGTTCGTGTTTGTTATAAAGTTGCGTAGCAGTAAATTTCTCGGCTTATAGGCATTTGCTATGTAATTGCTATTAAATGTGGTTTATGTTGCTGTTACTTGTGGTAACAACTACGAAGGGTAACAGATACTTACATTTTACATACGGGTCTCGGATATTTCCTTCTTGGGATAGAAGCCTTATCCGTAATCTTCTACACCGTGGACGATATTTTAAAGTTCAGCGACAATACGTTGTTTGTATCCGAACGGAAATGGATCTTGATGAAGTGACCTAATCTGTAGCAGTCATTAAATCATTATTTCGACTGATTATAGATTGAATTCGTTTTAACGTTAGCATTCTTTCCTTTTGCTTTATGTGTAGTGATGTATGGTAATAATCTGTTAATTGACGACTCGATTTTCATTTTTTGTGTCTTTGTTTGTGTAGGCCCTGAAGAGCAGCAAAGCGGGACCCGACGAGTACGTCTTCCTTCAGAAGACCGTAATTCCGAAGCTGAGAGAAGCTGTGTTAGCGGTGCGGCGTGTGATTAATTCTTACGACAGGGACCGCGCCGCGCAATATTTGCGCCAGACTGTTGAGGCTATGCAGTCTTACGACAGAGATCGAGTCAAGGGATATCTGTGCCGAACTGTTGGAGAGACTATACAGTGGTGCACCGAATATGTGATTGTATGCAACACAATAGTGGTGTTATTGTGTATTTGCCAGCACGTTATATTAGTGATGTTAACTCATTACTTTTTTATGGATGACTGACTGGCAATACCAAATTGTTTAATTTGCTTTTGTTCTCATTTTGTTTTGATAACGACGTATGGCTCCTTGAATTTTGCCTTGGTTTCTTACAAAAGACTAAATTATTCGAGAGCCATCACTTTTCATTGTAGTATGGCTGTATACTTCGTCTTGGTTTCTTACAACAGTCTAAATCATTCTACAGCCATCACGTTTAAATTTGTTGTTTTTATATTGTTCTTTTCTTATTAATACCACATAAATAAAACATTTTTCAAAAATCGTATGCCTATTACTGCACAATCAAAGTCTGGAATATCATGTATCTTTATACGATGCTATACTTGTTGAAATTTACCTAGATTGGCCGCCATAACTTTCCGTCAAGAATTAAAGTTACCGTTTCAAAGTACTGCAGTATTGTACTAGAAGGAAGTAGAAAAAAAAAGTTTTTTAATTTCCGTTCTCCTGACTTTGCTCATCTACAGTGCACTCACACAAACCTCCAAGAGAAGGGAGGTGACTGTAAGAGTAATGTGCATTTTCCTTTTGTATCTAGAAAGTAGACGAGTTGCAGGAGAATTGAAGTCAACTATTCTGATGCGTATTTTAGTCTAACCTAACCTAACCTACCACTAACCTAACCTAACCTAACCTACAAAGTCTACTCGAATGGTACACTTTGAACATTTTCTATTGCTATTCATATATCCAAAACGAATAACGTTTCGAAGAAAAATGAACGTGCTGGTTATCGTCTCTTTGGTGGCCATTTCTTGCTCCTGGAGAAGAAGTTTCATCGTTTCGTCAAGATACGTACAACGCTCTGACAGCGACGTAACCTGACCAGTAGAATGTTTTTCATTTTAATGGCGGATGTGTGTTGGACATGTTCAAATTTCTAGCAGAATCTTACATATCTTGAATTATACGATTTATGTATCACATTCCAAAGACATCTAGCGACAGTGGCGATAGTGTTCAGGTGATTATTCAACTATATGAATGTAGTGATACGCATATAAAGTTCGGTATTGTGCAACTTGTAAACGGCAATGTGTTTCACATCCATAGTTTGTCAGTGCATGGGTGCAGAGCACATTGCTCTTGCATTTCGCACAACATCAATATTTGCACACTGTCTGAGACAAAAAAGGCGAGTACCTAGAACATATGGTCGGATATCTGTGTGTCTTTTTATACGTACTCAACATGGGTGCGTATATGATTAGACTTACACATCTCTGTGACAGAACAGCCACCAAACTGCGTATTTAGTATTATTACCAGGCCAAGTAGGGTATATAAGGGACGTGAACAGCCTCAAGTGTTGAGTGATCACTTTAAAAGTCATGGAGCCGCCGCATATTAATATGAGACAGCTTCTCAGCACCTGAAAGTGCTTGAATGGTCCTCATTGGGGGACATATGTGGTTGGCTCATGGAATCACGTATTATCCAGATATTTGGAACATTTAGATGTGCCATTGTCCTAAGTTGGACCGCATGGAAACGTGATAGTAAGCATACTCGATCTCAAGGTTCCAGTCGGCCACATCTGGCGACCACAACGGAGGATCACCTTATTGTGCACTAATTACGTCGTAACCACTTCCCATTTGCGCCTGCAGCCGGATTAGATAATTAATATCCCAGGCATCGCAGAACAATAAGTAACATATTAGAAACCTAACCTAAGTTAATGTAATATGTACTAGACAAATTCGCTTGAGTTCCTGCGAGAATCAACCGGGCATCTTCCAAGAACAACAGAAAATGTATCACAATAGTCACATTTTCAGTCCACAGTACATTATAGCCCGGAAGGCATAATAACATTGTAAAATGAATGAATGAAATCACTAATGTTGGTAAATTTGTTGTTACCACTCTCCATCAGCTACTCGTTGCTGCTACAGACAATAAGACTAAACGAGGCTACCTAGTCAGTGGACAACAAGCATTAACATACAAGTCATAAAACATATGATTATGTGCAGTGGTTGAACACATCTCCAGCGCGATTACGACAGCCAGCTAGGTATTTTCTCTTGTAGCTGGAAAGTAAGGCAAATGACAGAACGAACAGCGGTACGTAGTTGGGAGCGGATCGAACCGTCCAACTTCACGTTCACCGTGACCTCAGCTCGCTCCCAAAGGAGGTTTCCCCAGCTTCGGTATACCGCTCCCGCTTTGTCGTACTTCGTTCGAAGTTCATTAATACGATTTTCATTTATACAGATGGCTCTAAGACCAATGACGGTGTGGGGTGTTCTTTTATTGTCGGGGCACACAGTTTCAAATACCGGCTACATGGCCATTGGTCGGTCTTCACAGTTGAGCTATTTGCCCTCTACCAGGCTGTTCTTTACATCCGCCGCCACCGACATTCTACTTATGTCTTCTGCTCTGATTCCCTGAGCGCCATCCAGAGCCTCAGTGATATGTATCCGCCTCACCCTTTCGTGCACCGGATCCAACCCTCTCTTCAGCAGCTGGCGGACGACGGTTCTCCGGTTACCTATATGTGGGTTCCTGGCCATGTCGCTATCCATGGGAACGAAACTGCAGATGCCGCAAGCAAGGCTGCGGTCCTCCAGCGTGGGACAGCTTCTTGTTGTGTGTCTGCATCTGATTTTAGCAGGGTCATTTGTCAGCGCATTTTATCGTTGTGGCATCCCGATTGGGCTACACTTACTGAAAACAAGCTTCGGGCCTTGAAACCTCTCCCCACGGCTTGGACGACCTCTTCACGCCCTTCTCGGTGGGAGGAGGTCGTTTTGGCCCGGTTACGAATTCGACACTGCCGGTTCAACCATCGCCACCTGCTGACGGCTGCGCCGACGCCGTTCTGGCTATGAGGGCAATTGCTTACGGTACGCCACATTTTAATATCCTGTACGAATTTTAATACACTGCGCATTGATCTTGGCCTGCCATGTACTGTGGATGCCATTTTAGCAGATGACCCAGGAGCAGCTGCTCGAGTTCTTCGTTTTATCCACTTGAAATACCTGCCTAAGGACATTTGATTATGCTGTTTTCTTTTAATTCCTTGCCTGTTAATGTGCCTTTTATAGTGTTGTCCTTTTTAGTTGCTGTTTTAACCTTGTGCCTCGCAGTGCACTCATAGCTTAGTCTGGGCGCTAATGACCACTGTAGTTGTGCGCCCCAAAACTACTCCAAAAAAAAAGCCTTACGTCTTCACAGAAACCCTGTAATATCAAACTTCTAACAAATGTTTCTGACCCGCTGTGTGACCGATATCTGGGGCCTCGTATCCTGGAATACGCTTTTTGACGTGAATGGGGCGTGGCACACTTGCCGGTGTGGTGGTGAGTCCATTTATCGCGATAGGCAGTGTGTGAAGCAACACGGACAGCGCAGGTCCTCGGGGCAACGAGCTGGCTGTTTGTTCCGCCAGCGGTGTGATTTCCGCGTTTGTCGGGATGAAGATCTTCCGGACACGAGGGATTGGCATTGGAAATGGGAGTGGACGTGAATTCCTTTGGTCGATCTGATTTAGATGCCTGCCATCATTGGCGATGATACGGCGTTGACGAATAACGAAATTCTGCATGACCCTCTGAAGTATCGGAATATCGATGCCGTCGATGGTCTTATGCGAGGATTTTCTTAACTCAGCAGTCGTTTTGGAGTTTTTATCGTATACCTTCTCTTTAACATATCCACACAATAAGCAGACACTTGAGTTCAGATCGGGAGAATACGGCGGTCAGTCGAGGCCAATGCTAGTGGCCTCTGGGTACCTTGGAGACAGAATGCGGTCTCCAAAGTGCTCCTCCAAGACATCAAGTACTCTGATTTTCCGATGGGTGTTCGAGCTCCGTCTCGCATGAACCACATCTTGTCGAAATGAGGGTCACTTTGGATAATGGGGGTGAAATCATCTTCCAAAACGTTTACGTACCGTTAGTTAGTCACCGTACCATCAAGACCATCAAGGAATATCGCTCCGAAAGTGGGCTTCGTCGCTAAAACAAATCGTACAGTGCATACTGATTCCCATTCATGTCGCGCGCCCTACGGTGCATTTTGGAAGCCCTAACGCAAACCGTTCAAAATTTATGACGATTTTATTTCATATAGTTCAGTAACAGACACCTAGTATATCGCACTCTGTGCAACCGCCTTTAGTTATTGTTCCATGTTCCTGTGACTAAGCAAGCGATTTAAGCAGAGTATCGCTCGTCTGACAAAATACACTCCTGGAAATTGAAATGAGAACACCGTGAATTCATTGTCCCAGGAAGGGGAAACTTTATTGACACATTCCTGGGGTCAGATACATCACATGATCACACTGACAGAACCACAGGCACATAGGCACAGGCAACAGAGCATGCACAATGTCGGCACTAGTACAGTGTATATCCACCTTTCGCAGGCTACTATTCTCCCATGGAGACGATCGTAGAGATGCTGGATGTAGTCCTGTGGAACGGCTTGCCATGCCATTTCCACCTGGTGCCTCAGTTGGACCAGCGTTCGTGCTGGACGTGCAGACCGCGTGAGACGACGCTTCATCCAGTCCCAAACATGCTCAATGGGGGACAGATCCGGAGATCTTGCTAGCCAGGGTAGTTGACTTACACCTTCTAGAGCACGTTGGGTGGCACGGGATACATGCGGACGTGAATTGTCCTGTTGGAACAGCAAGTTCCCTTGCCGGTCTAGGAATGGTAGAACCATGGGTTCGATGACGGTTTGGATGTACCGTGCACTATTCAGTGTCCCCTCGACGATCACCAGTGGTGTACAGCCAGTGTAGGAGATCGCTCCCCACACCATGATGCCGGGTGTTGGCCCTGTGTGCCTCGGTCGTATGCAGTCCTGATTGTGGCGCTCACCTGCACGGCGCCAAACACGCATACGACCATCATTGGCACCAAGGCAGAAGCGACTCTCATCGCTGAAGACGACACGTCTCCATTCGTCCCTCCATTCACGCCTGTCGCGACACCACTGGAGGCGGGCTGCACGATGTTGGGGCGTGAGCGGAAGACGGCCTAACGGTGTGCGGGACCGTAGCTCAGCTTCATGGAGACGGTTGCGAATGGTCCTCGCCGATACCCCAGGAGCAACAGTGTCCCTAATTTGCTGGGAAGTGGCGGTGCGGTCCCCTACGGCACTGCGTAGGATGCTACGGTCTTGGCGTGCATCCGTGCGTCGCTGCGGTCCGGTCCCAGGTCGACGGGCACGTGCACCTTCCGCCGACCACTGGCTACAGCATCGATGTACTGTGGAGACCTCACGCCCCACGTGTTGAGCAATTCGGCGGTGCGTCCACCCGGCCTCCCGCATGCCCACTATACGCCCTCGCTCAAAGTCCGTCAACTGCACATACGGTTCACGTCCACGCTGTCGCGGCATGCTACCAGTGTTAAAGACTGCGATGGAGCTCCGTATGCCACGGCAAACTGGCTGACACTGACGGCGGCGGTGCACAAATGCTGCGCAGCTAGCGCCATTCGACGGCCAACACCGCGGTTCCTGGTGTGTCCGCTGTGCCGTGCGTGTGATCATTGCTTGTACAGCCCTCTCGCAGTGTCCGGAGCAAGTATGGTGGGTCTGACACACCGGTGTCAATGTGTTCTTTTTTCCATTTCCAGGAGTGTAATTTGATGATTGTGCACTTAATCGCCATCCTTTCTTTAGTTATTTGGAACCCAAAGGCTTATGTGTCTTACGGTGGCAAATCTTGTTGTAAGTATTTTGGTGGATTGTACTTCCAACCAAAGCCTCTGTTTAACGTAGGTGAGGTTCGTCAGCTAACCGTCCGTGTCTTCTTCCAACCTACGTTTCCCATCCACTGTGACGGTTAAGTCACTGACACTGACGACTTGCCCTCCGCTTCCTCATCGACGATATTGGTGTCCTCCAAACAAAGTTTTCGTTAGCAATCGGTGCAACCACACCGAGACTGAAGAGTGGCAGCGCAAGGGCTCCACGCTCCAGCCACGTCCTCTGACCAACCAATTAGCTCCAGAGCAGCACTGCCGCTGCCGGTTAGGCGGAAGGAAGGCAAAATTCAGTTTCATGGCTCAACAACCACCGCAGTTGCGACCAAGGTTTTTGCAAGGATTCTGTTGATTGAGACAAATGCTGCAATTACACCCGTCTATTTATTCTGATTTCGGTGTGCTTCTGCCACAATACCAGCATGCCTGTTATTTAGCTGAAATGACCTTCAGCGGCACTCCTAAATAGAGAATGATAGATATTCATTGAAATAAACATTTCATACTTAAAATGTAATGCGAAGATATGCTAAACGTGTAAGTTGTGACAAAGCGCTGGCATTAACAACATCTTATGTGGAAAGAAATCTGCTCAGAATGGTTGTAGTAGTGGAAAGACCACAAACTGATTGGAGTAGATAAGAAAAATTTCATCACCCAAATACCTCTTCCCATACCAAATACTGACCTTCCTTTGAGCACATGGCTAGTGAATTAGAAATCTTGGGGGCAGAACTGTATGGAAAAAATCGTTCCCTATAGGAGAGAAAGATCAAGAGGGACCTGGAAGTACCTGATATGTGCTTCAGGTAAGGACGCTGAAATGTAAGGGACAAAGAATTTGAAATTAAGAGGTGCTGCAAAGAACAAGACGGGAAAGAATGCTAAGGGAAACAGAAATTATATGTTGAGGGAGATTGCCAGTCGGAGTGGCCGAGCGGTTCTAGGCGATACAGTCTGGAACCGCGCGATCGCTGCGGTCGCAGGTTGGAATCCTACCTCGGCTATGGATGTGTGTGATGTCCTTAGGTTAGTTAGGTTTAAGTAGTTCTAAGTTCTAGGGGACTTATGACCTCAGCAGTTGAGTCCCACAGTGCTCAGAGTCTTTTTTTTTTTTTTTTGAGAGAGATTATTTTCACGTACCATAAAGACCTTCACACTGGAGGAAGAGTATAGGTAAAATAAACATAGTTCCATATTTTGTATTATTTGTTGCAGATAACGGTTCATCTACATCCAAACCTTTTGCGATACTCTGACCAAAGCATCTGTGACTATATGATGATGGTTATTAGCGTTTTAGGGCGCACAACAGCGAGGTTATCAGCGCCCGCTGGGACTATAGAATGTCTTTGTAGACGATTATCCTTCCAGAAAGAAGATAGTGCATTACACCTGCTATGATTTCCTAATTCCATTCTGAAATTAGACTGAATATTCCGTACGAATAAATTTTCTATAGTAACGTGTCGATTAAAGATAAGATGAAAGGTTGCCATGTTTAACCAAATTTTGAATACGTCTGTTCGTCGTCAGGGGCCTTAGCGAGCTACAATAACAGAAGAGATGGAAAAGAGATGAACTCTAGTCAGAACGAAACATTTAAGGAGATACTCAAAAAGTTGCAAAGGAGGGTATTATGTGCATAAGGAAGGAATCTGCCTATTTATTTGCTGAACCATACGTCGCCGAATGTGTCATGTCCGAATGAAAAGACATCACGCATTCACATAATTGATTCCCTTCGATGGGCGGTGAAACCGCCATCTTCATTATGGATGCACAATTACTTTAGACCTCCTGTAGGTATCTCAAACTAGCGAGCATGTAGAACATGGAAAAGGACTGGAGGTGGGTGGTGCTAAGTGGAAATGTGAGTCGGTCGAGACACATGGCGTGCAATAGCAGTAAACAGGGTGTCAGGGTGGTGCAATGGATAACGCAATTGCGTAGTATGCAGGAGATCCCAGAATAGAATCCTAGTCCGGCAAAAAATTATCACTCAGCGCCACTGATCCCGCAAAAAGTCCCGATGGGGGTAACATCAATAGCTCCTTATATTTCATTTCCTGTCTCCCCCCTCCACCTTCAGTTTGCATAACAAATTTCACTGCAGAGTATTACGCATGTTGTCTGTTCATTAGGAGATGCTCGACAGAACAGACATTATGCATTTATATATGCATTTATATATATTGTGTTCATATACATTTGTTCAAAATGATGCAGTCTCTTGGGAACTTGTTCACAAATATTTATTGAGGAAAATACAGAGAGGCGCATATACCAACATAAACTAAAGACAAAATCGTCCATGACGTGGATGAGATTCCAACCCATGTCCTTGGGAAAGCGTCCCCATCGTGGTCCGTGCAGCCACCACGGGCTGCAGCCACATAGATTCTTGATCAGACTAAAAGTGGCACGTCTGTCACTAGCGCCACACCCCCACCACTCCACTACTGCAAGGAGATGATGGATGAATTACGTTGAAAGAGGCATTACCAGCAGAATTTCTGTCCCAGGCAGGAAGCCACAGAACACGCAGCAGTAGGGCTGAAAGCTTGTGCATAAGAGCCGACATCTTCCCTTCCTAAACGCGAAGCAGTTGCTGTGAGGGACCAACTTCGCCAGTCCAGTGAAACAGTTCGCCAGCGGCTGTGGGAATCTTGACGGCACGCATGACGATTCACAGTAAAACAGGGACTCAGCGAAGATAATGTAGCAACTGGTAGTCGCAGAGCTCCATCGGAATGCGGCGTTGGAAAACGTACTTTTAACACTTGAGAAGGTGTCTTCCACAAACATCAACGGCCCAAGTGTAGTTAATCGGCCACGAGGATCAAGACATCGCGAAGAGTATGCAGTGACTACAAGAAGACGTGACCGGCTATCAGTTTCCTGCTGGAGTTGGAGTTTCGTAAGAGCAGCCAGAATGCTTGATAATTTGAGGGAATCCTGTTACTAGGCAGTACACCCAGATTCTGAAGAACGTGATGATACCTGCAGTGTGAATGATGTACCGTGAAGGAGAATTCACACTATTGGAAGGCCATTCATTTGAGTACAAGACCGCATTCGTTGAGCAGCAGCTGTCCCACGTATACATTAACGTCGTGGAATGGCTGCCAAGAGCTGCTGATGCGAACCCAATGGAAAATACAAGGGCGGAGGTAGAACGAACACTGTTACAGAACTAGCCAGGAAACCGACCGATTACAGCTGACGTTTTCGGGACAGTGTTCTTGAAGCCTCGGAGGAAATTGCCCCTTTGGTTCTGTCACGTGCAGCGCTTGTTAGATTCCATGCCAAGAAGCATGATTGAAGTCAGAAGTAATGGGAGATTATGGACACAGTATTGTAGCGCAGAGAAAAATTTTAGTTTCTTTACTTTTTCTACTGCTAAATTTTCTGTCTGCGAGAGACCGTCGAAGACCAATTGTCGACGGAAAAATATCAAACACGAGATAAAAAAGTTAGAGTTATTTTTTCTGTACGTTACCCTTCTGTGCTTTAAATATTACATTACCATTATTTGATCTCTACTTTCAGGCGTGCACGGGAATAAATCGCAGGGCCTTTTCTGAGAATTTTGTTCGCCAAAAAATCACGCAGTTTTCATTTCGCTTAAATTTTACTCCATCCCCCCAAAATTAATAAACAAATCAACCAGTCTGCATTGAAATAATACCTTTTCTTTTCGCGACGTCCTCTAGCTCGATCCTTTCTTTCTTTCCTACTCTATCATTTTTCCCCAAAGCTATGAAACAGTTTATTTTTAAAACACGTGTTTCATTGCCCATCCGTCAATCTGAGGGTATTGTTGCCTTATAGCTTTCCTCTCTCCCCGACGATGATGGAAACTATGATATACTTTTCTATATGGTCTACTTTTATTGTCTTCTACCTACTTCCGGATTCCATGCTCCTTGAGTCCTTTCTCTCCTTACCCAATTATCTCTCAATCTCTTATCCCCCCTCCCCCCCCCCCTTTGTCTCGTACACACGGTTATCCACTGACACACATATACACACAAACATACACAGTGTGTGTGTGGGTGTCTATGTGTGTGTGAGTATGTGTGTGTGTGTGTGTGTGTGTGTGTGTGTGTGTGTGTGTGTGCGTGCGTGCGTATGTGTGTGTGTGTGTGTGTGTGTGTGTGTGAAAGAGAAAGAGAGAGAGGAGAGAGAGAGAGAGTGAGAGAGAGAGAGAGAGAGAGAGGTGATAACATCGAGAGAGTAAACACTGTCATTGATTTGCGTAGCATATAGTTTTCTCCAAATACACACTTGGGATCCATAGAAATCGTACAAGCTAGCTGTCAAGAGATTCATCAGCAGTTTTCCACTTCTGACACCTTGTTATGATTAAGTGCAGAGGTGCGAGTAGTGATAACTAGTCGGCAGCTTTGTAGTTCGGAGTACGGACGTGGAAAGTACGAAAAAGTTGGTGTTGTTAATCGAAGACAGTGCATCATGAAAATAACTAGCGGTTGGTGGCAATGAACTGTTGTATATTGCTTCCGTGAGACCTGATGTGCTTGATTTCCTGTGAATGTTGGATGTTTCTTATTTTCCTTTTTTTTGGTTTTTTTCTGCAGTGTTTTGAGAATACTGCGGTGTTTCTGGTTCGGAGTTGACTGAAGACCGGGATAGCAAATAACTAGCTATGTGAGCTGAACTTCGTTATGAGGGTTGTTAGACTGGGACAATAGTACATTATTTTGTTTGACCGTCTTTTGTCTTTCGCTGAAATTTCTGGTTCATTGCAGGGTGCTAGATGTGGTTAAGAGAAGAATATTTCAGTTTCATGTTTTCGATTTTTGTCCATGATGATGTCACCTGGTATTTCACTACATTGCATGTCTATTGGTAGTTCTGGTTTTCCACTAGTTACCTATCAAATATTTGCAGATAAGAGACACTTGGTGAACATTAATACCTACAGAAGTAAATGTGCTTAAGAGCTGTCTTGAAGGCGTTATTAAAACTATACATTATTGTACAGGTCTTATGACTGTTTTGGGATATACTGAATACTCCAACGGTCCAGTTGATGAATGTTAGGCTCATATGTTGCTTTCTTTCCCTCTGTTAGAATTTGTGATCTTATAAACTGTGTATGATAGCGTTGTGATGTGTCAGATGTACCCATTTTGGTATTTAAACTGTGTATTGTAGTGAGTTCAATATTCTGTGTTTCTGGTATGTTTAGACTGTTTTCTCTCATCATTTTCTTTTATCTGTTATCTGATTGATAAAGTTGTGTTATCTTTGAGTGCATTTTATTTTGTCTACACTGTTTTGCTTTATATGTACTATTTACTTCCTGTTCGTAATTTTTTTATTCATACATGTTTCTTATGTTCTGTTGTTTGATTATGTGTATGTACTTTGGCTGCACTGTAGGTTAAGGTATAACAATATATGTTTGTTCCCTTTATTTTTCTTCTTACGGACCCTCCCCCCCCCCCCCCCCAATTAGTGCTTATTTCCGTAAATTCCTTCAGAATTTAGAAACAATTTTCGTGCGGGAATGTAAGCATGTAACGAGTAGCACTGATGTCGATTTTGATGACATCGCTATGGTCGCTTCTTTGTGTTTTCGCTCCAGAACGAGCGAAGGAGTCACGTGGAGGTGTTTAACCGTGTACTTGGTGCGAAGATGATAAGGAATCACGCTAAGAGAACTAGTAAATTTTGTGAGTATAGAGGTGTTTGATGCTGTGTAATCATTCGTGTACCTCACGAGACGTAATCCGCGGTTCGCTTAGTCAAAATCCACGAGAAGAATCGCGAGAACATGATTAAAATCCCGCGAACATCTCATCTACGCCGGTAAATGAAACTTGGATTACCTATATTGCCACGAACGCCGCATCTCGATTGCAGTGTGCTATGATTTATTGTGGTGTAGTGCTACTGTAAGTATGAGTGTATCAACATATTTGCTGTTTTGTGAAGTACGTAACAGTGCAGCCCTGTGTAGTGCAAGTGTTAAAATAATAGATCAATGGATTATACTAGACTGAACTTAAATTTCGGTAACTGACACTCCTTTATTGCCATTGTTAGTTATCATTTATTACAGCAATACTCAAGCTGCTGCTCCTAGACCGCAAGGGAAGAAGCGAATGACGACTGAATTTACGAGGTGAGTGAGTAGAATTAGCAATCGCAGGCGGAACGATAACCCCATCTTCCCCCATTCGCTTACACGATCTACATAGAGAAGAACAATCATCATAATAGAATCAGGGAAGTCGGAGCTCGCGCGAGAAGATCCAGGTCAGGGGTGGGCAAGTAATTGCGGATGGGGTTCAGATACGTTTGAAAACTTTATAGACGGGCATATTTGTATTAAAAAATCCAGAAAAACTTATATTCCTCACTATTTTTATTTTTATTTTCATGCACAAAAAATTTGAAATACACGAAATAGATAGGCACATTTGTATTGAAAAAACCAGTGTTGCAGTTTTGAGCCAGTTCCTTGTTCTTCAAAAAATTCATTTTTGAAAATGAAGATTCACAAATATTTGTGAAGCCATTCATAGAAGACAGGTATACGGCTAGTGTTGCGTGCACTTTCCATATTTTTATGGGGCATGTTTACCATAGAATTCTTCAGCGGATGCAATTTTATACGTTTACAGGGAAATGACTTCAAGTCTATTAACTCCATTTGGAGTAAATGCTTTGAAAGGTAAACAACTTTGCGTCGTCATCTGTCCACGCTGCAGCCGGAGAGACTTCAAATGGCGATTTGAAGAATAGCTCCAGCTTCCCTATCTCTGAAAAGCCTTGAAATCTAGCTATGAATTCCTTCTTGAGATCTGACATAAAATTTGAGAATACTGGAATGTCTATTTCAGAATTATTTTTGTATTAAAAAACTGTTGGAAGCTGAAAAAGTTCTTGACTTGCGATGTCGTTTTCAAAGGTTTCCAGCTTCCGACGGAAAGAAGATACAGTTTGTTTCAGATTAGATACTAATTTCCTATTTCCCTGTAGCTCGGGATTGAGCGCATTTAACTGTTTCTGAAAGTCTTTCAAGAAAATCACAGCTAGCGTTCTGCGTTTGTTTGTTAGCAACTCCAACCGGCTCTTGGTCCTTGTGAATTTAAATTCTCTGAGCAGGATGTTACTTCTTCTTTCATTTGCCAAGAATTTTCGAACACTCGACCTTTACTTAGTCAACAAACATTGATCCATCGCAAGTCAAAATACGCCGAATCACACTCAGAAATAAACTTTTGAAGCTGTCTGTGCAGAAGAGCAGATGAGACCTGACAAAATTAATCAACTTGATCAACCTGTCCATTACTTCTTTGAGAGTCACACAAAGTTCTCTACAAAGGGCTGCCTGGTGAATTATGAACTGATAAGATAGTATCCCACCATTCCTATCTTAGATTCTGTTTATTACTTCATTTGCTTCATCAATCATCGATGGGGCCCCATGAGTTGAATGATACATCATTTTATCATGACTAATGTCTGATTTTGTCATGAAGTCGTCAAAAGTCTTCTCCGCGAGTCTTGCCTTTCAATGGCAATATTGTTAGTAATTGTTGCTTTCAATATCCAAAAATCGCACGAAAATGGACATTTGTTCTTCATCAGCAACGTCGCATAATTCATCTTGTGCTATGGTGTAGAAAGGCGCCTCCTTTAGAAGTTCGAACAAACTGTTTTTATCGTCAGCAGACTCAAAATTTCTGTTCTTCTTGTATTACTTCTTGCCGATAATGGAATACCTTGAATTGCAGCAACAACATCCATTTTCTCTTCAAAAACTGCCACGGTCACTTTCAACATTTTTTTTTTCGATCTCAGAGTCTGAAAATGGCTTCTCGTGGTTACTAAGCGTCCAACACACACATACATCGGTGCTTCTCCAGATTTTGCTTGTTCACTCATACAGCGAATTGAGAAGGCCGTGCTGATTTTGCAAGGTGATAGATACGCCTGGAGCTTTTCCTGACGAGCTTCACTACCCCGAGGAAAATTTTTAGGGAATTGCTGATAAGTTGTTTCATAGTGTCGCTTTAAACTGGCAGTTTTAACAAGGCCGACAGTATTGTTTCGCATGTGGCAAACTGGAACAGTTTCAGGCCTGTCAGGCAACGTAAAGCAATATTGTTCAGTCCACACAGTCAAGAGCATCCTACTTTCACTATCAACTTTACGCCTTTTAGGATCCATATCGATGCATAAGGAACGGTCTGGATAGTAATGAAATGCTTCATACGAGATCGGAACGACTAGTGACGAAGTGGGGATAAAATTTGTGTACTTTGTTTAGGTTGTATAAAAATACTGGAACCCAGCATACAGCACATGCCGACCCATGGCAAACGAGCCACTTCCATGTCAAAGTGTGTAATTTTAAGCTGCCATTCGAGTTACGAGCACAAAAAATAGTGTGTCTATTCCGATTCAATAGAGGTTTCAGAGGTTGCCACAATCTGAAATCGATTTATAAGATTTCCTTGTTCATTAAACAAGATTCTTGTGTTGCATTCGTGTGTACAGAGCTTTTATGTGGGTGTGACATAACATGATGCGCCGGCCGGCCAGCATGCTCTCTTCTGACCCCTCCCTTCAGCGCACTCTCCTGCTCTATACAGCACAGCCACTACGAATTTAATCTACCTATAACTAACCGAGCAGAATTATAATTATTTAACAGTTACTTGTACACTACTAGAAAAAAAAATCATAAGACTAGCACACAAACGAATTTTTACTTACAGAAACATATTTTTTTAAATATTTTGAGCGCGTAATTTATAATTTTAAATTACTTTTGGCGGGCCAGTTTTTGACTTTCCGCGGTGCAGACCTGGACCGCGATCCGTCGGTTGGTGACTCCTGACATAGGTGTTCGTTTTTTCTGCGCTCTGTTCGAGAGTGGACTAATAGAGAATTATTGTGAAGGTAGGTGCGATGAACTCCCCGCCAAGCACTTAACTGTAATTTTTGAGAACATTTCTTCTGGTGAACAGCGTTTTTTTTTATCACTTAAGGACGAACACGAACGCTCACAACCTCAAGAAAGTTCTTTTTTTGTGAGGTTCCCGATTACTGACTGTTTTAGACCATCTTCAGGCCTCAAACCATGATGGTAGACGGTGACGTTGAACGGAGCAGGCGCTAAGACTCCAGAAACGCGAACTGCAGAGTAATAATGTAGATGTAGATCCTTCTAGTTACACTATCTGTAACTTCTTCTAGTTACACTGTAACTTTGATCTCTATTCTGTATCGATGTTGCAGTGAAATACAACTTCTATTGCCATAGTTTCCTTCCCGTAACCTGTTGATTACTCTGAGTTAACACTTTTTCTTACTCTTTCCTTTATGTTGAAACGTAGTTCTTGGCCCTTATTAGTACGTCTCTATCACCAGTACATTCACTGATCAAAAGTTACTACTACAGTCTTATCAGAAGTGAGTCAGTCTCAGCAATTCTCCGAACACCTAACAAACATAGCCTTCTCTGAGCAAAATCTGAGGACCCACTGGTCCAGAAATAAACGCCCTCTTCCGAGAACTGGTCCTTCCTAGTCAGGTTTCGCTACTATTCCCTGACTTTTGCATTACTATTCAGAGTTATTTTCCCGTCATAGGGAATACTTTGTTAAGCACTCCCTTCCATTACTCCTCTTTAATGCATGTCTTCATAACACATAATCACAACTTGGACAGTCAACAGCAGCACCTTAACTCATAAAATACGTGAAGTTCAGCCTTCCTAAGCCACATTTCGAATTTCCTCTATAGTCAAGTATTAACTTTATTTCATCCCCTGTATAAGAACCTCACTGTGTACTGGCTGAGTCTGCATAGATTTGTCTTCATTTTCATCTTTCTGTATTAGTCTTCGTTAGTATTTAATGTCTAATACAGAGATTCCAATCAATCTTTAGTGGTTTAATAATATCTATTTCAGTTAGCTTCACCATTATACATCAACGTTTTCTTTCTTACGTGGAATATTTGACACCATGTCGACCCCTTGTCTAACTTTTTAGTTACCATTATCCTGTGTATAAGATTGCATGTGGTCTTCGCTATACAAATCTTTAGTTTTACCCATGTTTGAGTCTCTTCATACCGCAGCTTTGGGGTATAGTATTTCCAGAGCCTCCTCAGACCCTTATGCTTATAGTAGATCGACTCTACCTTTTTATTTAATTTTGCGATCTCACCATTATTAAGTCCCTCACCTTGAATAGTCGGGACTTCCCCCTTAGCACAAGTAGGTGGCCACTTTAGTATGGACCAAAGTAGCTCCCTCTTGAACGTTTTTCCTATTATTTCCATTGGAAACAGCACAATACTGAAATGTCGTAAATTAGTCAGTTTTGTTTCAAATTCTTTTAACTTTTCGACACGCGCTTTATGATGGTTTGCACAATAAGTTCCACTAAGTCGTCTAAGTTTTTCACCACTCTTTGAGAAAGGTTCCCTGCAGGTGCAATTTCGATATTTTATCATGCTTCATATTACTGTGCTCACAAACTGACTGCCATTATCTGTTAAAATTCGTTTTGATATTTGATATTTTACAATGTATTCTTTTCCTGGGCACCCTGTTATAGCACGTGAAGTTGCAGGTAAATATATAGTTGCAGGATATATTTACCTGCATATGCACTTTCAACCAACAGTCCCTTCCTACCAGCACCTTCTTGTGACCACCATCCCCCGAGGGAAAATTGCAAAAAAAAACAAAATACCATTATGAGCATATCTCATAATCCATTCAGTATTATTGGATACATTTTGAATTTATAAGGAACTGACAGGTCCTCAGGCATTTGACAAATTAAAAAACTTCCTGTGTTGTTCCTCACTAACATAGCTATGTTTTTGCAATGATAAAAGTTATATAAATACGTCATACAAACTTGCCATTTGCATCACGGATAGAATCTGAGTCTTTCTATAAAATGTTAGGTACACATAGTTTTTCCTGACGTTATCCCTTCAATATAGTACATCTTCATATACTCTCCAGTGATCTGTCTTCTCTCTGGTTCATACATTTTTATCCAAAGAGTTGATTACCTTTCTTAAATAATCATCTTTGTTCTGTTCCTTCATAACAGCTAGTGCAAAGAATTTTTCCCTGTGCAGCCATTGTTTTAGATTGCATAAAATAAATGCAAGGTTCCTCTCACACTCATTCTATTTCTGTTGGTTCATTTAAAGCTACGCTTAACCTGGATAAGTTATATTGTATTAAATTCCTATTTCCTTCGACATACTGCATCTCAAAGTTTTGTTCATGTAAAAATATTGTCCACCTCGTTATCGGAGGAGATAATAATTCGCTATTCATGAGTAAGGCTAAGGCTTTGTAATAGCTATACACAATAATTTTTCTACCCAACAACAGATATCTAAACTGCTTTAAACCCAACACAACAGTGAGTGATCCTTGTCTATAGCAGGGTAATTTAATTTCATGCTGGATCAGCTCTCGACCGGCGAAAGGTACACACTTGTCGTTACTGCGTATCGCCCTGAAAAATCTTAGATACTACCTATATGACGAGGCATCACTAAAGATTTCGAATGTTAATTAGTTTTAGGGTGATGTCACAACTGAGCACTTATGTTTTCGTTTTCTTTAGTAAGTGCAAAAAGTTTGGATGCGCATGTTTAATCCCTTTAAGGGCCTTCAGTAAAAACACACCATTCCGAGAAAAGCCTTTAAGTGCTACTGGTTTCGAAGATGTGAACAATGGGTAACGGGTTCTTATTTCTCACAATCGGATTTGATTCTTAACTCGATGTCATAACACTTTACTTCGTTTGTAGTAAAGGTGGGATTAGTTAGTTTGACTGTTTTTCCTGTCCTCACAAAGTTTTTGTTATACTTCCTTATACTTTTAGTATGCTGACGCCTTATTTTGGAAACAACCATAACGGCATCTACATAGAGCATTAACTTTTGAAAGAATTCTGGTCCCAAAGTCTGGTTTAATTGAAGAATAAATAGACTCACTGAAACATTCAGGCCAAAAGGGGGTACCTTAAATTAATAGTACCATCCATCAAAATGAAAATCTGTGGCTGGACTGGAATCTGCATGTAATTTCACCTGCTAGTATCCACTAGTCACATCCATATAGCTAATGTACTGAATCCCCTCTAATTTTACTAGTATTTCTTCAGTGGCTATGGGCCTATTCCATTGACTTTCAGTTATTTGATTTAATGCGCGAGCAGCAACAATTACTCTCACATTATCACTCAGTTTTATGACTGTTAACAATGTACTATTATAGGCACTCAACGACATTTTAATAATGTCTTGATTGACCATTTTAGCTATGTCCTTACTAACTGCTTTCTCTATTCCAAGCGGAATGGGTTATTGTTTTATCTAAAAAGGGGTTTTTGCTCTTTATTTTCATTTTACATTCATAACCCTCTATAATTCCACGTTTATAACAGAATATCATTCTGTACTGTTTTAATAATTCGGATAATTCTGCCTCTTTGGCACTACTCAAAATTTTACTGGCATTTACTTTTTCTTCAGTCCTTTGATTAAACATCTTTATAATTTACTTAGAACCGTGTTCATCATTACTAACTTCAGATTCCCCCATTTTAGAGCTGGTGCATATCCATAAATTTCCATTTGCAGAGCTATGCTTTAGCCTTTGTTTCATAAATTTTATCATAGCTAAGATACCTTCAACTCTAGTTCCTGTGGCACCAGTAATGTCCACGCCAGCAATGTAGAATATTGGATAAGACTTCTGTTGTCTAAGTTGTGGAAACCATTCTTTACTCAGCACACAAACGTCGCTTCCAGAATTCAAAACAAAGATACGGTTTGTTCATCAGTGGTTCCCATTACTATTGGTTTTATAATTCTTTTCCGTTGTGTGCTCCCTTTTTCTTCTAATAACCTTTGTCTCAGTATTTGTCCCTGGCATTTGTATTCTTAACTAGTTGTGCCTGTACTTGTCTTTTTTTTGGGCTGCCGGTCTGGCCCCTACCATAGGACCGGCGTTGTTTCCCACATTTTCTGTTATTACAGTGGCTATCAGTGACAGATACTGTTCCCTATTTCCATAGCAATGGACTTGTTAAGAGATTTTATTTCTATTCCAGTTATGGTAAAATTTGATTCTTTTCGTTTCGCAATACTGATAGTTCCTAGCCTTTGACACGCCCCTCATTCCTCTTCAGCTACTATTAAATCAGAGTTTCTGTTTCCATGCCCATTAATCTTTGCAATCTTTACCGAGAATATCAAATTTGTCTAAGTAGCTCAGTATTGCACTTATTTTAGTACATTTCCTACCCAGCAACTTTTCCTGTACGTGAGTGGGTAGTTGACTAACAGGTTATTTAATTAAGCGGTTTTTCACTTATTATTTCGTTCAGTAACTTTATTTAGAATTTACGAAATCCAACCCATTTTCTGTTGATGCGATAGGTCCCAACAACTATAAAGAGACGTTTTGTGTCTCCTTCAGACCATAAGTTTTTTAAATAATTGCAAAATTTTTCCGAACGTGTAAACTCATTCCTATGAAGTAGTCCCCACTCTATCGCCTCACAACCTAAATGTCCTATGCCAATTGTATTCTCTTGTGAGGGTCCCATGAACCTGCGATTGCCACCTCAGTAGTGCTTATGAAATTATCGGATGCAACCCATTTGCTGCTTTAAATACTCGAAACTTATTAGACCGTCCCTCCCTGCCTTCAGAACGAAATTACTCCCACCGTTCTTTAGCTGAACTTTGAGATTCTGTACTTTCTCTTCCGACTACTAATCAAAACAAGTTTTGTTTTTTGTTATTTTTTTAAATGTCACATCCAGAATTGGTAGTACAACTACTACTGGATATTTACCTAGGTATGACATCATTATTCAAGAATACTGTTTCTACCACGTTTGTAGGTGATGCCACACAATACCATACTACTCTCACTAAAGATTACATAAAATGCAGTGGCGGAATACGGCGCCCAAATATGGATTAATAGCCTGAACACAAACAGAATTGATGTGGTGTTAAAGGACACCATACGTATCATCATCAGCACAATAAAATCGACCCATACCGTATCGATACCAACCATGAGCCATATATCATCACGAGAGATACGTCGAAAAAAATGCTCTCCTCAGGGAATACAAGGTAATTAATATCCCTCAGCTGCCCATATACAATGATACAGCTGACGTGGAGCGCACAGGACTTAAAGCGGCAAGATCACCACTACTCACTGCTAAAGAGACGACGACCTCGAACTTTAACATCCACAATTTTTGCAAACAACACTGGCGAGACCACTGTCAACCAAAATGCCAAAGCCTCACGGTAAATGAGAAGCCGCCCGGCTTCAATAAGTCACGCAAAGTGCGGACAACTTTAAACTGCATACGCAGTGGGTGCGGAAGAAGTACTGACGCCCTCTGCAAACAGGGGAAGATACCAATTCGAAATTGCGACTGCGGTGCCTAAAAACAAACAGTCCAGCACATAGTAGAAAAATGCACAGTTTAAGCTTACAAAGGAAACTTCATCGACTTCCTAGCTGTAACAGAGGCGGCTATCGGTTATATTCAGTGTGTGGATGTCAGATTGTAATTAAATTTTATCTGAAGTGTATGAGATCAGCGATGTATGCTATACAGTAAATAAATAAAATAAACAGTCTAAGATTATTAACTTAAACTTTATATTTTCTAATGCCCTTATATCTAGATTCCTTTGTCCTTTCATAACCTCCGCTTCATTCAATGAAAACTCCAAACCACTTTTTAGTCATCGAAACCCTTTTCCTGACAATATGGAGCCGTTAGATTCCATTTTACCTAAGTCTTCCGAGACTTCTTGCCTCACTGTACTATTTCCATTTTTACTTGTTCTTGTATGATCCCTACCCTCTCGTCTATTTCTTTGCATGTTTTAAAACGCATTCTACTGAGTTCACTAATTAGCATTTCTATCTGTAGATAGATTTGTGGACTCTCCTGCCTCCATTCCTCAGTATGGGTATCTAACATTTGGCCTACCGTTTCTCTCATATTACGCACCGCTGCTACATTCTGTACCAGTTCCTCAGTGAAATCATCATGCACGTGATTTTTCTTTTCACTTTTAATTCTTCATGATTACTGTCTATCTTACTAGACAATTTATTTTATTTTATTTTATTTTATTTATTTATGCATTTATTTTACCTGGCAAGATTAGGGCCTTCAGGCCCTCTCTTACACCTAACCAGGCATACTCAGATTCAACAAATTTCAGTTTTTACAGAACATTAAGGACATATAACATGTTATACAGTATTAATGTTAAAGAAAAAAGATAGAGATTGTAAAAGTAGTACAATGGTAATTATAACAATCAAAAAATAGTTATAACAATCAAGAATAGTAATAACAACAATAATAGTAATGACTATGTATATGAAAGTAATCATATTTTTCTTTTATGAATGTCAGTCCTGTTGCTAGTTGGGAATTTTATCGTTATATTCTTGCAGCTTGTGACTTATTCTCATCAAGCAGAGACATAAGGCGATAGAATGGGATGAAAGAGATATGGAAGAGGTAGATAGGTTAGAGGAAGAGAAATAGAATGGTAAAATTCTAAGCTATGATGGAGAGGAGAAAGAAAAAGATGAGAGAGGCACAACAATGGTGGCTATACCGTCCCTAATACGTAAGTCTTGAGTTCCCTCTTGTATGTTGAGTGGTTCTGGATAAGACGCAGATCACAGGGGAGCGCGTTCCATAGTCGTATGGCTGAGATGGGGATTGACACGGAGAAAGATTTTGTGTTATGTAAAGGTACAGCCAAGATGCTACACGTATCCGATCTGGTATTGCGGTTGTGGAATGATGATAGGTGTTTAATGTGAGAAGATAAGTATTGGGGGCACCAGTGGCTAAGAAATCGATGAAGTAAGCACATCGTGTGGAGATCGCGCGCCCTATGTGGGCGTATCCAACGTAGCTGGAAGTATGAAGGACTGATATGATCATACAACCGTATATTGCATACGTATCTAACGCAAGCATTCATCACTAGCTCGAGGCATCTCGAATTTTCACTATTTGTGCCGTGTTGAACTACATCACAGTAGTAACGATTAGGCAAGACTAGTGTTTGGACTAATTTTTGTTTAACATGGGTTGGAAATATTTTTCTAAATTTTTGAATTGCATGTAGGGAGGAGAGCGATTTCCGGCAAGCTGTGACTGTTGGTTCTTCGCAGTTTAGGTGTTCATCCAAGATTATTCCAAGGTCTTTTACTGTTTTTTGGTATGGTAGTTGGGTACCATTGAGGAGTATTTGAGGGACTGTTTCGCGAAAGTACCGACTGATTAACTATGGATGAGATATAAGTATGACCTGGGATTTCTTGGGGTCTAGTTTCAGAGCTCGGTTCTGTGCCCATCGAGAAACAGAGCAAAGATCTGCGTTCATACTCACTACTGCGTCAGCAATGTTCTTGGGGCTTGCACTTATGTACAGTTGGATGTCGTCGGCATATAGATTTTAGTTGCAGGAGTGAATCACTGAAGAAATATCATTAATGTACAGTGAGAAGAGTAATGGACCAAAGACGGAGCCTTGGGGAACTCCAGAGCGCACGTTTTTCCATGATGACTTTTCCAACCCACAAATGACTTTTTGACTTCTGTTTTTGAGGTAGCTGTCGAACCAGTGTATTGCGCTGTTTGAGAAATTCAGCTGATTTATTTTAATTAGTAATATAACAAAGTCAACTGTATCAAAAGCCTTGCTAAAGTCAAGCAGTGTTAGGATGGTAGCTTCACATCTGTCCATAGCATGTTTAATGTCATCGGTTACTTTGATTAATGCAGTTGCTGTACTATGGTACTTTCGAAAGCCTGAGTGATATTTGTCGTGGATGTTCATGGACGATGTATTCTAGGGCTTTAGATATTGCAGGTAGTATGCTGATCGGCCTGTAGTCACCTGGCGACTTGGGGTTGTCAGTCTTGGGTATAGGTTGAATTAAACTTTGCTTCCACTCAGTAGGATATGTACTACTGACAAGAGACAGGTTGAAGATGTCTGTGATAACTGGAGTAATAGTTATTTGTGATAGTTATTTGTGTGTTATTAGTTTTTATCTGGTTTGATAATTCGTTTTTGTTATTATCTATTTCAATAGACAATTCGCTTATCTTAATTGATTAACTGTATGATTTCATCTAACTTAAGACTTAAGGGTTTCATTTTTTGTCTACAAGAATGATACACTTCTTCCACGAGAACTGGGCAGTGTAAAACCCCTGACCCTTCGCCCAAATAACTTCTTCTACTTCATTGCTTGTTGTACTGCTGCTGCCCTCGGATCGCGTGCTGACACTTCTATGCTGTATATGGCGGTTCCTCGTACTTCTTAATCTGTAACGAAATGTCCTACCTGTCAATTAGGAGCTGCTGCAGCTGTAAAGTGTAATCTGTACCACAGATGGACATCACCGCATAGTTCCGAAGAAAATGTTTAATTTGGTCGAGGGTTCTATTTTGATGATTTATCGTCGTGGACTTCAGATATTTATCGTTAACTACCTGCACCCGGCCACCCTGCGCTGCGGCTCGTTCTGCTTAAATGGGAATCAAAGGAATCATAAAACACAAGTTACTAATATGTACATCCTAATCTCCTTCTCTCTCTGTCCATATCCGCCTCCTCCTTTCTTTGTCCATTGTCTTCTGCTTCCTTCTCTCTGTTCATCATCTCCTTCTCCTTTTCCCTGTCTATCGTCTCCTTCCCCCTTCTTTACCTTCTCCTGCCCCTTCTCTCTGTCCATCTTCTCTTTCCCGTTTTCTATGTCTATTTCCTTCAACCCTTCTGTCCACCTCCTCTACCCCCTCTGACCTTGAGACTTGTTTATTGTTGTTGTAAATTCTATCCTGTAGCAGTATTTTAATCATAGCCTAATAAGCCATAAATATAACTGTTCTGCTTCCTAAAAAGTTCCACTATTATAATTGAATCCAAGAAGTAGGTACCCAAAAACACACCTGCAATAGCATGTAACTTTGTGTCGAAGTTTCAAAGTAATCGGTCAAGAACTTTCGAAAATGAACAAACGAACATTTGCATTTTTGTTTGTATTGATAGCAGGTGTAATATTTCACATGTGGAAATCGCCTTTTGACAGTCTTATAACTCAGAGATAATTTCTTCAAGCTACTGGGCGCAGTTTTTTTATCTCTGGTCTGTTAATATTTAGTTTTGAAACAATCTGTAATTAATACATGAAGTTCAAACTCAATTAATCTCTACTAACCGATAGTGGATTATAAGGCGTACCCAAGAACAGATACAGATTCGGGTCACAACTTTGTAGTGATGTAGAGTAGGCTGAAGTTCAAGAGACTAGTGAAGACAAATCAGTACTCAAAGAAGTGAAATACGAAACTACTAAGGAAAGAAGAAATACGCTTGAAGTTCACTAAAGCTATACATACTGCAACAGGCAATACTGCAATACTGCAGTAGGGACTTCAGTTGAAGAGGAATGGAAATCTCTAAAAAGGGCAGTTACAGAGGTTGGAAAGAAAAACATAGCTACGAAGAAGGTAATTGCGAGGAAGCGATGGGTAACAGAAGAAATACTTAAGTTAATCGATAAAAGAAGGAAGTACAAATATGTTCAGGGAAATTCAGGAATACAGAAACAAAAGAGGCTGAGGAATGAAATAAATAGGAAGTGCAGGGAAGCTAAGGCGAAATAGCTGCACGAAAAACGTCAAGAAATAAAAAAAAATTATGGTCGGGAGGACTGACTCAGTATATAGGAAAGCCAAAACAGTCTTGGTTGAAATTAAAATTTGGAAATTTGTGGAAGTTCCTATGGGATCAAACTGCTGAGGTCATCGGTCCCAAGGATTACACCCTACTTACTTTAACTTAAACTAACTTACGCTAAGGAGAACACACATACCCTTGACAGAGGGAGGACTCGAACCGCCGACGGGGAAGCCGTGCGAACCGTGGCAAGGCGCCTGAGACCACGCGTCTATACCGTGTGGCTGAACTTAAAAGCAAAGGCGATAACAGTAAGAGTGCAATGGGAATTCTACTGTTAAATGCAGAGGAGAGAGAGAGAGAGAGAGAGAGAGAGAGCAGATAGGTGAAAGGAGTACAATGAAGGTGTGTATCACCGAGAAGACTTGTCTTCAGTATTACAATCAGGATTTAGAAGCGGTGTGGAAGAGTTAAGATCATATAAGTAGAAGGGAGAGATAACATTCCAACAGAGTTTGGCAATTCATTGGCAGAAGTGGCAACAAAACGATTATAAGAAATGGTGTGTAGAATTTACGGGTGTGGCCATCCACACAATTCCGAAGACTGCAAGACCTGACAAGTGTGCGAATTATTGCAGGATCAGCTTAACAGCTCGTGAATCCAAGCTGCTGACAAGAATAATATATAAAGAAAACTGAGACAGTGTTAAGTGGCTGTCAGTTTGAAAAGTTAAAGGCACCAGAGGTGCAGTTCTGACGTTACGGACGATAATTGAAGCAAGACTAAAGGAAAATCAAGACACGTTCATAGGATCTGTCGACCCGGGAAAAGCGTTCGCCAATGTCAAATGGTGCAAAAATGTTTGAAATTCTGAGAAAAATAGGGGTAACCTATAGGAAGAGACGGTTAATATACAAGATATTCAAGAGCCAAGGGAGAACAGTAAGAGTGGAATACCAAGAACGAAGTGCTCGGATTAAAAGGATGTAAGACAGGGATGTAGTCTTTCGCTGCTGTTGTTCAATCTATACATCGAAGAACCAATGATAGAGATAAAAGAAAGGTTCAAGAATGGTATTGAAATTGGAGGTGAAAGAATATTAATGATAAGATTCTTTGATGACATAGTTATCCTCATATAAAATGAAGAATTGTAGGATCTGCTGAATGGAACGAAGCTTCTAATGAGTACAGAGTACGCACTGACAGCAAATCGAAAAAAGTAGTGAGAAGTAGCAGAATTAAGAACAGCGAGGAGGTTAACATCAGGGTTGATGCGAAGTTAAGAACTTCTGCTACTCATGCAAGAAAATGACTCAAACGATTTCCTTGTTTGTGTCTCTGGTGGTAATTTTATGATGGTGTTGGTATAATTGTTCCCCAAAAGTTGAATGATTTGTCGTGTACTTACAAGCTCTTGTAACATTACGAGTCAAGAAAGCTGTAACGAAAATTGAATAGCGTAAAGTTATCATAAAAAAAAGTCACGCCACGCGATTTAATTGAATAGCGTAAAGTTATCATTAAAAACACACGCCGCGCGATTTGTGACGATTTGGTTGGTCATAATAGTTGTAACATGCTTTTGAATACAATTAAAATATAACGGCGATACCTGTTTAGTGTCATTGGAAACAATATGTAGTAAATTAATGAGTAAGGTAGCCGATCCTATAAGAAAAGGTGAAATTGGGCATATTTAGGTGTTTTGCTTTATGTCGACTAAGCCGATGATACGGCTACTTTTTTTCCGTTTACTCTTAGAAAACAAAAACAAGTAACGAAGTGCTAATTGTGCGTTGTGAAAAATATAGGGGCGAATTTTAAATAGCTACAGTGTATAATCAGACAAACAAAAGGACATTCAGTTACGCGAAATAGCGGACAGCGAAGTGTGGTCATTAAATTGAGTACACCTACAGGGCGGTCAATTCCGGGATAAGTCTACTCGCATCTCACGAGGGACGCGGTATTGAGACCGTTTTTTTTTTTTTTTTTTTTTTATTACATCACGGAGAGCGGGCTTCAATTTATAAAAAGGAGAAAAACTGTATCATTATCATTGACTGTTGGTGTTAAGCAACCAAAACTGTTCATCAAAGGGTTTCGGTGAATGAGTGATGAATGCGAAATGAAACTGTGAACGAAGTTATGTTAAATAAAGCAGAAGAGACAAGACAGTTTGGTCGTATCTGTTATTATTTCATAAACCGTAACATTCCTTCTCGTTGTACGAAGCCCTTATGGGCGATCGTTATGACCATTTGCTTTGAAGGGATCTCGTTACGAGTTAAGTTTTGGGGACCTGGTCAACAGGGGATAGTTCGTAGATCTTAACTACTGCAGCTATTCTGGAATCAGGTGCTACCGTGACCGTTGTGCGTTGTCAATGACTTAAGGTCATCATATCTCATGCTCTAAGATCGACGCGCCTTTCCTCTTGGTATAACGGTGTCTCACGGCAACCAAGACAACGCCGACGGCGAAGGAAGATACGGTAGAAGTGGCGCCACAACGTGCGGCTCGATCGAGGAGGATTGCTGCATCGAGTCGAGTGTCATCCGGATTCGCGATCTCTAGAGTTGGAAAATATAGTAGCAGCCAGTGAGTCTGTCCAATGAGAGAGGTATTCTTCAATAATCGCTAAAAGTGAGCGATACTACCAGGTATGATTAAAATAACTGTGTAATTATAAAAAAAAGAAGTTGAGACTTGTGATCTCGGTAGATAAATATATATAAATACATAGTGAAAATAAGTGTATGTCTTGGTAGTGAATAATCATGTCAAAACGAAAGAAAAGAATACATGATAATGTGCAGTTGAGTAGAGTAATGAGTAGAGCGAGAGAGGAAAGTGAAGAGGATATGGATGATGCATCCCATGAGCTCAATCTGGGACAGGAGACATGTACAGATAATAATACAGTTGATTTAGAGCCGTTAGGAGATTCAAATATAATGATAAGTAAGGTAAGCGGCGTGGGAGAACATAAAGATCTTGAGGTTTCGGAAGTAGATCAGCAAGTTGATCTTCATAATGGAAATATTTATCAAAAAATGTTTGATATGCTGGTGTCAATAAATACTCAAATAGGTGTAATGAATGGAAGACTTGGTTCACAAGAAAAAGATAATAAGCAATTGAAAGAGGACAATCAAAAGTTAAACGAAAAATTTGAGGCCAAATTTGGTTCATTAGAAGTTAAAATGGATTCTTTGGAAAGCAAACTAAACACCTTTGAGTATAAACTGGAAAATACTAAGAAAGAATTAAAGGAGGACTGGGAGACTCAATTAAATGCGAAATTGGGAGAACTAGATGTAGAGTTTTCTAACACCTTAGAAAGGCAATATAATAATTTAATGGGAAAGCTTCATGACGTAGAAAAGAAATATGAGGCAGTTTCGAAGAGTTATGATGGCCTGTCCAATAGGATGGTTAAGTGTGAAAGCAGCTGTTTCAATGCTAGCGCACAGATAGAAGAGCTTTCGAAACAAATAGTCGAGTTTGAGTCCGATGCTCGTAAGGGGATTGACAAGTATTTAGTAGATCAAACTAAAAGACTTGACGAAGATCTATCTGAATGGATAGAAATGAAAGGAAACGAAATTGTAGACAAGGTTGAGACTACTATTGGATCCCAGCCAAATGAAAATATCAATGAGCACCTAAGTAGAAATGATGAATTAATTAAGCTCTTCACTAGCGAAATTCAGAAAATAAAAGAGAAAATAGTTGATGAGTTACCTAAATGGCAAAAGGAAACCAATCATAAATTGGCGGAGTTAGAACGAAAGTCATCACAAAAATTGTTGACAGAGGACGAACGTTCGGAGAATAGGTCGAAAAACAACCGAACATGTGATAATACGAAGTACAATTGTGGTGAAAATTTGCATTGGGAAGTTGATGATTCGGTTGGTAAAGATGATGATTCTTTTGGTCAGCGAGGATATTTGTCTTCTTTAAAGGTGGAGAACTGCATTTTTAAAAGTAGACAATTCCCAACATTCTCCACTGAAAAGAACACCCTGCATCCGAAAATCTTTATAAATAATTTCAAAAGAATATTTCCACGTAGCTGGTCAGAACACGACCGACTTCAATTTATAGTATCCAAAATCAACGGAGAAGCCGCATTATGGGCCGCCGAAGTAAGTGAAAGTTGCCATACTTGCGCTGAGTTTGAACAAGTTTTTTTGGCTAAATACTGGTCGTCGAGTAAACAAGAGAAATTAAGAAAAGAGGTTTACCAACCTGAGTATTTTAACAGTAAAAGGAGTACTTTAAGGCAATATTTTGAAAAGTACATAAATAAGACACGTTATTGGAGTGATCCAATTTCTCACAAGGAAGTGATCAGAATTTTTTTAGGGAAGGTTGCCCATAAATATACGTGAAAAGTTAATAAATGTTCCTGACCACGATGTAGAACAGTTCTTTTAGGTGATTGACTCTATAGATATGATTATGGAAGACGCAAGACAAATGAGTAGTAATCAAATGTCGACTCACACTCATAGTAATACAAATAATTATAATAATAATAATAATTTAACGTATGATAATAATAATACCGAAAACCAGGTCAAACCCGCATCACAGGAGCGTGGACAATCTTCACCCTGTGGTTGCAATAAAAACAATGATTATAATAAATATAGAAGAGATACTTACTGTGCTAGAGGTAAACCTCGATATGGTGACGCGAATGTGCATAGTAGTGATATTAATAAGAGTAACAGGTACCCAAGTGATGAACCCAATTGTATTCGACCTTGGGAAGATAATTCGAAGCATAATGTTCATCGGCAGGATGGAACAAATGCCTCGAGTCCTCATCCAGCACAAGGAGTTATACCAATGAGCGAAGGAGCCTCCAATGTGCGACGGGGTGAATACCATAACTCGGATCATACTGTACGGATTGTGGAAGTTCATGAACCCCCACCGATGACTCAACGAGATAGATTAAACTAATAACAGTCACCAAATGCCTTCCTAGGATGACTGGAAAGGAGAAGGAAGGCAGGCATCAATTTGAACTGAGAGTATTAAGGTACAATAATGATCAGGATATTAGGAATGAATTAATTGAAGTAAAACCTGAAGTTTCTAATAAATGTGGACAAATTTTACAGACAATGAGTCCAACAAGTATAAATAATGTTGATGTTGAAGTATTCATTGATACTGGAGCAACTATTAGTGTCATGACGCTGGACTGTTTAAAACAGATAAGCCGAGGGGTAAAAATGCCCACTTTTCCTATCACGGGATGTACCGTGTCTGGCGCGTTCAGCGCAAAAATGCAAAAAGTTGTGAAACAGGTACGTGTCGACGTTACAATACGGGGGCTCAAATAGAAAGTACATTCCTGGTTGTTCCTAAAATGACAGTACCATGTATCTGGGGTTTGGATTTTTTATGTGAGACCGGTGCAATCACTAATTTAGAGAAAGGTGAACGTATGTTTAATTCCAATGGTAATGTTTTGACAGCCACCCTGAGAAAGGGCCGAATAATTCCAAATCAGTTGTGTATGAATCTAATGGTAAAATATGTCAGCATTGATGATGAAAATGTGTATGATATATGCCTTATTGAATGTTCTGAAGAAATGATTAATAAAATGTCATTGAAGGAAAAGCTGTTAGAATCAGAATATTTATCTGTTATCCAAAGGGACGAACTGTACTACTTGTTGGAAGCATATCAGTCGATTTTTAGTAAACGTCCGGGTATAATAAAAGACTTTGAATTCCATATAAAGACGTATGCACATAAACCCTTTCGTCATACTTCCTATTCTATCCCACGGACAAAGAAAGAAGTAGTCAGAAAGGAAATCAACAAAATGTTAGAATGGGGTATTATTGAGCCCTCAGATTCCGAATATTGTAACCCTCTTGTGGCGGTAATTAAACCCAATGGTGACATCAGATTGGTGTTGGATGCCAGAGAGATCAATAAGATCATTATACCTGTACAAACGCGACCGGAGAACCTAGAAGAGTTAGTACAAAAGATTTATGGTGCCCACTTCTTAACTTCTTTGGATATTTGTAGTTCATATTGGCAAACTAGAATATCGAAAGAATCTAGAAAATATACTGCATTCATTTTTCTGGGCTGAAGTTACCAGTTTACCGTCATGCCATTTGGGTTGAAAATAAGCGGTGGTGTTTTCATATCGGCATTAGATACGGTACTGGGCAGAGACCTTTTGAATGAAGTTACTTTATATGTGGATGATTTGCTAATTGCTTCTGAAACTTGGGAGGAACATTTGGACTTATTAAGAAGAGTTTTTGCGAAATTTTTGGAATACGGAGTTACTGTAAATTGGAGCAAATCCAAGTTTGCTCATAACCAATTGAAATTTCTTGGACATATAATCACTCCTGAAGGGATAAAACCAAATCCTAAAAAGATGGATGCGATTAACAGATGTGCTTATCCAAAAAATAGGACGGAATTAAAGTTATTTATCGGCTTAGTTTCATTTTTTCGACGATTTTTACCCAATCAGTTAGGAAGCCAAGACTGTTTGTTATGGCTGTTAAGAAAAAATGTCATGTTGGAGTGGAATTCCGAATGCACGCAAGCTTTTGATAACATCCGCAATGCTTTGACTAATGCTCCACTGTTACATCATCCGAGACTTGATCAAGATTTTTATATTGCTGCGGATGCTTCTGAAACAGGATTGGGTGCCACTCTTTTCCAGATGGACAATCCAGAAGATATCAGTAACACCAAAATAATTGGGTTTGCCAGCAGAACACTCTCTAGCTGTGAACGTGCATATTGTACTACTGAATTGGAAGTACTGGCCATGGTCTGGTCCCTTAGAATGTTTCGCTATTTTGTATATGGAAGAAGATCATTGTATTCTGTGACCACAAAGCTTTATCTTTTATTTTAACAGGAAGGATGTTCCATTCACGTTTAACCCGGTGGGCCTTGCTACTGCAAGAATATGATATTACGCTCAAATACATCAGAGGGAAAGACAACATCATAGTCGATGCTCTTTCAAGACTACCGAAAAGAGAGAATGACGACGAGTGTGAAGAACGGACTATTGACTTTAAAGTCATGAATTTATCAAGGCAATATTGTGAGAGGCAAATTTCACAGCTATGTCGAAGTCTTCCACAACTGCAAGAGGATGGTAAGTTGTGGAAAGCCATTAGGCATGCTGTTGAAAGCAAAACGCTAAGTCACTCTCAAGAACAGTATCAATTAAAATCCGGAATATTGTATCGGAGGAAGGATGAAGAAGATGTTTGGAAAGTTTGTGTTCCAAATAAATATTTAGAATCACTAGTATGGTACACTCACTTGAATTGGGGTCATTTTGGTGCCGCTAAATGTACAGCCAAAATAGCACAATACTGCTATCATCCAAATTTGGGACGTATAGCTACAAATATTCTTAAGAAGTGCAAAATATGTCAGAAGGCGAAACACATAAACTATTGTCGGAAGATAGAATTACATCCTATCATCCCACAACAACCTTTAATGTTGGTGTCATGTGATGTCTGTGGACCATGTCCCATGACACGTGGACGGTTCAAATATGTATTGGCTTTGTATGATATCTTTTCAAAATACGTGAAATTATATCCTTTGAAAAATCTCCACGTTCGACCCATGTGACGCAAATTTATCAACAACTATATAACTGAGCTTGGCAAACTTATAATGATCTTGACAGACAACGCTGCTTATTATACAAGCAAAGTATGGAGATACACTATGAAAGAACAAGGAATCCAGCACATTTACATCTCAAGATTTTACCCTTGTGAAAATCCGGTTGAGAGAATCTTTCGAGAGTTGAACCGATTTTTTTGGACATACATACCCAAACAACATTATAAATGGATCGATTGGATTTATGAATTTGAGAAAGTGTATAATGACTTACCACACTTATCGACAGGTTATTCACCTAACCAAATAGTATTTGGTGAAAGTATTGTGCCAGAATGGATGAAGAAATTACCTGTGATAGAACAAAAGATTACCAAGAAAGAAGATATGGTGAAGAAGGTCTACGAAAACCTGAAGCATCAAGCACAATTGAGAAAAACCCGTTTTGATAAAAATGTGAAGAAAGTAGTCACATATGATGTAGGGGAAGAAATTTTATTGAGAAATCACCAGGAAAAGACTGAATAAGAAATGGCAATATTTATATACAGGTCCATACAAAATAATGAAAATACCTCATGAAGGGAGCTACCTCCTGGCAGATTGTGATACTGATGTAATTAAAGGCTTGTTCCCTCACATAGACCTGAAGAAGTATTATCAATAATGAGCAAAATATAGATTCAAGAAACACTGAATGATACCAAGACTACACTCAGTGGACTAAATAAAAGCACCAGTGGATAAATACGTACTTACACTAACTTACAAAGAAAATTAAAAAATATACCGACGATTTCCATGAGATACCTTCTTGGTATCAGCAACAATGTCGACGCTGAAATACGATTTATCCTCTCACCTAACAGCGAGGATGGATGATTTAAAAGTGGAATTAAGAGGAACAGAAAAGGACCAAATCCTCTCTGGTTAAACAAGTGGCCTAATAAGGGTTTTGGCCTAGGATGCCAATCGTCGAACCCGGCTGTGATCCCTGCCTTGCATAGTCGGTTGAAGAACTGAGGGCTTCATCCAAGAAAAAAAATGTGGTGTGAATATGAAGTGATTAGTGCGAAGTGTTTCTAAGACAACCTATAAGCAAATGTGGAATTTAGTTAAGGGCATTTTGTCTAGGCCCATTAACTCACCTTAAATATTGTAGAATGTATGTACTGACTTGTTGAGTGAATCTGAGAGTGAGTGTATTCGCCGAAACAAATACCCTCTCCTGTAACTGTACAAAAAAAAAAAAAAAAAAAAAAAGCTTGTTCTGTCTGGAACCCTCTTCAAGACATCACAGTCTGGGGGGCCGTGTAACATTACGAGTCAAGATAGCTGTAACGGAAATTGAATAGCGTAAAGATATCATAAAAAAACACACGCCGCGCGATTTAATTGAATAGCGTAAAGTTATCATTAAAAACACACGCCGCGCGATTTGTGACGATTTGGTTGGTGATAATAGTTGTAACATGCTTTTGAATACAATTAAAACATAACGGTGATACCTGTTTAGTGTTATTGGAAATAATATGTAGTAAATTAATGAGTAAGGTAGCCGATCCTATAAGAAGAGGTGAAATTGGGCATATTAAGGTGTTTTGCTTTATGTCGACTAAGCCGATGATACGGCGTCTTTTTTTCCGTGTACTCTTAGAAAACAAAACAAGTAACGAAGTGCTAATTGTACGTTGTGAAAAATATAGGGGCGAATTTTAAATAGCTACAGTGTATAATCAGACTAACAAATGGACATTCAGTTACGCGAAATAGCGGACGGCGAAGTGTGGTCATTAAATTGAGTACACCTACAGGGCGGTCAATCCCGGGATAAGTCTATTCGCATCTCACGAGGGACGCGGCATTGAGACCGGTTTTTTTATTATATCACGTAGGGCGGGCTCCAATTAATAAAAAGGAGAAAAACTGTATCATTATCATTGACTGTTGGTGTTAAGCAACCAAAACTGTTTATCAAAGGGTTTCGGTAAATGAGTGGTGAATGCGAAATGAAACTGTGAACGAAGTTATGTTACATACACCAGAAGAGACAAGACAGTTTGGTCGTATCTGTTATTATTCCATAAACCGTAACATTTCTTCTCGTTGTACGAAGATCGTTATGACCATTTGCTTTGAAGGGATCTTGTTACGAGTTCAGTTTTGGGGACCTGGTCAACAGGGGATAGTTCGTAGATATTAACCACTGCAGCTATTCTGGAATCAGGTGCTACCGTGACCGTTATGAGTTGTCAATGGATTAAGGTCATCATATCTCATGCTCTAAGATCGACGCGCCTTTCCTCTTGGTATAACGGTGTCTCACGGTAACAACGACAACGCCGACGGCGAAGGAAGATATGGTAGATTCTTATGTGTTCTTTGTATCTGGTGCGAAATGTCCTCCTGGTTTAACCTATGTATGTTCCATCCGACGAAATGCATTTCGGTTGGTCTATTCCTGATTTCTGATATAGATCAGATTTTCTTGCTGTTTATGGAAAGAATTACTGAATTGAGTTATTGGTTTAGTGGGCCATTTTTATGCCTTGTTTTTTTGTACAAAAATTGGATAATCTGTATGCGTATTTTTGGTTGTATGTCAGTCTGCACCACCATTTATTTCTGCTGCTTTCACACTTTGCTTTGTTCCATTTCTTGTAATTTGTGTGTTTGTTTTCGTGTGATTTTGTCCTTTCGTTGGTAACAGCTGACTGTTCATTCTTTTATGTTTCTTGATTTTCTTGTCCAGCTTTGTTACTAAGTTGTCTTTGAATCCATTGTTTGCGGCTATTTGTATTGTGATATTCATTTCATTTTTGTATTTCTCTGAATATAATCATACTGTGTTAATCTGTGGAGCATGTATTTAAATGATGCCTGCTTTTGAGAAATGTATTAAATCTTAGTGGCCAGGCCATGTCCAAGAAATTTAACTATTTTACTCTATCTATATTTTAATATGTATCTTACCATGAACACAATTTATGTCTGTGTAACTCGTCAGTTTTATTACTTGGTTCACCTATTAGGCATAATATGTCATCCATATATCTAATCCAGTATAGGGTGTTGTACCTATTTGGCACAATGTTCTTAAACTGGAAATTACAAGGGAACAGAACTATAAGAAACACCACGCAGTTGATTCGTTACATAAAAAACATACAGGTTCCAGACACTGCCACCCTCGTGTCATTTGATGTAGAGAATATGTATGTTAACAATTGAAACATTAACCATGACAGGAAAAAGTATTAAGACACAGAATACACTTCTTCAAGAAGACATCAAAGGAACAGTCTGGCTTCTAGAGGTAATAACAGAACAGAAGTATTTCCACTGAATGAGATTCTCACTGTGCAGTGGAGTGTGCGCTGATGTGAAACTTCCTGGCACATTAAAACTGTGTGCCGGACCGAGGCTCATACTGGGAACCTTCGCCTTTCGTAGGCAAGTGCTCCACCAACTGAGCTATCCAAGCATGGTTCACGACCCCTCGTCACAGCTTCAATTCTGCCAGTACCTCGTTCGCAGAAGAGCTTCTGTGAAGTCTGAAAAGTAGACGATGAAGTACTGGCAGAATTGAGGCTGTGAGGACGGGTCCCGAGTTGTGCTAGGGTAGCTTAGTTGGCAGAGCACTTGCCAACGAAAGGCATAGGTCACGAGGTCTATTCTCAATGCGGCGTACAGTTGTAATCCGCCAGGAAGAGTCAGAACTATTTTCAGTTTATTAATGAATTCTATTTACAAAGTGAAGGATTAACAATCCGATCCCTTGGGGTCTGGAACTACAGCAAACACACTTATAAACCACGTAGAACAGATTATATTTATCAAAATAATGCCAAATAGGTATAACATCCTATACTGGATTAGATATATGGATAACATGTTGTGCCTCACAGCGGAACCAAGCAATAAAACTGACCATTTGTACACAGATATAAATTCTGTTCATGATAAGATACATAGAGAAAGAGTAAAATAGTTAAATTTCTTGGACATCGCCACTATGATTTAAGACAACCAACACACATTTAACATATACCGAAAACTGACGACAACAGACGTAATTATAAATGAGACAATACAACACCCTAGTTCTCAAATGCAAGTAGCATTTAAATACATGCTCCACAGACTAAACATAGTACTATTACAGACAGACAATTACAAATATGAAATGAATATCATAATACAAATATCCACAAATAATGGATACAAAGAGAACTTAGTAACAAAGCTGGACAAGAAAATCAAGAAAGAGAAAAGAATGAACAGTCAGCTGTTACTAACAAAAGGACAAAATCACACGAAAACAAACACACAAATTACAAGAAATGGAATAAAGCAAAGTGTGATAACAGCAGAAAATAAATGGTGGTACAGAATGACATACAACCAAAAATGCACATACAGATTATCCAATTTTTGTAAAAAAACAAGGCATAAAAATCGCCCACCAAACTAATAACTGAATTCAGTAATACTTCCCATAGACAGCAAGAAAATCTGATCTATATCAGAAATCAGGAATAGACCAACCGAAATGCAATTCGTCGGATGGAACATACATAGATTATACCAGGACATTTCGCACCAGATACAAACAACACATAAGAGCATGGAAGTACACGACAAATCATTCAACTTCTGGGGAACGGTTATACCAACACCATCATGAAATTACCACCAGAGACACAAACATGGAAATCGTAAGGATAAACAACAACAAAAACACCCTCGCACTTTACAAGAAATTACTACATTCAAAAAGACGTAACTTAAAAGAAACTCATAAATAATGAGTCTAACTTGGTAAAGCACACACCATTTAAGCTGATTGACCACTTAATATAACATTAAAGATACACATATAACCATAGGCTCCATTTACCACTACCATGTCCTCCGAAATTCTGTCCTATTATTACCATCCAGGATCATTCCCGCACCCCCCCCCCCCCCCCCATAAAAAAAACATGCAATCAATCCCCAGCCCTGCCCTCCACCATTCCTTCCCACAGCTCTACTTAACATACAATTCTCTCTCTCTCTCTCTGTCACACACACTCACAGACACACACACACACACACACACACACACACAAACATACACAAAGGCTGTTTCACAGGGTGATAACGCTCACAACGTGAACGAAAACAAACGAATAGATATAAACACTGTTACTGTGCAGAGTGAGAAACAGTTTACAAAAGTGAAGTGTAAATAAAGCAGTGTAAAGAATAATGCAGAATGGCAAAAACTACCAAATGCATAAATCAACTGAAGTCTTTCGACGTCAGCCCCTGCTAGCAAGAAGGGAAGAAACAGAGTATGTAAAGAAACACCGTAAGTAGGTTGCACACGAACTTTATAAACAAAACGCTGCTTTTAACCAAAACTGACCAAAAATATACAAACTTATGTATCCTATTTGTAGAATAACGAAGGATGCTGCTCTATAAATAAAAGTGGAACGCGTCTGGTGTTATTCTCTAAACATGTGAAGCTATGCAAATGTGCTACCATTATAAAAAAATATTATGCAGAAACTGCAAGTTAATGTCTCTCCATATGTGCAGCGGTGACTGGGATAAAATTGATAGACTGCTGCATGATACCATGGGGAAGCGTATGTTGACAACGTCTTGTAGACAGAAGAAGAAGTTTGATAATTTGCTACCTAAACAGAATGTTCGGCATCTAGACGTTTCCCGGACCGTTATCAATTTGTCCAAGCGTTCGTTATCTGACGATGAGACATCTGTGCTTGCCAAGGGAGGAAATTTTGCTGTTAGTCCGCGTTTTGTGCGCAGGGAAGAAATTTAGCCAGTGTAGAAGCAGGAATTCGCAGTGTGGATTCTGTAACAGCTGAAGAAATCCGTATAGAAACAGTGAGAATATTAGCCAATGCAAAACCGCCGAAGAGTAATATAACTGTGGGTGGGAGAAGAGCTTTAAAACTCTTGAATGACGACGATAGTATTTTGATTCTCCCAGCTGACAAAGGAAGCGCAACGGTGATTATGGATGTGGCCGACTACCAGAGTAAAATTACTGATCTACTGTATCCGCAAGCATATAGGAACCTGAAGGAGGGCCCCACTAACAACGTTCTCAGAACTGTGTCGCGGTTAATAAAAAAGTCCTCCATTGAAGAGAGTGTACAGAAAGGTCTCTGCAATTCGGTTGCGCTACCACCGAGGCTTTATGGATTGCCAAAAATTCGTAAAGAAAATGTGCCTTTAAGACCGATACTAAGTGCCTTTGGTTCGCCCACCGACTCGCTAGCCATGTTTTTGACTACGCTGTTAAAACCACATTTTTCCTGCCGATATTTCAGAACTGTTTAAGTGTTGTTTGACGACCACATATTTCAAGTGGAATGAACAGTTTTATGAGCAAACGGATGGCGTGACTATGGGAAGCCCCCTAAGTCCCGTAATTGCAAACTTCTTTATGGAGAAATTCGATGAATAGGCCTTAGGTACTGCCAGTAAAAAACCAAATGTATGGTTTCGATACGTGGATGACACGTTTGTGCTGTGGACACATGGCAGGGAGGAAGTAAGCCGGTTCCAAAAACATCTGAATAGTATAATCTCTAGAATTCAGTTTACAATGGAGGTGGAGGTAGACGACAAATTACATTTCCTCGATGTGCTTGTTTTTAGAAACGAGAATGGTAGTTTGGGCCACTCAGTATACCGCAAACCCACGTACAAGGACCGTTATTTGAAGCGGGATTCGAACCACCACCCACAACAGAACCGGGGTGTTATCAAGACTTAGCGGACAGAGCTAGAAATATTTGTGAAGCTGAGTTGCTCGACGCTGAGATGGAACATCTCCACAATGCACTAATGAAGAACGGATATTCGTCCGCCGAAATAAAACGTGCGTTGAGGCAGCCACGCAGAAATCATAGAGACGTACAGGCTACTGCAAAATCTAAGGTTTTCCTGCCGTTTGTTAAAAATGTAACGGAAAGAATGGGGAGAATCTTAACGAAGCGGAATATTACCTTAATTTACAAGCCCACCAGGAAGATACAGGAATACCTTAAGCCTGCCAAGGACGCTCGCAAACCATTGGAAAAATCAGGAATGTATAGGATCCCATGCAGGTGTGGAGATGTTTATGTGGGTACCACTAAAAGAACTGTTTGTAAATGGCTCTGAGCACTATAGGAGTTAACATCTATGGTCATCAGTCCCCTAGAACTTAGAACCACTTAAACATAACTAACCTAAGGACATCACACAACACCCAGTCATCACGAGGCAGAGAAAATCCCTGATCCCGCCTGGAATCGAACACGGGAACCCGGGCGTGGGAAGCGAGAACGCTACCGCACGACCACGAGCTGCGGACAACTGTTTCTAAACGTTTGGAAGAGCACAAGGGAAATTGTAGAAGAGGAGAAACGGAACGATCAGCTGTTGCAGAGCATGCTTTCCAGCCAGGGGACCACAATACTCGTTTTGAGGACACGCAGTTACTAGCGGCCACAAGCGAATTTTACGAAAGGCTCTTCAGGGACGCAATTGAAATCGCTAAACACCCTAATAATTTCAGTCGAAAGGAGGAGGGCGTCAAATTCAACGGTATATGGATGCCGGTGTTCAAGAAGACGTGTACCATCCGTCCACTACTGGGTGATGGCAACGGCGATCGACGGCAGCGGACAGTGGCGTTTTCAAAACACGTGACGTCACGCCGCGGGTCCGGAGCGCGCGGACACGGAATTTAGCGGCAGTCAGTAGCGAGCCGGTGGGTGTGTTGGATCTTCCATCGAGCTACGGACCCCCTTGAAGATGTCTCCCGCAGTCGGAGACGAAACGTAGGGAATTGACACAGAATTCACCAACCGACCACGACATAACAACGCGGATAATTATAATGGACATGATATTTCCGGCCGTGAAAGTCTACATTTTAGTATCAACGTAGCTTCTGTGATTATAGGATGTCTTAGCAAAAGTCCCTCGAGGCAGAATATGTATGCTGCATTTCGCCTGCTCAAAGTCCCAATTCCATTCTAAGATTAGACTGGGTATTCCACACGACAGGATTATCTATATTACCGTGCAGGTCATAGCTAAGTGTAAAGCTACCAATAAAAACAACCAGTTTTTTAGTACTGTTTGTCGGTCAGGGCCCCATAACAAGCTACACTATGACAACAGATGGGAAAGACACGAACGTCAGTCGGAACGAGAGTTTTACAGAGATGCCCAACAAACGCCAGTGGGAGACGTTAAACGAAATATGCTGTGTGCACTACAGGTGGCCCTGTTCTCTAAATTCCTGAAGCGAACGTTTCAAAATCAGACAGGGATTGTACTGGGAGAGAGGAAAGTGTTTTTAGCAACACATAAAATGCTGTATAAAATATTAAAGTTCTTTAGAGGATACTGTCAATTCTTGAATTTTTCACATTTGGAACAAATCTTTCTCTTCCGGAGTAATTTCAATAATTTTAGAAAAGACTGGAGGACATCTAAGGTGAATGGATATATTACATTACTGAAACAGGGCTGGCCAGACGCGAATGTTTGAAAAGTGATCCAAATTGCAAAACTCTCCCCTACTTTTCTCAAGTGTATGTCTTACGTAAAGATCACGTGACTAAGTCCGGAGAAATTCAGGCTAATATAAACGGGTACAGATGGACTTTCTTTCTATCCACGTACAATCAGTGAATAGCGTAGGAAGAGCGGATAGTAATACTTCTACAGAATGTATGATACACCACACCCTGTACGATGGTTTGTGGACTGCAGATGAAAATGCAGAAGGTTTATCGTAAAGATGGCCCATATAGCGCTATCGTTAGTCATAATCGTGCACCTGCCCATGACACGTTGTCACTAGCTTCCCTGGTGTGGTGGTACGTCTTTGCCAAGGGGACGAGATGCCAAATCTTTGACTGTGTTGGCCAACCAGAGAGCAGGGCGTGAATGTTGTGGCTGGACGTCTTGTGCAGTTTTCCCTGGAACAACATTGAACAAACGTGATTTTAGACAAATGCCATGTGCATATGACGCGAGCGGATTCAACTAGCAACTATCAGAGTTATGGTGAGACTGCATCAGGCATAGAACATTCGGATTTTATTCGTGTCATTGCTTATTACGGGTTCGTTGGAGCTATGCAGAATCATGTTCTTTCCCTGTTGCATTCGGACTTACCATGAAAAATGTTATGTCTTTGTCCTTGATTTAGTTCTCCGCAGCGCACGTGTGATTGGTATCTATTACTTATATAAACGTTCGTATATTTGTATGATGAAGCTCAGAGCAGTGTTAGGCATCTTAAACCGATCCACATATCTAACAAAGGCGAGTAGTCTCATTTATATTGATTGCTTGTTCAACAATTACACTGCATTTATTATGCTGCGTTTATAATGTGACGTTATTCCTGTGGATGTCCAATTTACAAGAAGACTTAGCACTGCAATATCGTTGGTGCTGTAAAGTAGACTATGCGCTGGATTAGGGATTCACTCTCTCCCTTGTTTTTAATTGTTACTGAAAACATCACACAAAGGCTACACTACACTCCGCATGTATTCGTTGCAGAAACAAGTAATATACACTGATCAGCCAGAACATTATGAGCACGTACCTAGTAGTCAGTATGTCCACTCTTGGCATGGTTAACAGGTTCGACACGACGTGGTATGGAAGCAACGAGTAGTTCCCATGCACACACAAGTCATTTTCTTCCCGCAAACTACGGTGAGCTCTGTCGCCACGTTGAATCACATCTCAGGTGTTTTCAGATCTGGCGAGATGGGGGGCCAGCACATCAACTGCAACTCACTACAGTGTTCCTCGAACCAATCCATCACACCTATTTCTTTTCGACATGGCGTATTATCTTGTCGAAAAATGTCACTGCCTTTTGGGAAAATGATCGTCATGAAAGGGTGTACGTGCTCCCCAACCAGTTTACGATATTCTTTCGCCGTCAGTGTACCATTCATGAGCCCCACTGTACCCATGGGGGCCCACGTAGACGTTTCCCAGAGCATAATGTAGCCGCCGCCAGCTTCTATCCGTCCCCCATTACAGGCATCAAGCAGCTGTTCTCCCTTGGAACAAGACGGATTCGCGCCATCCCATCGACGTGATGAAGAAGGTATAGGTATTCATCAGACCACGCAACGCCCTGGAATTGCACCAGCGTCCAGTACCGATGGTGACGTGCCCATTTCACTCATAGTAGCCGATGCCGTTGTGTTAACATTAGACCATGCATGGGTCAATGACTGCGGAGACACGTTGTTAACGGAGTTCGGTGCGCTGTGTGTTCCTACACACTTGGTAATCTAGCCACCAGTTAGCTCCCTACCAGTTCGCCACCTCTCATGTTCTGACAGTCTGCTAGCCTGTGACATCCAACATGTGTATTGAGGGGTGGTTGCCCCAACCAAGGTCTGGACGTGGTTTCACCTTGGTTTCGCCACCGGCAGATGACCTCACCACAGCACTGCTTGAACAGGTGACAGGTCGTGCAGTTTACGAAATGCCCGTGGCGCGCCTCCGGATAATCACCATCTGCACTCGGTCAAACTCAGGTAGATCGAGCATTTTCCGCATTGTACGCAGGGACAGCACACTCACTGATACTAGATGCACCGTGCGTATGTCTGATTAGCTGTCACTCCTCCTTAGGTAACGCTGCCACTGGCGGGATGGGTTTATATCGATAATAGACCGGTGATCGGTATGTTCTGGCTGATAAGTGTGCATTCGCACTTGAAAACACACTTTCAACCCTTTTCAAAGGAATGTTGTCTAATGAGTGTAATAAATGCTTTCTTTTTTATCACAACAGATGGCTGAAACGTTTTCGTTATTGCAGCCAACGGTGCCAAAGGTCATTTGCAGTGATCACGTTTAGGAGATTCGGCATATTTTGAATCGAAGAAAATAGGTAATGCAACGATATATTATGTAAGTAATCAGCTAGAGTATTGTGACGCGGATCGAACAAGGAAAAAAAAAAAGAATTTCGCCCGACAGAGACTGCTACGTTTCCTGGCAACAAACCGCTGTTACACGTCTGCCTATAAGAGAAGTGGCAAAATGTGGCTTACAAAAGCGTTTCTGATTCTAGGTGTTCTGTGCGCTGCAGGAGTTTTTCTGCACCCTGTCAGCTCCTCAGAGTTGAAAGGTGCTGTTGCAACCTCTTCGGGGCTGTCTAGTGATTTCGCTACTTCTGCAGAGTCGAGGCCGAGTGGGAACGGCGCATCTCGTGGAGAAAGCGTGTATAACGACGGAGATGCAGCTGGTGGAAGTGAACCAAGCATTTTTACGTCCATAAAGGAGCGCATTCAAAGGAAACTAAAGGTATTGTGAATATTTCTATCGTTCAAACCTACACAGTTATTTTGTTTATTTTCTTTTGGGGCTACGGTAACATATGATGTTGTGATGATTGCGTATCGGACTCCAATTTGTACAAGCTCTGCTTTTTGGTGGTGGTTCGTATTTGTTTAAAGTTTCGTAGCAGTAAATTTCTCGCCTTATAGGCGTTTGCTATGTAATTGCTATTAAATGTGGTTTATGTTGCTGTTACTTGTGGTACCAACTACGAAGGGTAACAGATACTTACATTTTACATACGCGCCTCGGATATTTCCTTCTTGGGATAGAAGCCTTATCCGTAATGTTCTATACCGTGGACGATATTTTAAAGTTCAGCAACAATACGTTGTTTGTATCCGAACGGAAATGGATCTTGATGAAGTGACCTAAGCTGTAGCAGGTATTAAATCATTATTTCGACTGATTATAGATTGAATTCGTTTTAACGTTAGCATTCTTTCCTTTTGCTTTATGAGTAGTGATGTATGGTAATAATCTGTTAATTGACGACTCAATTTTCGTTTTCTGTGTCTTTGTTTGTGTAGGCCCTGAAGAGCAGCAAAGCGGGACCCGACGAGTACGTCTTCCTTCAGAAGACCGTAATTCCGAAGCTGAGAGAAGCTGTGTTAGCGGTGCGGCGTGTGATTAATTCTTACGACAGGGACCGCGCCGCGCAATATTTGCGCCAGACTGTTGAGGCTATGCAGTCTTACGACAGAGATCGAGTCATGGAATATTTGTGCCGAACTGTTGGAGAGACTATACAGTGGTGCACCGAAAATGAGATTGTATGCAACACAATAGTGGTGTTATTGTGTATTTGCCAGCACGTTATATTAGTGATGTTAACTCATTACATTTTTATGGATGACTGACTGGCAATACCAAATTGTTTAATTAGCTTTTGTTCTCATTTTGTGTTGATAACGACGTATGGCTCATTGAATTTTGCCTTGGTTTCTTACAAAAGACTAAATTATTCGAGAGCCATCACTTTTCAATGTTGCATGGCTGTATACGTCGTCTTGGTTTCTTACAACAGTCTAAATCGTTCTACAGCCATCACGTTTAAATTTGTTGTGTTTACATTTGTCTTTTCTTATTAACACCACATAAATAAAACATTTTTCAAAAATCGTATTCCTATTACTGCACAATCAAAGTCTGGAATATGTATCTTTTTACGATGCTATACTTGTTGAAATTTACTTTGATTGGCCGCCATAACCTTCTGTCAAGAATTAAAGTTACCGTTTCAAAGTACTGCAGTATTGTACTAGAAGGAAGTAGGAAAAAAAAGTTTTTTAATTTCCGTTCTGCTGACTTTGCTAATCTTCAGTGCACTCACACAAACCTCCAAGAGAAGGGAGGTGACTGTAAGAGTATTGTGCATTTTCCTTTTGTTTTTTAGAAAGTAGACGAGTTGCAGGAGAATTAAAGTCAACTATTTTGATGGGTATTTTAGTCTAACCTAACCTAACCTAACACTAACCTACCTAACCTAACCTACAAAGTCTACTCGAATGGTACACTTTGAACATTTTCTACTGCTGTTCATATCTCCAAAACGAATAACTTTTAGAAGAAAAATGAACATGCTGATTATCCTCTCTTTGGTGGACATTTCTTGCTCCTGGACAAGAAGTTTCATAGTTTCGCCAAGATACGTACAACGCTCTGACAGCGACGTAACCTGCCCAGTAGAATGTTTTTCATTTTAATGGCGGATGTGTGTTGGACACGTTTAAATTTCTAGCAGCGTCTTCCATATCTTGAATTATACGATTTATGTATCACATTCCAAAGACATCTAGCGATAGTGACGATAGTGTTCAGGTGATTATTCAACTATATGACTGCAGTGATAAGCATATAAAGTTCGGTATTGTGCAACTTGTAAACGGCAATGTGTTTCACATCCATAGTTTGTCAATGCATGGATGCAGAGCACATTGCTCTTGCATTGTGCACAACATCAATATTTGCCCACTGCCTGAGACAAAAAAGGCGAGTACCTAGAACATATGGTCGGATGTCCGTGTGTCTTCTTATACGTACCCAACATGGGTGCGTATATGAGTAGACTTACACATCTCTGTGACAGAACAGCCACCAGACTGCGTATTTAGTATTGTTACCAGGCCAAGTAGGGTTTATAAGGGACGTGAACAGCATCAGGTGTTGAGTGATCACTTTAAAAGTCATGGAGCCGCCGCATATTAATATGAGACAGCTTCTCAGCACCTGACAGAGTTTGGATGGTCCTTGTTGGGTAGTGTATGTGGTTGGCTCATGGAATCACGTATTATCCAGATTTTTGGAACATTTAAATGTGCCATTGTCCTAAGTTGGACTGCATGGAAACATAATAGTAAGCATACTCGATCTCAAGGTTCCACTCGACCACATCTGGCGACCACAACGGAGGATCAACTTATTGTGCACTAATCACGTAGTAACCACTTCCCATCTGTGCCTGCAGCCGGATTAGATGATTAATATCCCAGGCATCACAGAACAATAAGTAACATATTATAAACCTAACCTAAGTTAATGTAATATGTACTACACAAATCCGCTTGAGTTCCTGCGAGAATCAACCGGGCACCATCCAAGAACAACAGAAAATATATCACAATAGTCACATTTTCAGTCCACAGTACATTATAGCCCGGAAGGCATAATAACACAGTAAAATAAATGAATGAAATCACTAATGTTGGTAAATCTGTTATTACCACTCTCCATCAGCTACTCGTTGCTGCTACAGACAATAAGACTAAACGAGGCTACCTAGTTAGTGGACAACAAGCATTAACATACAAGTCATAAAACATATGACTATGTGCAGTGGTTGAACACATCTCCAGCGCGATTACGAAACCCAGCTCGGTGTTATCTCTTGCAGCGGGAAAGTAAGGTAAATGACAGAACGAACTGCGGTACGTCGTGGGGAGCGGATCGAACCGTCCTACTTCGCCTATATAGGTCGATTGTCCGCTCAAAGCTGGATTATGGGAGCTTTGTATACTCCTCTGCACGGCCGTCCATCTTACGCCGCCTCAAATCTATACAACATCGAGGGTTACGTCTTGCGATCGGAGCGTTGTATACTAGTCCCGTCGAGAGTCTTCATGCTGAAGCCGGTGAATTGCCACTAACCTACCGGCGCGATATACTGCTTTGTCGGTATGCCTGTCGGCTATTGTCAATGGCCGACCACCCGTCTTATCGCTCCTTTTTTTGACGACGGTCTCGAGCGTCAGTAAGGGTTGTATGTATCTGCCCTGCTACCCCCTGGAGTTCGCTTTCGTCGCCTCCTACAGCACCTTGATTTTTCACTCCCTGCAACCTTTGGAGTGGGCGAACGCCAAACGCCACCTTGGCTCCAGGCTCAGCTTCGCGTTCACCGTGACCTCAGCTCGCTCCCAAAAGAGGTTACCCCAGCTTCGGTATACCGCTCCCGGTTTATCCAACTTCGTTCGAAGTTCATTAATACGATCTTCATTTATACAGATGGCTCTAAGACCAATGACGGTGTGGGGTGCTCTTTTATTGTCGGGGCACACAGTTTCAAATACCGGGTCCATGGCCATTGGTCGGTCTTTACAGTTGAGCTATTTGCCCTCTACCAGGCTGTTCTTTACATCCGCCGCCACCGACATTCTGCTTATGTCATCTGCTCTGATTCCCTGAGCGCCATCCAGAGCCTCAGTGATCCGTATCCGCTTCACCCTTTCCTGCACCGGATCCAAACCTCCCTTCAGCAGCTAGCGGACGACGGTTCTCCGGTTACCTATACGTGGGTTCCTGGCCATGTCGGTATCCCTGGGAACGAAACTGCAGATGCCGCAAGCAAGGCTGCGGTCCTCCAGCCTCGGACAGCTTCTTGTTGTGTGCCTGCATCTGATTTTAGCAGGGTCATTTGTCAGCGCATTTTATCGCTGTGGCATGCCGACTGGGCTACACTTACTGAAAACAAGCTTCGGGCCTTGAAACCCCTCCCCACGGCTTGGACGACCTCTTCACGCCCGTCTCGGCGGGAGGAGGTCGTTTTGGCCCGGTTACGAATTCGACACTGCCGGTTCAACCAACGCCATCTGCTGACGGCTGCGCCGGCGCCGTTCTGCCCATGTGGGCAATTGCTTACGGTACGCCACATTTTAACATCCTGTACGAATTTTAATACACTGCGCATTGATCTTGGCCTGCCATGTACTGTGGATGCCATTTTAGCGGATGACCCAGGAACAGCTACTCGTGTTCATCGTTTTATCCACTTGAAAAACCTGCCTAAGGACATTTGATTATGCTGTTTTCTTTTAATTCCTTGCCTGTTAATGTGCCTTTTATAGTGTTGTCCTTTTTAGTTGCTGTTTTAACCTTGTTCTTCGCAGTGCATTCATAACTTAGTCTGGGTGGTAATGACCACAGTAGTTGTGCGCCCTAAAACCACAAACAAAGCCTTATGTCTTCACAGTAACCCTGTAATATCAAACTTCTAACAAATCTTTCTGACCCGCTGTGCGACCGATGTCTGGCACCTCTTATCCTGGAATACGCTTTTTGACGTGAATGGGGCCTGGCACACTTGCCGGTGTGGTGGTGAGTCCATTTATCGCGATAGGCAGTGTGTGAAGCAACACGGACAGCGCAGGTCTTCGGGGCAACAGGCTGGGTGTTTGTTCCGCCACCGGTGTGATTTCCGCGTTTGTCGGGATGAAGATCTTCCGGACACGAGGGATTGGCATTGGAAGTGGGAGTGGACATGATATTCCTTTGGTCGATCGGATTTAGATGCCTGCCATCATTGGCGATGATACGGCGTTGACGAATAACGAAATTCTGCATGGCCCTCTGAAGTATCGGAATATCGATGCCGTCGATGACCTCCTGCGTGGATTTTCTTACTCAGCAGTCGTTTTGGAGTTTTTGTCGTATACCTTCTCTTTAACATAGCCACACAATAAGCAGACACGTGAGTTCAGAACGGGAGAATATGGCGGTCAGTCGAGGCCCATGCTAGTGGCCTCTGGGTACCTTGGAGACAGAATGCGGTCTCCAAAGTGTTCCTCCAAGACAACAAATACTCTAATTTTCCGATTGGTGCTCGAGCTCCGTCCCGCATGAACCACAGCTTGTCGAAATGAGGGTCACTTTGGATAATGGGGGTGAAATCATCTTCCAAAACGTTTCCGTACCGTTAGTTAGTCACCGTACCATCAAGGAATATCGCTCCGATTATTCCGTGACTGGACAGTGCACAGCACACAGTCACCCGCTGGTGGTGAAGATACTTCTCATTCACGAAATGCGGATTCTCAGTCGCTCAAATGCGCCAGTTTTGCTTATTGACGAACCCATCCAAACGAAAGTGGGCTTCGTCTCTAAACCAAATCATACAGTGCATACTGATTCCCCTTCATGTCGCGCGCCCTACGGTGCATTTTGGAAGCCCTAACGCAAACCGTTCAAAAGTTATGACGATTTTATTTCATATAGTTCAGTAACAGTCACCTCGTATATCGCACTCTGTGCAACCGCCCTTAGTTATTGTTCCATGTTCCTGTGACTAAGCAAGCGATTTAAGCAGAGTATCGCTCGTCTGACAAAATAATTTAATGATTGTGCACTTAATCGCCATCCTTTCTTTAGTTATTTGGAACCCAAGGACTTATGTGTCTTACGGTGGCAAATCTTGTTGTATGTATTTTGGTGGATTGTACTTCCAACCAAAGGCTCTGTTTAACGTAGGTGAGGTTCGTCAGCTAACCGTCCGTGTCTTCTTCCAACCTACGTTTCCCATTCACTGTGACGGTTAAGTCGCTGACACTGACGACTTGCCCTCCGCTTCCACATCGACGACGTTGGTGTCCCCCAAACAAAGTTTTCGTTAGCAATCGGTGCAGCCACACAGAGACTGAAGAGTGGCAGGGCAAGGGCTCCACGCTCCAGCCACGTCCTCTGACCAACCAATTAGCTCCAGAGGAGCACTGCCACTGCCGGTTAGGCGGAAGGAAGGCAAAATTCAGTTTCATGACTCAACAACCACCGCAGTTGCGACCAAGGTTTTTGCAAGGATTCTGTTGGTTAAGACAAATGCTGTAATTACACCCGTCTATTTATTCTGATTTCGGTGTGCTTCTGCCACAATATCAGCATGTCTGTTACTTAGCTGAAGTGACCTTTAGCGGCACTCCTAACAAGAGAATGATAGATATTCATTGAAATAAACAGTTCAGACTCAAAATGTAATGCGAAGATATGCTAAACGTCTAAGTTGTGACAAAGCGCTGGCATTAACAAAATCTTATGTGGAAAGAAATCTGCTCAGAATGGTTGTAGTAGTGGAAAGACCATAAACTGATTGGTGCAGATAAGAAAAATTTCATCACCCAAATACCTCTTCCCATACCAAATACTGACCTTCCTTTGAGCACATGGCTAGTGAATCAGAAATCTTGGGGGCAGAACTGTATGGAAAAAAAGTTCCCTGTAGCAGAGAAAGATCAAGAGGGAACTGGAAGTACCTGATATGTGCTTTCAGGTAAGGACGTTGAAATGTAAGGGACAAAGAATTTGAAATTAAGAGGTGCTGCAAAGAACAAGACGGGAAAGAATGCTAAGGGAAACAGAAATTAGTTGTTGAGAGATATTGCCGGCCAGAGTGGCCGAGCGGTTCTAGGCGATACAGTCTGGAACCACGCGATCGCTGCGGTCGCAGGTTCGAATCCTACCTCGGGCATGAATGTGTGTGATATCCTTAGGTTAGTTAAGTTTAGGTAGATCTAACTTCTAGGGGAATTATGACCTCAGCAGTTGATCCCATAGTGCTCAGAGCCATTTATTTTAGAGAGATTATTTTCACGTATCATAAAGACCCTCACACTGGAGGAAGAGTATAGGTAAAATAAACATATTTCCATATTTTGTATTATTTGTTGCAGATAACGGTTCATCTACATCCAAACCCTTTGCGATACTCTGACCAAACCATCTGTGACTATAGAATGTCTTTGTAGACGATTATCCCTCCATAAAGAATATAGTGCATTACACCCGCTATGATTTCCTAATTCCATTCTGAAATTAGACTGAATATTCCGTACGAATACATTTTCTATAGTAACGTGTCAATTAAAGATAAGAGTAAAGGTTGCCATGTATGACCAAATTTTGAGTACGCCTGTTCGTCGTCAGGGGCCTTAGGGAGATACAATAACAGAAGAGAGGGAAAAGAGATGAACTCTAGTCAGAACCAAACATTTAAGGAGATACTCAAAAAGTTGCAAAGGAGGGTATCATGTGCATAAGGAAGGAATCTGCCTATTTATTTACTGAAGCATACGTCACCGAGTCATGTCCGAATGAACAGACATCACGCTTTCACATAACTGATTCCTTTTGATGGGCGGTGAAACCGCCACCTTCATTATGGATGCACAATTACTTTAGACCTCCTGTAGGAATCTCAAACTAGCGAACATCTAGAACATGGAAAAGGACTGGAGGTGGGTGGTGCTAAGTGGAAATGTGAGTTGGTCGAGACACATGGCGTGCAATAGCAGTAAACAGGGTGTCAGGGTGGCGCAATGGTTAACGCAATTGCGTAGTATGCAGGAGATCCCAGGTTAGAATCTTAGCCCGGCAAAAAATTATCACTCAGCGCCACAGATTCCGCAAAAAGTCCCGATGCAGGTAACATCAATAGCTCCTTATATTTCATTTCCTGTCTCCCCTCTCCACCTTCAGTTTTGCATAACAAATTTCACTGCAGAGTATTACGCATGTTGTCTGTTCATTAGGACATGCTCAACAGAACAGACATTATGCATTTATATATGCATTTATTTATATTGTGTTCATATACATTTGTTCAAACTGATGCAGAATCTTGGGAACTTGTTGACAAATATTTATTGAGGAAAATACAGAGAGGCGCATAGACCAACATAAACTATAGACAAAATCGTCCATGACTTGGGTGAGATTCCAACCCACGTCCTTGGGAAAGCGTCTCCATGTTTGTCTGCGCAGCCACCACGGGCTGCAGCCACATAGATTCTTGATCAGACTAAAAGTGGCACGTCTGACACCACCGCCACACCCCCACTACTCCACTACTCCAAGGAGATGATGAATGAATTACGTTGAAAGAGGCATTACCAGCAGAATTTCTGTCCCAGGCAGGAAGGCACAGAACACGCAGCAGTAGGGTTGAAAGCTTGTTCATAAGAGCCCACATCTTCCCTTCCTAAACGCGAAGCAGTTGCTGTGAGGGACCAACTTCGCCAGTCCAGTGAAACAGTTCGCCAGCGGCTGAGGGAACCCTGACTGAACGCGTGATGATTCACAGTAAAACAAGGACTCAGCGAAGTAAATGTAGCAGCTGGCACTCGCAGAGCTCCATCGGAATGCGGCTTTGGAAAACGTACTTTTAACACTTGAGAAGGTGTCTTCCACAAACATCAACGGCCCAAGTGTAGTTTATCGGCCACGAGGATCAAGACATCGCGAAGAGTATTGAGTGACTACAAGAAGACGTGACCGGCTATCAGTTTCCTGCTGGAGTTGGAGTTCCGTAAGAGCAGCCAGAATGCTTGGTAATTTGAGGGAATCCTGTTAGTCGGCAGTACACCCAAATTCTGAAGATGCTACCTGCAGTGTGAATGCTGTACCGTGAAGGAGAATTCACGCTATAGGAAGGCCATTCATTTGAGTACAAGACCGCATTCGTTGAGCAGCAGCTGTCCCACATGGACATTAACGTCGTGGAATGGCTGGAAAGAGCTGCTGATGTGAACCCAATGGAAAATACACTCCTGGAAATGGAAAAAAGAACACATTGACACCGGTGTGTCAGACCCACCATACTTGCTCCGGACACTGCGAGAGGGCTGTACAAGCAATGATCACACGCACGGCACAGCGGACACACCAGGAACCGCGGTGTTGGCCGTCGAATGGCGCTAGCTGCGCAGCATTTGTGCACCGCCGCCGTCAGTGTCAGCCAGTTTGCCGTGGCATACGGAGCTCCATCGCAGTCTTTAACACTGGTAGCATGCCGCGACAGCGTGGACGTGAACCGTATGTGCAGTTGACGGACTTTGAGCGAGGGCGTATAGTGGGCATGCTGGAGGCCGGGTGGACGTACCGCCGAATTGCTCAACACGTGGGGCGTGAGGTCTCCACAGTACATCGATGTTGTCGCCAGTGGTCGGCGGAAGGTGCACGTGCCCGTCGACCCGGGACCGGACCGCAGCGACGCACAGATGCACGCCAAGACCGTAGGATCCTACGCAGTGCCGTAGGGAACCGCACCGCCACTTCCCAGCAAATTAGGGACACTGTTGCTCCTGGGGTATCGGCGAGGACCATTCGCAACCGTCTCCATGAAGCTGGGCTACGGTCCCGCACACCGTTAGGCCGTCTTCCGCTCACGCCCCAACATCGTGCAGCCCGCCTCCAGTGGTGTCGCGACAGGCGTGAATGGAGGGACGAATGGAGACGTGTCGTCTTCAGCGATGAGAGTCGCTTCTGCCTTGGTGCCAATGATGGTCGTATGCGTGTTTGGCGCCGTGCAGGTGAGCGCCACAATCAGGACTGCATACGACCGAGGCACACAGGGCCAACACCCGGCATCATGGTGTGGGGAGCGATCTCCTACACTGGCCGTACACCACTGGTGATCGTCGAGGGGACACTGAATAGTGCACGGTACATCCAAACCGTCATCGAACCCATCGTTCTACCATTCCTAGACCGGCAAGGGAACTTGCTGTTCCAACAGGACAATGCACGTCCCCATGTATCCCGTGCCACCCAACGTGCTCTAGAAGGTGTAAGTCAACTACCCTGGCCAGCAAGATCTCCGGATCTGTCCCCCAGTGAGCATGTTTGGGACTGGATGAAGCGTCGTCTCACGCGGTCTGCACGTCCAGCACGAATGCTGGTCCAACTGAGGCGCCAGGTGGAAATGGCATGGCAAGCCGTTCCACAGGACTACATCCAGCATCTCTACGATCGTCTCCATTGGAGAATAGCAGCCTGCATTGCTGCGAAAGGTGGATATACACTGTACTAGTGCCGACATTGTGCATGCTCTGTTGCCTGTGTCTATGTGCCTGTGGTTCTGTCAGTGTGATCATGTGATGTATCTGACCCCAGGAATGTGTCAATAAAGTTTCCCCTTCCTGGGACAATGAATTCACGGTGTTCTTATTTCAATTTCCAGGAGTGTATATGGGCGGAGGTAGCACGAACACTGTTACAGAACTAGCCAAGAAACCAGCCGATTACAGCTGACGCTCTTTGGCACAGCGTTCGTGAAGCCTCGGAGGATGTAGTCTCTTTGCTTCAGTTACGTGCAAGGCTTGATACATTTCATGCCAAGATGCACCGTTGACGTCAGAAATAATGGGAGTTTCTGGACACAGGACTGTAGCGCAGAAAGCATTTTGTTTTCTTAACTTTTACTTTTGCTCAATTTTCCGTCGGCGAGAGACTGTCGCAGAACAGTTGTCAACGGAAAAATATCGAACACGAGATAAGAAATTACGAGTTTTTTTTTCCTGTACTTTACCCTTATAACTTTTACAGATTTCTTTTACTTCTGTGCTTTGAGTATTATATTACCATCATTTGATCTCTACTTACAGGCGTAAAAGGAAACAAATTGGAGGGCCTTTTCTAAGGATGTTGTTCGTCACTCCAAATTCACCTATTTCTGTACCTCTATTGCTACCCACTGGATACTCCGACAAATACGTATAATATTTCTCCGAATATTTCATTTTTCCTTCCACCTCTCTCTCTCTCTCTTTCTCTCTCGTTCTCTCTCTCTCTCTCTCTCTCTCTTTCACTGTGGTCTGTGGTCTCCATGCTCCCAAAATTAATAAACAAACCATGCAGGTTTCATTGAACTAATAACTTTTCTTTTCACGACACCCTCTAGCTCAACCCTTTCTTTCTTTCCTACTCTGTCATTTCTCCCCAAACCTATGAAACAGTTTACTTTTAAATCACGTGTTTCATTGCCCATCCGTCAATCTGAGGGCATTCTTGCCATATACGTTTCCTCTCTTCCCGACAATGATAGAAACTAGATATACTTTTCTATATGGTCCACTGTTATTGTCTTCTACCCATTTCCGAATTCCATGCTCATTGAGTCCTTTCTCTCCTTCCACAATTATCTCTTTCTCATTTTTTCCCCTCCGTCTGGCCCGTACACACAGTTATGCACTGACACACATACACACACAATCACACAGAGTGTGTGTGTGAGAGAGTGAGAGAAAGAGAGAGAGAGAGAGAGAGAGAGAGAGAGAGAGAGAGAGAGAGAGAGAGGTGATAACATCGAGAGAGTCGACAGACACAGTCACTGATTTGCGTAGCATATAGTTTCCTCCGAATACATGTTTAGGATTCATAGAAATCATACAAGCAAGCTGTCAACAGGTTCATCAGCAGCTTTCGACTTCTGACGGCTCGTTATGATTAAGTGCAGAGATGCGAGCAGTGAAGGCTATTTAGCAGAATTGTAGTTCACAGTACGGACGTGGCAAGTAAGAAAAAAGTTGGTGTTGTTAATCGAAGACAGCGCACTGTGAAAACATCTAGCGGTCGGCTGCTTCTTAACAGGACAATGATTTATTGTATATTGTATCCGTGAGACCTGATGTGCTTCATTTGCTGTGAATTTTGGATGTCGCTTGCTTTTAGCTTTGAATAGTTCTCTAGAGAATTTTTCCGTTTTCAGGGTTTTGAGGACATTGCGATATTTGTAGTTCGGTGTTGAGTGGAGACTGAGATAGCAAATAACTAGCGATGGGAGTTGATTTTCGTTATGAGGGTTGTTAGACTGGGACAATAGTACATTATTTTGTCTGACCGTCTTTTGTCTTTTGCTGAATTTTCTGGTACATTGCAGGGTGCTAGATGGGGTTGAGAGAAGAATATTTCAGTGGCATGTTTTCGATTTCGAAATGACTTTCTCATGTTTGTCCATGATGATGTCACCTTGATTTTCACTACTTTTCATTTCTATTGGTCGTTCTGGTTTTCCACTAGTTACCTATCAAATATTTGCAGATAAGGGACACTTGGTGAACACAAATATCTGCAGCAGTAAATGTGCTGAAGAGCTGTCTGGAAGGTGTTATGAAAACTGTATATTATTGTACAGGTCTTATGTCTGTTTTGGGATATACTGAATACTCCAACGGTCCAGTTGATAAATGTTAGGCTCATATGTTGCTTTCTTTCCCTCTCATTGAATTTATGATTATATAAACTGTGTATGATAGCGTTGTGATGTGTTAGATGTAGCCATTTTGGTATTTAAACTATGTAGTGTAGTGAGTTCAATATTCTGTGTTTCTGGTATGTTTATACTGGTTCCTCTCATCATTTTCTTTAATCTGTTTTCATATTGGTAATGTTGTGTTATCTTTGAGTGCATTTCTTTTTGTGCATACTGTTATACTTTATATGTGCTATATTACTGCCTGTTTGTTATTATTATTTTTTATTCAGACATGTTTCTCATGTTCTCTTGTTTGATTATGTCATTGTACTTTGGCCGCACTGTAGGTTAAGGTATAACAATGTATGTTTCTTCCCTTTATTTTTCTTCTTATGGACCCCCCCCCCCAATTAGTGCTTATTTCCGTAAATTCCTTCAGATTTTAGAAACAACTTTCGGGCGGGAATGGAAGCATGTATCGAGTAGCACTGATGTCGATTATGATGACATAGCTATGGTCGCTTCTTTGTGTTTTCTCTCCAGAGCGAGCGAAGGAGTCACGTGGAGGTGTTTAACCGTGTACTTGGTGTGAAGATGTTAAGGAATCACGCTAAGAGAACTAGTAAATTTTGTGACTATAGAGGTGTTTGATGCTGTGTAATCATTCGTGTACCTCACGAGACGTAACCCGCGGTTCGCTTAGTCAAAATCCACGAGAACAATCGCGAGAACACGATTAGATTCCCGCGAACATCTCATCTACGCCGCTAAATGAAACTTGCATTACCTATACTGCAACGATCGTCGCATCTCGATTGCCGTGTGCTATGATGTATTGTGGTGTAGTGCTACTGAAGTATAGTGTATCAACATATTTGCTGTTTTGTGAAGTGTGTAACAGTGCAGCCCTGTGTAGTGCAAGTGTTAAAATAATAGATCAATGGATTATACTAGGCTGAACTTAAATTTCGGTGATTGACACTCCTTTATTGCCATTGTTACAGCAATACTCAAGCTGCTGCTCCTAGACTGCAAGGGAAGAAGCGAATGACGACTGAATTTACGAGGTTAGTGGGTAGAATTAGCAATCACAGACGGAACCATAAACCCATCCTCCCCCATTCGCTTACACGATCTACATAGAGAAGAACGATCATCATAATAGAATCAGGGAAGTCAGAGCTCGCGCGAGAAGATCCAGGTCAGGGGTGGGCAAGTAATTGCAGATGGGGTTCAGATACGTTTGAAAACTTTATAGACGGGAATATTTGTATTAAAAAATCCAGAAAAAACCTATATTCCTCACTATTTTTATTTTTATTTTCACGCACAAAAAATTTGAAATACAGGAAATAGATAATCATATTTGAATTGAAAAAACCAGAAAAAACATATTTACAGTACTAGTTTTTATTTTGATTTTTACTCACAAAATGTGAAATTCAATATATACACATGTTTGTATTAAAAATCAATGGGAGAAATTATTGTTTCGGTTTTCAGCCAGTTTCTTGTTCTTCAAAAAATTCATTTTTGAAAATGAAGTTTCACAAATATATGTGAAGCCATTCATAGAAAACAGGTATACGGCTAGTGTTACGTGCACTTTTCATATTTTTATGGGGCTTGCTTACCATAGAATTCTTCAGCGGATGCAATTTTATACGTTTACAAGGAAATGTATTCAAGTCTATTACCTCCATTTGGAGTAAATGCTTTGAAAGGTAAACAACTTTGCGTCGTCATCTGTCCTCGCTGCAGCCGGAGAGACTTCAAATGGCCATTTGAAGAATTGCTCCAGCTTCCCTATCTCTGAAAAGCCTTGAAATCTAACTATGAATTCCTTCTTAAGATCTCACATAAAATTTGAGAATACTGGAATGTCTATTTCAGAATTATTTTTGTATTAAAAAACTGTTGGAAGCTGAAAATGTTCTTGACTTGCGATGTCGTTTTCAAAGGTGTCCAGCTTTCGATGGAAAGAAGATACATTTTGTTTCAGATTAGATATTAATTTCCCATTTCCCTGTAGCACGGTATTGAGCGCATTTAAATGTTTCTGAAAGTGTTTCAAGAAAGCCACAGCTAGCGTCCTACGTTTGTATATTAGGAACTCTAAACGGCTCTTGGATCTTGTGAATTTAAATTCTCTGAGCACGATGTTACTTCTTCTTTCATTTGCCAAGAATTTTCGAACACTCGACCATTACTTAGCCAACAAACATTTATGCATCGCAAGTCAAAATACGCCGAATCACACTCAGAAATAAACTTACGAAACTGTCTGTGCTGAAGAGCAGAACGAGACCTGATAAAATTAATCAACTTGATCAACCTGTCCATTACTTCTTTCAGAGTCACACAAAGTTCTCTACAAAGGGCTGCCTGGTGAATTATGAACTGATAAGATAGTATCCCACCATTCCTATCTTAGATTCTCTTTACTACGTCATTTTCTTCATCAGTCCTCGATGGGGCCCCATGGGTTGAATGATACATCATTTTATCATGACTAATGTCTGATTTTGTCATGAAGTCGTCGAAAGTCTTCTCCGCGAGTCTTGCCTTTCAATGGCAACATTTTTAGTAATTCTTGCTTTCAATATCCAAAAATCGCACGAAAATGGACATTTGTTCTTCATCAGCAACGTCGCATAATTCATCTTGTGCTATGGTGTAGCAAGGCGCCTCCTCTAGAACTTCGAACAAACTATTTTTATCGTCAGCAGACCCAAAATTTCTGTTCTTCTTGTATTACTTCTTGCCGACAATGGGATACCTTGAATTGCATCAACAACATCCATTTTCTCTTCAAAAAGTGCCACGGCCACTTTCAACATTTTTTTTCCGATCTCAGAGTCTGAAAATGGCTTCTTGGGGTTATTAAGCGTCCAACACACATATACATCGGTGCTTCTGCAGATTCTGCTTGTTCACTCATACAGCAAATTGAGAAGGCCGCGCTTATTTTGCAATGTGAAAGATACGCCTGGAGCTTTTCTTAATGAGCTTCACTACCCAGGGGAAAATTTTTAGGGAATTGCTGATAAGTTGTTTCATAGTATTGTTTCGCATGTGGCAAACAGGAACAGTTTCAGGCCTGTCAGGCAACGTAAAGCGATATTGTTCATTCCACACAGTCAAAAATATCCTACTTTCACTATCAACTTTACGCCTTTTAGGATCATATCAATGCAAAAGGAACGATCTCGATAATAATGAAATGCTTCATACGAAATCGGAACGACTAGTGACGAAGTGGGGATAAAATTTGTGTACTTTGTTTAGGTTGTATAAAAATACTAGAACCCAGCATACAGCACATGCCGACTCATGGCAAACGAGTCACTTCCGTGTCAAAGTGTGTAACTTTAAGCTGCCATTCGAGTCACGAGCCAAAAAATAGTGTGTCTTTTCCGGTTCTATAGAGCTTTCAGAGGTTGCCACAATCTGAAACCGATTTATAAAATTACCTTGTTCATTAAACAAAATTCTTGGGTTGCATTCGTGTGTACAGAGCTTTTGTGTGAGTCTGACATAACATGCTGCGCCGGCCGGCCAGCGTGTTCCCTTCGGCCCCCGCCCTTCAGCGCACTCTCCTGCCCTATACAGCACAGCCACTACGAAATTAATCTACCTATAACTAACCGTGAAGAATTGTAATTATTCAGCAGTTACTTGTACACTACTAGAAAAAATTATAAGACTAGCACACAAACGAATTTTTACTTACAGAAACATATTTTTTTAATAATTTGAGCACGTAATTTATACTTTTAAATTAATTTTGGCGGGCCAGTTTTTGACTTTCCGCGGTGCAGACCTGGACCGTGATCCGTCAGTTGCTGACTGCTGATATAGGTGTTTGATTTTCCTGCGCTCTGTTCGAGAGTGGACTAATAGAGAATTATTGTGAAGGCAGTTGCGATGAACTCCATGCCAAGCACTTAACTGTGATTTTTGAGAACATTTCTTCTGGAGAACAGCGTTTTTTTATCACTTAAGGACGAACACGAACACTCACAACCTCAAAAAAGTTCTTTTTTTGTGAGGTTCCCGATTACTGTCTGTTTTAGACCATCTTCAGGCCTCAAACCATGATGGTAGTCGGTGACGTTGAACGGAGCAGGCGCTAAGACTCCACGAACGCGAACTGCAGAGTAATAATGTAGGTGTAGATTCTTCTAGTTACACTATCTGTAACTTCTTCTAGTTACACTGTAACTTTTATCTCTATTCTGTATCGATGTTGCAGTGAAATACAACTTCTATTGCTATAGTTTCCTTCCCGTGATCTGTTGATCACCTTGAGTTAACACATTTTCTTACTCTTTCCTTTATGTTGTAACGTAGTTCTTGGCCCTTATTGGTACGTCTCTATCATCAGTACATTCACTGATGAAAAGTTACTACTACAGTCTTATCAGAAGTGAGTCAGTCTCAGCAATTCTCCCAACACCTAACAAACATAGCCTTCTCTGAGCAAAATCTGAGGACCCACTGCCCCAGAATTAAACGCCCTCTTCCGAGGACCGGTCCTTCCTAGTCAAGTTTCGCTACTATTCAGAGTTATTTTCCCGTCATAGGGAATACTTTGTGAAGTACTCCCTTCCATTACTCCTCTTTAATGCATGTCTTCATAACACATAATCACAACTTGGATAGTCAACATCAGCACCTTAACTCATAAAATACGTGAAGTTCAGCCTTCCTACGCCATACTTCGAAATTCCTCTATAACCAGGTATTAACTTTATTTCATCCCCTGTATAAGAACCTCACTGTCTATTGACTGAGTCTACATAAATTTGTCTTCATTTTTTTTCTTTCTGTATTAGTCTTCGTTAGTATTTAGTGTCTAATACAGCGATTCCCATCAAGCTTTAGTGGTTTAATAATATCTATTTCAGTTAGCTTCACCATTATACATCAACTTTTTCTTTCTTACGTGGAATATTTGAAACCATGTTGACCCCTTGTCTAACTTTTTAGTTACCGTTATTCTATGTATAAGATTGTATGTGGTTTTCGCTATACAAATCTTTAGTTTTACCCATATTAGAGTCTCTTCAAACTGCAGCTTTGGGGTATAGTATTTCCAGAACCTCCTCGGACCCTTATGCTTATAGTATATCGTCTCTACCTTTTTATTTAATTTTACGATCTCACCATTATTAAGCCCCTCACCTTGAATAGTTGGGACTTCTCCCTTAGCACAAGCAGGTGGCCACTTCAGTATGGACAAAAGTAGCTCCCTCACAAACATTTTTTCCTATTACTTCCATTGGAAACAGCTCGATACTGAAATGTCGTAAATTATTCAGTATTGTTTCATATTCTTTTAACTTTTCGACACACGCTTTATGATGGTTTGCACAATAAGTTCCACAAAGTCGTCAAAGTTCGTTCACCACTCTTTCAGAAAGGTTCCCTGCAGGTCCAGTTTCGATATTTTAGCGTGCTTCATACTACTGTGCTCACAAACTGACTGCCATTATCTGTTAAAATTCTTTTTGGTATTTGATATTTTACAATGTATTCTTTTCCTGGGCCCCCTGTTATAGCACGTGAAGTTGCAGCGTATGTATTAGTTGCAGGATATATTTACCTGCATATACACTTTCAACCAACAGTCCCTTATTACCAGCACCTTCTTGGGACCACCGTTCCCCGAGGGAAAATTGCCAAAAAAATCCATTATGAGCATATCTCATAATCCATTCAGTATTATTGGATACATTTTGAATTTATAATCAACTGACAGGTCCTCAGGCTTTTGACAAACTAAAAAACTTCCTATATCGTTTCTCACTTACATAGCTATGGTTTCTCAATGATAAAAGTTATTTAAATACTTCATACAAACTTGCCATTTGCATCACGGATAGAATCTGAGTCTTTCTATAAAATGTTAGGTACACATAGTTTTTCCTGACGTTATCCCTTCAATATAGTACATCTTAATATACTCTCCAGTGATCTGTCTTCTCTCTGGTTCATACATTTTTATCCAAAGAGTTGATTACGTTCCTTAAATAATCATCTTTGTTCTGTTCTTTCATAACAGCTAGTGCAAAGAATTTTTCCTTGTGCGGCCATTGTTTCAAATTGCATAAAATAAATGCAAGGTTCCTCTCACACTCATTCTATTTCTGTTGGTTCATTTAAGGCTACGCTTAACCTGGATAAGTTACGTTGTATTACATTCCTATTTCCTTCGATATACTGCACCTCAAAGTTTTGTTCCTATAAAAATAGTGTCCACCTTGTTATCGGAGGAGACAATAATTCGCTATTCATGATTAAGGCTAAGGCTTTGTAATAACTATACACAATAATTTTTCTACCCAACAACAGATATCGAAACTGCTTTAAACCCAACACAACAGTAAGTGCATCCTTGTCTATAGCACATTAATTTAATTTCGTGCTGGATCAGCTCTCGACCGGTGAAAGGTCCACACTTGTCGTTACTGCGTATCGCCCTGAAGAATCTTAGACGCTACCCATATGAGGAGGCATCATTAAAGGTTTAGAATGTTAATTAGTTTTAGGGAGGTGTCACAACTTAGCACTTACGCTTTCGTTTTCTTTAGTAAGTGTGAAAAGTTTTGATGCGCATGTTTAATCCCATTAAGGACCTTCAGCAAAAACACACCATTCCGAGAAAAGCCTTCAAGTGCTACTGGTTTCTAAGATGTGAACAATGGGTAATGGGTTCTTATTTCTCACAATCGGATTTGATTCTTAACTCGATGTCCTAACGCTTTACTTCGTTTGTAGTAAAGGTGGGTTTAGTTAGTTTGACTGTTTTTCCTGTCCTCACAAAGTTTTTGTTGTACTTCCTTATACTTTTAGTATGCTGACGCCTTATTTTGGAAACAACCATAACGGCATCTACATAGAGCATTAACTTTTGAAAGAATTCTGGTCCCAAAGTCTGGTTTAATTGAAGAATAAATAGACTCACTGAAACATTCAGGCCAAAAGGGGGTACCTTAAATTAATAATACCATCCATCAAAATGGAAATCTGTGGCTGGTCTGGAATCTGCATGTAATTTCACCTGCTAGTATCCACTAGTCACATCCATATAGCTAATGTACTGAATCCCCTCTAATTTTACTAGTATTTCTTCAGTGGCTATGGGCCTATTCCATTGAGTTTCAGTTATTTGATTTAATGCGCGAGCAGCAACAATTACTCTCACATCATCACTCAGTTTCATGACTGTTAACAATGTACTATTATAGGCACTCAACGACATTTTAATAATGCCTTGATTGACCATTTTAGCTATGTCCTTACTAACTGCTTTCTCTATTCCAAGCGGAATGGGTTAATGTTTTATGTAAAAAGGGGTTTCTGCTCATTATTTTCATTTTACATTCATAACCCTCTATAATTCCACGTTTATAACAGAATATCGTTCTGTACTGTTTTAATAATTCGGATAATTCTGCCTCTTTGGCACTACTCAAAATTTTACTGGCATTTACTTTTTCTTCAGTCCTTTGATTTAACATCTTTATTATTTACTTAGAACCATGTTCATCATTACTAACTTCAGATTCCCCCATTTTAGAGCTGGTGCATATCCATAAATTTCCATTTGCAGAGCTGTGCTTTAGCCTTTGTTTCATAAATTTTATCATAGCTAAGATACCTTCAACTCTAGTTCCTGTGGCACCAGTAATGTCCACGCCAGCAATGGAGAATATTGGATAAGACTTCTGTTGTCTAAGTTGTGGAAACCATTCTTTACTCAGCACACAAACGTCGCTTCCAGAATTCAAAACAAAGATACGGTTTGTTCATCAGTGCTTCCCATTACTATTGGTTTTATAATTCTTTTCCGTTGTGTGCTCCCTTTTTCTTATAATAACCATTGTCTCAGTATTTGTCCCTGGCATTTGTATTCTTAACTAGTTGTGCCTGTACTTGTCTTTTTTTTGGGCTGCCGGTCTGGCCCCTACCATAGGACCGTCGTTGTTTCCCACATTTTCTGTTATTACAGTGGCTATCAGTGACAGATACTGCTTCCTATTTCCATAGCAATGGACTTGTTAAGAGACTTTATTTCTATTCCAGTTATGGTAAAATTTGATTCTTTTCGTCTTATTTTATTACATTTCCTACCCAGCAACTTTTCCTGTACGTGAGTGGGTAGTTGACTAACAGGTATTTTAATTAAACGGTTTTTCACTTATTGTTTCGTTCAGTAACAATATTTAGAATTTACGAAATCCAACCCATTTTCTGTTAGATGCGATAGGTCCCAACAACTATAAAGAGACGTTTTGTTTCTCTCCTTCAGACCATAAGTTTTTTAAATAATTGCAAAATTTTTCCGAATGTGTAAACTCATTCCTATGAAATACTCCACACTCTATCGCCTCACGACCTAAATGTCCTATGCCAATTGTATTCTCTTGTGAGGGTCCCATGAACCTGCGATTGCCCCCTCAGAAGTGCTTAAGAAATTATCAGATGCAACCCATTTGCTGCTTTAAATACTCGAAACGTATTAGACCGTCCCTCACTGCCTTCAGAACGAAATTACTCCCACCGTTCTTTAGCTGAACTTTGAGATTCTGTACTTTCTCTTCCGACTACTAATCAAAACAAGTTTTCTTTTTTGTTATTTATTTAAATGTCACATCCAGAATCGGTAGTACAACTACTACTGGATATTTACCTAGGTATGACATCATTATTCAAGAATACTGTTTCTACCACGTTTGTAGGTGATGCCACACAATACCATACTACTCTCACTAAAGATTACATAATTCAGTGGCAGAATACGGCGCCCAAGTATGGATTAATAGCCTGAACACAAACAGAATTGATGTGGTGTTAAAGGACACCATACGTATCATCAGCGGCACAATAAAATCGACCCATACCGTATCGATACCAACCATGAGCCATATATCATCACGAGAGATACGTCGAAAAAAATGCTCTCCTCAGGGAATACAAGGTAATTAATATCCCTCAGCTGCCCATATACAATGATACAGCTGACGTGGAGCGCACAGGACTTAAAGCGGCAAGATCACCACTACTCACTGCTAAAGAGACGACGACCTCGAACTTTAACATCCACAATTTTTGCAAACAACACTGGCGAGACCACTGTCAACCAAAATGCCAAAGCCTCACGGTAAATGAGAAGCCGCCCGGCTTCAATAAGTCACGCAAAGTGCGGACAACTTTAAACTGCATACGCAGTGGGTGCGGAAGAAGTACTGACGCCCTCTGCAAACAGGGGAAGATACCAATTCGAAATTGCGACTGCGGTGCCTAAAAACAAACAGTCCAGCACATAGTAGAAAAATGCACAGTTTAAGCTTACAAAGGAAACTTCATCGACTTCCTAGCTGTAACAGAGGCGGCTATCGGTTATATTCAGTGTGTGGATGTCAGATTGTAATTAAATTTTATCTGAAGTGTATGAGATCAGCGATGTATGCTATACAGTAAATAAATAAAATAAACAGTCTAAGATTATTAACTTAAACTTTATATTTTCTAATGCCCTTATATCTAGATTCCTTTGTCCTTTCATAACCTCCGCTTCATTCAATGAAATCTCCAAACCACTTTTTAGTCATCGAAACCCTTCTCCTGACAATATGGAGCCGTTAGATTCCATTTTACCAAAGTCTTCCGAGACTTCTTGCCTCACTGTACTATTTCCATTTTTTACTTGTTCTTGTATGATCCGTACCCTCTCGTCGATTTCTTTGCCTGTTTTAAAACGCATTCTACTGAGTTCACTAATTAGCATTTCTGTCTGTAGATAGATTTGTGGACTCTGCTGCCTCCATTCCTCAATGTGGGTATCTAACATTTGGCCTACCGTTTCTATCATATTATGTACCGCTGCTACATTCTGTACCAGTTCCTCAGTGAAATCATCATGCACGTGATTTTTCTTTTCACTTTTAATTCTTCATGATTACTGTCTATCTTACTAGACAATTTATTTTATTTTATTTTATTTATTTATGCATCTATTTTACCTGGCAAGATTAGGGCCTTCAGGCCCTCTCTTACACCTAACCAGGCATACTCAGATTTAAGAAATTTCAGTTTTTACAGAACATTAAGGACATATAACATGTTATACAGTATTAATGTTAAAGAAAAAAAATAGAGATTGTAAAAGTAGTACAATGGTAATTATAACAATCAAAAAATAGTTATAACAATCAAGAATAATAATAATAACAATAATAGTAATGACTATGTATATGAAAGTAAACATATTTTTCATTTATGAATGTCAGTCCTGTTGCTAGTTGGGAATTTTCTCGTTATATTCTTGCAGCTTGTGACTTATTCTCATCAAGCAGAGACATAAGGCGATAGAATGGGATGAAAGAGATATGGAAGAGGTAGATAGGTTAGAGGAAGAGAAATAGAATGGTAAAATTCTAAGCTATGATGGAGAGGAGAAAGAAAAAGATGAGAGAGGCACAACAATGGTGGCTATACCGTCCCTAATATGTAAGTCTTTAGTTCCCTCTTGTATGTTGAGTGGTTCTGGATAAGACGCAGATCACAGAAGAGCGCGTTCCATAGTCGTATGGCTGAGATGGAGAATGACACGGAGAAAGATTTTGTGTTATGTAAAGGTACAGCCAAGATGCTAGACGTATCCGATCTGGTATTGCGGTTGTGGAATGATGATAGGTGTTTAATGTGAGAAGATAAGTATTGGGGGCACCAGTGGCTAAGAAATCGATGAAGTAAGCACATCGTGTGGAGATCGCGTGCCCTATGTGGGCGTATCCAACCTAGCTGGAAGTATGAAAGACTGATATGATCATACAACCGTATATTGCATACGTATCTAACGCAAGCATTCATCACTAGCTCGAGGCATCTCGAATTTTCACTATTTGTGCCGTGTTGAACTACATCACAGTAGTAACGATTAGGCAAGACTAGTGTTTGGACTAATTTTTGTTTAACATGGGTTGGAAATATTTTTCTAAATTTTTGAATTGCATGTAGGGAGGAGAGCGATTTCCGGCAAGCTGTGACTGTTGGTTCTTCGCAGTTTAGGTGTTCATCCAAGATTATTCCAAGGTCTTTTACTGTTTTTTGGTATGGTAGTTGGGTACCATTGAGGAGTATTTGAGGGACTGCTTCGCGAAAGTACCGACTGATTAACTATGGATGAGATATAAGTATGACCTGGGATTTATTGGGGTCTAGTTTCAGAGCTCGGTTCTGTGCCCATCGAGAAACAGAGCAAAGATCTGCGTTCATACTCACTACTGCGTCAGCAATGTTCTTGGGGCTTGCACTTATGTACAGTTGGATGTCGTCGGCAGATAGATGGTAGTTGCAGGAGTGAATCACTGAAGAAATATCATTAATGTACAGTGAGAAGAGTAATGGACCAAGGACGGAGCCTTGGGGAACTCCAGAGCGCACGTTTTTCCATGATGACTTTTCCAACCCACAAATGACTTTTTGACTTCTGTTTTTGAGGCAGCTGTCGAACCAGTGTATTGCGCTGTTTGAAAAATACAGCTGCTTCATTTTAATTAGTAATATATCAAAGTCAACTGTATCAAAAGCCTTGCTAAAGTCAAGCAGTGTTAGGATGGTAGCTTCACGTCTGTCCATAGCATGTTTAATGTCATGAATTACTTTGATTAATGCACTTGCTGTACTATGGTACTTTCGAAAGCTGGACTGATATTTGTCATGGATGTTATGAGTTTTGAGGTAATCCATCAGCTGTTCATGGACGATGTATTCTAGGGCTTTAGATATTGCAGGTAGTATGCTGATCGGCCTATAGTCACCTGGCGACTTAGGGTTGTCAGTCTTGGGTATAGGTTGAATTAAACTTTGCTTCCACTCAGTAGGATATGTACTACTGACAAGAGACAGGTTGAAGATGTCTGTGATAACTGGAGTAATAGTTATTTGTGATAGTTATTTGTGTGTTATTAGTTTTTATATGGTTTGATAATTCGTTTTTGTTATTATCTATTTCAATAGACAATTCGGTTATTTTAATTGATTAACTGTATGATTTCATCTAACTTAAGACTTAAGGGTTTCATTTTTTGTCTACAAGAATGATACACTTCTTCCACGAGAACTGGGCAATGTAAAACCCCTGACCCTTCGCCCAAATAACTTCTACTTCATTGCTTGTTGTACTGCTGCTGCCCTCGGATCGCGTACTGACACTTCTATGCTGTATATGACGGTTCCTCGTACTTCTTAATCTGTAACGAAATGTCCTACCTGTCAATTAGGAGCTGCTGCAGCTGTAAAGTGTAATTTGTACCACAGATGGACATCACCGCATAGTTCCGAAGAAAATGTTTAATTTGGTCGAGGGTTCTATGTTGATGACTTATCGTCGTGGACTTCAGATATTTATCGTTAACTACCTGCACCCGGCCACCCTTCACTGCAGCTCGTTCTGCTTAAATGGGAAACAAAGGAATCATAAAACACAAGTTTCTAATATGTACGGGAACGTGATATACATCCTAATCTCCTTCTCTCTATGTCCATATCCGCCTCCTCCTTTCTTTTTCCATTGCCTTCTCCTTCCCCCTCTCTGTTCATCATCTCCTTCTCCTTTTCCCTGTCTATCGTCTCCTTCCCCCTTCTTTACCTTCTCCTGCCCCTTCTCTCTGTCCATCTTCTCTTTCCCGTTGCCGGCCGCGGTGGTCTAGCGGTTCTAGGCGCTCAGTCCAGAACCGCGCGACTGCTACGGTCGCAGGTTCGAATCCTGCCTCGGGCATGGATGTGTGTGATGTCCTTAGGTTAGTTAGGTTCAAGTAGTTCTAAGTTCTAGGGGACTGATGACCACAGATGTTAAGTCCCATAGTGCTCAGAGCCATTTGAACCATTTTTTTTCTATGTCTATTTCCTTCAATCCCTCTGTCCACCTCCTCTACCCCCTCTGAACTTGAGACTTGTTTATTGTTGTTGTAAATTCTATCCTGTAGCAGTATTTTAATCATAACCTAATAAGCCATAAATATAACTGTTCTGATTGCTAAAAAGTTCCACTATTATAATTGAATCCAAGAAGTAGGTACCTAAAAACACGCCTGCAATAGCATATAACTTTGTGTCAAAATTTCAGAGTAATCGGTCAAGAACTTTCGAAAACGAACAAACGAACATTTGCATTTTTGTTTGTATTGATAGCAGGTGTAATATTTTTAGATGTGGAAATGGCTTTTTAACAGTCTTATAACTCAGAGATAATTTCTTCAAGCTACTGGGCGCAGTTTTTTTTATCTCTGGTCTGTTAATATTTAGTTTTGAAACAGTTTGTAATTAATACACGAAGTTCAACCTCAATTAATCTCTACTATTCGATAGTGGATTATAAGCGGTACCCAAGAACAGATACAGATTCAGGTCACAACTTAGTAGTGATGTAGAGTAGGCTGAAGTTCAAGAGACTAGTGAAGACAAATCAGTACTCAAAGAAGTGAAATACGAAACTACTGAGGAAAGTAGAAATACGCTTGAAGTTTATTAAAGCTGTAGATACTGCAACAGGCAATACTGCAATACTGCAGTAGGGACTTCAGATGAAGAGGAATGGAAAGCTCTAAAAAGGGCAGTTACAGAGGTGGGAAAGAAAAACATAGCTACAAAGAAGGTATTTGCGAGGAAACGATGGGTAACAGAAGAAATACTTCAGTTAATCGATAAAAGAAGGAAGTACAAATATGTTCAGGGAAATTCAGGAATACAGAAACAGAAGAGGCTGAGGAATGAAATAAATAGGAAGTGCAGGGAAGCTAAGGCGAAATAGGTGCACGGAAAATGTCAAGAAATCGAAAAAAATTTATGGTCGGAGGACTGACTCAGCATATGGGAAAGTGAAAACCGTCTTCTTTGAAATTAAAATTTGGAAATTTGTGGAAGTTCCTATGGGATTAAAGTGCTGAAGTCATCGGTCCCAAGGCTTACACATTACTTACTTCAACTTAAACTAACTTACGCTAAGGAAAACACACACACCCATGACAGAGGGAGGACTCGAACCTCCAACGGGGAAGCCGTGCGAACCGTGGCAAGGCGCCTGAGACCACGCGGCTATACCGTGTGGCTGAACTTAAAAGCAAAGGTGGTAACAGTAAGAGTGCAATGGGAATTCTACTGTTAAATGCAGAGGAGAGAGAGAGCAAATAGGTGAAAGGTGTTCAATGAAGTTGTGTATCACCGAGAAGACTTGTCTTCAGTATTACAGTATGGATTTAGAAGCGGTCTGGAAGAGTTAAGATCATATAAGCAGAAGGGAGAGATAACAGTCCAACAGAGTTTGAAAAATCATTGGAAGAAGTGGCAACAAAACGATTATAAACAATGGTGTGTAGAATTTACGAGTGTGGCGATGTGCCATCTGACCGTCTGACAATCCACACAATTCTGAAGACTGCAAGAGCTGACAAGTGTGAGAGTTATTGCACGATCAGCTTAACAGCTCGTGAATCCAAGCTGCAGACAAGAAGAATATATGAAGAAAACTGAGACAGTGTTAAGTGGCTGTCAGTTTGAAAAGTTAAAGGCACCAGAGGTGCAGTTCTGACGTTACGGACGATAATTGAAGCAAGACTAAAGGAAAATCAAGACACGTTCATAGGATCTGTCGACCCGGGAAAAGGGTTCGCCAATGTCAAATGGTGCAAAATGTTTGAAATTCTGAGAAAAATAGGGGTAACCTATAGGAAGAGACGGTTAATATACAACATATTGAAGAGCCAAGGGAGAACAGCAAGAGTGGAATACCAAGAACGAAGTGCTCGGATTAAAAGGATGTAAGACAGGGATGTTGTCTTTCGCTGCTGTTGTTCAATCTATACATCGAAGAACCAATGATAGAGATAAAAGAAAGGTTCAAGAATGGTACTGAAATTGGAGGTGAAAGAATATTAATGATAAGATTCTTTGATGACATAGGTATGCTCATATAAAATGAAGAATTGTGGGATCTGCTGAACGGAACGAACAGTCTAATGAGTACAGAGTACGGATTGAGAGTAAATCGAAAAAAGTTGTGAGAAGTAGCAGTATTAAGAAGAGCGAGGGGGTTAAGATCAGGGTTGATGGTAAGTTAAGAATTCCTGCCACTCATGCAGGAAAATGACTCATAACGAACGGAGCAAGGAGAACATCAAAGGCAGACCAGCTCTGGCGAAATGTCATTCCTGGCAACTTTCAGAGCTATGTAGAGACTGCATCAAGCATAGAGCATTCGGATTGTATTCGTGTGATTGCTAATAACGGGTACGTTGGAGCTATGCAGAATCATGTTCTTTCCCTGTTGCATTCGAACTTACCATGAAAAATGTTATGTCTTTGTCCTTGATTTAGTTCTCCGCAGCGCACGTGTGATCGGTATCTATTACTTATATAAACGTTCGTAAATTTGTATGATAATGCTCAGAGCAGTGTTAGGCATCTTAAACCGATACACATATCTAACAAAGGCGAGTAGTCTCATTTATATTGATTGCATGTTGAACAATTATACTGCATTTATTATGCTGCGTTCATTATGTGGCGTTATTCCTGTGGATGTCCAATTTACAAGAAGACTTAGCACTGCAATATCGTTGGTGCTGTATCTGCAAAGTAGACTATGCGCTGGATTTGGGATTCACTCTCTCCCTTGTTTTTAATTGTTACTGAAAACATCACACAAAGGCTACGCTACACTCCGCATGTATTCGTTGCAGAAACAAGTAATATACACTGCTCAGCCAGAACATTATGAGCACGTACCTAGTAGTCAGTATGTCCACGCTTGGCATGGATAACAGGTTCGACACGACATGGCATGGAAGCAACGAGGAATTAGTAGTTCCCATGCACACACAAGTCATGTTCTTCCCGTAAACTACGGTGAGCTCTGACGCCACGTTGAATCACATCTCAGATGTGTTGAGTCTGGTTCAGATCTGGCGAGTTGGGCGGCCAGCACATCAACTGCAACTCACTACTGTGTTCCTCGAACCAATCCATCAAGGCTTTTCGACATGGAGCGTTATCCTATCGAAAAATGTCACTGCCTTTTGGGAAAATGATCGTCATGAAGTGGTATACGTGCTCCCCAACCAGTTTACGATATTCTTTCGCCGTCAGTTTACCATTCACGAGCTCCACTGTACCCATGGGTTCTCACGTAGACGTTTCCCAGAGCATAATGTAGCCGCCGCCAGCTTCTATCCGTCCCCCATTACAGGCATCAAGGAGCTGTTCTCCCTTGGAACAAGACTGATTCGCGCCATCCCGTCGGCATGACTACGAATATATTGGGATTCATCAGACCACGCAACGCTCTGGAATTGCACCAGCGTCCAGTACCGATGGTGACGTGCCCATTTCAGTCGTAGTAGCCGATGTCGTTGTGTTAACATTAGACCATGCATGGGTCAATGGCTGCGGAGACACTTTGTTAACGGAGTTCGGTGCGCTGTGTGTTCCTACACACTTGGTACTCTACCCATCAGTTAGTTCCCACACAGTTCGTCACCTCTCATGTTCTGACAGTCTGTTAGCCTGCGACATCCAACATGTGTATTGAGGGGTGGTTGCCCCAACCAAGGTCTGGACGTGGTTTCACCTTGGTTTCGCCGCGTGCAGAACACCTCACCACAGAACTCATCGAACAGACGACAGGTCGTGCAGTTTACGAAATGCTTGCGTCGCGCCTCCGCACAATCACCATCTGCACTCGGTCAAACACAGGTACATCGCTCATCTTCTGAATTGTACAGCACGCTCACTGATACTAGATGCACCGTGCGTATCACTGATTAGCTGTCACTCCTCCCTAGGTAACGCTGCCATTGTCGGGATGGGTTTATATCGATAATAGACCGGTGATCAGTATCTTCTGGCTGATAAGTGTGCATTCGCACTTGAAAACACACTTTCAACACTTTTCAAGCGAATGTTGTCTAATGAGTGTTATAAATGCTTTCTTTTTTATCGCAACAGATGGCTGAAACCTGTTCGTTATCGCAGCCAACAGTGCCAAAGGACATTTGCAGTGATCACCTTTAAGAGATTCGGCATATTTTCCATCGAAGAAAATAGGTATTGCAACGATATATTATGTAAGTAATCAGCGAGAGTATTGTAACGCGGATCGAACAAGAAAAAAAAAGAATATCGCCCAACAGAGACTGCTACGTTTCCTGGCAACAAACCGCTGTTACACGTCTGCCTATAAGAGAAGTGGCAAAATGTGGCTTACAAAAGCATTTCTGGTTCTAGGTGTTGTGTGCGCTGCAGGAGTTTTTCTGCACACTGTCACCCCCTCAGATTTGAAAGGTGCTGTTGCACCCCCTTCGGGGCTGTCTAGTGGTTTCGCTAATTCTGCAGAGTCGAGGCCGAGTGGGAACGACGCATCTCGTGGAGAAAGCGTGTATAACGACGGAGATGCAGCCGGGGGAAGTGAACCAAGCATCTTTACGTCCATCAAGGATCGCATTCAAAGGAAACTAAAGGTATTGTGAATATTTCTATCGTTCAAACCTACACATTTATTTTGTGTATTTTCTTGTGGGGCTACGGTAACATACGATGTAATGATTGCGTATCGGATTCCAATTTGTACAAGCTCTGCTTGTTGGTGGTGGTTCGTATTTGTTATAATGTTTCGTAGCAGTAAATTTCTCGGCTTATAGGTGTTTGCTATCTAATTGCTATTAACTGTGGTTTATGTTGCTGTTACTTGTGGTACCATCTGCTGAACGGTAACATACTGACAGTTTACATACGCGTCTCAGATATTTCCTTCTTGGGATAGAAGCCTTATCCGTAATCTATACCGCGGACGATATTTTCAAGTTCAGCAGCTGAATTGTTTGACGATTGTGATATCAGAATTGATTATAACTACCTCTGCAGTGTATTTAGTTTACGTGTCGGTAATACCTTTTTAAGTGTAGCTCTTGAAGAAATCGCATAGACTCTCCTCCCAACCACATAATCGGAGAACTTACATTCTGAGATGCTCTCCAAATACGCACAGTTATCTGCGCTTCGTATTTAATCCGCCTGGTTAGCTTCCTGGACTCGAATAGGCGCGGCAGCCCCAGATCGACTCACCCCAGGGGATTAATCGCGAGGGCCGGTATGTCGGACAGATTGGATAAGATTTTTAGGCGGTTTTCCACATACCACTAGGTGAATACCGGGTTGATCTCCATGTCCCGCCTCAGTTACACTACTCCCAGATATTTGTAAACGTTCTCACTATTTCATGACTTACACAGACACAGACATCTGCGGTACAGTACTTCTCTCCCAGGGGGTACAGGGTGGTGACAGGAAGGATATGTGGCCACCCCGTGACACTAACATTGCCAAATCCGTAGTAACAGGGCTGACCCCGCGCTGACACGGGGCGAAGGCCCAAGAAAATAATTAATCTATGCATCGTATTTGTGCATGACCCTCGCACAGTTTAACACGTAATGAATTCAACTGTTCCTAGTTGGGTCTCCTAAGAAATGTGTGCAGATTCTGGCAGCTACTTCCTTTACTGTCAGGAAAGGAATGCAGCACAAAACCAAAATCATGTTACGTAAAGTCACAGATTCTTCCCATGTCACAACTAACTCCGGAAATGTAATGACCACTTTACAAGACAACAATAGTCCTTTTTCCTTATTTGGGTGAAAGCTAGACACTCATCCATATATACCGTGTACGTTGTCAAACACTTATTAACTGTGTCGACAATAATTAATATAAGGTGTTTCTATCCGAACGAAAATGGATCTCGATGAAGTTACGTAAGCTGGAGCAGGTATTAAATCATTATTTCCACTGATTATAGAAGCACTTCGTTGTAACGCTAGTGATGTTTGGTAGTAATCTGTTAATTAATGGCTCGCTTTTCATAGTCTGTGTGTTTGTTTGTGCAGGCCCTGAAGAGCAGCAAAGCGGGACCCGACGAGTACGTCTTCCTTCAGAAGACCGTAATTCCGAAGCTGAGAGAAGCTGTGTTAGCGGTGCGGCGTGTAATTAATTCTTACGACAGGGACCGCGCCGCGCAATATTTGCGCCAGACTGTTGAGGCTATGCAGTCTTACGACAGAGATCGAGTCATGGAATATTTGTGCCGAACTGTTGGAGAGACTATACAGTGGTTCACCGAAAATGAGATTGTATGCAACACAATAGTGGTGTTATTGTGTATTTGCCAGCACGTTATATTAGTGATGTTAACTCATTACTTTTTTATGGATGACTGACTGGCAATACCAAATTGTATAACTTGCTTTTGTTCTCATTTTGTGTTGATAACGACGTATGGCTCATTGAATTTTGCCTTGGTTTCTTACAAAAGACTAAATTATTCGAGAGCCGTCATTTTTAATGTTGTATGGCTGTATACTTCGTCTTGGTTTCTTACAACAGTCTAAATCATTCTACAGCCATCACGTTTAAATTTGTTGTGTTTATATTGATCTTTTCTTGTTAATACCACATAAATAAAACATTTTTCAAAAATCATATTCCTATTACTGCACAATCAAAGTCTGGAATATCATGTATCTTTATACGATGCTATACTTGTTGAAAATTGCATTGTTTGGCCGCCATAACTTTCCGTCAAGAATTAAAGTTATCGTTTCAAAGTACTGCAGTATTGTACTAGAAGGAAGTAAGAATAAAAATTTTTTTTAGTTTCCGTTCTGCTGACTTTGCTCATCTACAGTGCACTCACACAAACCTCTAAGAGAAGGGAGATGACTGTAAGAGTAATGTGCATTTTCCTTCTGTTTCCAGAAAGTAGACGAGTTGCAGGAGAATTAAAGTCTAATATTTTGATGCGTATTTTAGTCTAACCTAACCTAACCTAACACTAACCTAACCTATCCTAACCTACAACGTCTAGTCGAATGGTACACCATGAACATTTTCTATTGCTGTTCATATCTCCAAAACGAATAACGCTTAGAAGATAAATGAACGTGCTGGTTATCGTCTCTTTGATGGACATTTCTTGCTCCTGGACAAGAAGTTTCATCGTTTCGTCAAGATACTGACAGCGACGTAACCTGCCCAGTAGAATGTTTTTCATTTTAATGGCGGAAGTGTGTTGGACAAGTTCAAATTTCTAGCAGCATCTTCCATATCTTGAATTATACGATTTATGTATCACATTCCAAAGACATCTAGCGATAGTGGCGATAGTGTTCAGGTGATTATTCAACTATATGACTGTAGTGATAAGCATATAAAGTTCGGTATTGTCCAACTTGTAAACGGCAGTGTGTTTCACATCCATAGTTTGTCAATGCATGGATGCAGAGCACATTGCTCTTGCATTTCGCACAACATCAATATTTGCCCACTGCCTGAGACAAGAAAGGCGAGTACCTAGAACATACGGTCGGATATCTGTGTGTCTTTTTATACGTACTCACCATGGGTGCGTATATGATTAGACTTACACATCTCTGTTTCAGAACAGCCACCAGACTGCGTATTTAGTATTGTTACCAGGCCAAGTAGTGTATATAAGAGACGTGAAGAGCACCAAGTGTTGAGCGACCACTTTAAAAGTCATGGAGGCGCCGCAATTAATATGAGACAGCTTCTCAGCACCTGACAGAGTTTGGATGGTCCTCATTAGGGGACATATGTGGTTGGCTCATGGAATCACGTATTATCCAGATTTTTGGAGCATTTAAATGTGCCATTGTCCTAAGTTGGACTGCATGGAAACGTGAGAGTAAGTATACTCTATCTCGAAAGGTTCAAATGGCTCTGAGCACTATGGGACTTAACATCTGAGGTCATCAGTCCCCTAGAACTTAGAACTACTTAAACCTAACAAACCTAAGGGCATCACACACATCCATGCCCGAGGCAGGATTCGAACCTGTGCCCGTAGTGGACGCGCGGTTCCAGACTGAAACGCCTAGAACAGCTGGGCACAACGGCCGGCTGCTCGATCTCAAGGTTGCACTCGGCCACATTTGGCGATCACAACGGAGTATCACCTTATTTTGCTATAATCACGTCGTAGCCACTTCACATTTGCGCCTGCCATCCCAATCGATTTCCTGCAACATTCTCTGTTATTCTGCACCATTAATTGGAGACCATTAGCAGCCGGGTTAGATAATTACTGTCTCATGCATCACAGAATAATAAGTAACATATTAGAAACCTAACATAACTAAATGTACCACACAGATCCGCTTGGGTTCCTGCAAGATACAAGCGGGCACCATCCATGAACAACAGAAAATATATCACAATAGTCACAATTTCAGTCCACAGTACATTATAGCCTGGCAGGCATAATAACATAGTAAAATCACTGAATAAAATCACTACTCTGTTATCACCATTTTCCATCAGCTATTCGCTACTGCTACAGACAACCGGACTACACGTGGCTACCCAGTCACTGGACAACAAGCATCGACATACAAGTCATAAAACGTAGGACTATTTGCAATGGTTGAACGCATATCCAGATTGATTACGAATTCCAGCTCGGCATTTTCTCTTGTAGCGGGAAAGTATGGCACATGACAGAACGAACAGCCTTATGTCTTGACAGTCAACCCTGTAATATCAAGTTCTAACAAATGTTTCTGAACCGCTGGGCGACCGATATCTGGCGCCTCGTATCCTGGAACAGGATTTTTGGCGTGGATGTGGCGTGGCACATTTGCCGGTGTGGCGGTGAGTCCATTTTCTGCGATAGGCAGTGACTGAAGCTGCACGGACAGCGCAGGTCTTCGGGGCAACGGTCTGGCTATTTGTTCTGCCGCCGGTGTGATTTCCAAGTTTGTCTGGCTAAATCAACATCTCCTGGACGCGACGGATTTGCATCGGAAATGGGGGTGGACATGTTATTCCTTCGGTCGACCAGATTTGGAGGCGGGCCGTCGTTATCAACTCATCTCTTGACGCCTCCAAGCTTTCCCACTGTTTCTCACCTCACAGTGTCTTTGGACGCTCGGTGAGCTATCCTTGGTTTGTCACTTCGGTGCCGAGACCACGTATCATTGGCAAAGACTGATCTCCGTAGCGTGATAATTCTGACTGGTTCGGTTCCTGCGCGTGTTCCGTCTTGCTGCTTCTACAGCGTAACAATTATTGAACTATAAAAAAAGAAAATCAGTTACAAACTACGGCGTGCGCACACTTCAGTCAACATGTAAACGTCACAACAGATATTCTGATTTAGGTTATGACACGTTCCATATGATTGCATAATTGGCGATGACACGGGGTAGACGAATAACGAAATTCTGTATGTCCCTTAGAAGTATCGGAATATCGATGCCGTCCATGACCTCCTGTGGGGCTTTACTTAACTCAGCAATCGTTTTGGAGGTTTTACCGTATACCTCCTCTTTAACATAGCCCCACAAAAAGGAGACGCATGTGTTCTGATCAGGAGAATAGGGCGGGAGATCGAGGCCCATACTAGTGGCCTCTGGGTACCTTAGAGGCAGAGTTGCGCTCCCCAAAGTGCTGCTCTAGGACATCAAATACTCTGCTTCTTCGATGGGGGTTCGAGCTCCGGCTTGCATGAAACACATCTTGTCGAAATGAGGGTCGCTTTTGATAATGGAGATGAAATCATCGTCCCAAACTTTCGCGTAGCGTTCGTTAGTGACCGTACCATCAAGGAAAATCGCTTCGATTATTCCGTGACTGGACATTGCACAGCGCACAGTCACCCGTGGATGAAGATACTTCTCGATCACGAAATGCTGATTCTCAGTCCCTCAAATGCGTCAAGGTTGCTTATTGACGAGCCCATCCAAATGAAAGTGCGCTTTGTCGCTGAATCAAATCATACAGTGCAAACTGATTCCCCTTCACGTCCCACAACCTAACGTGCATTTAGGAGGTTGTAACGCAAACCGTTCAGAAGTGATGACGATTTTATTTCATATAGTTCAATAACTGTCACCCTGTATGTCTCACTCTGTGCAACCGCCTTCAGTTGATGTTACATGTTCCTGTGTCTGAGCAGGCGATTTAAGCAGTGTGTCGCTCGGTTGACAAAATAATTTGATGATTGTGCACTAAATCGCCATGTCGCTTTCTTGAGTTACTTGGACCCCAAAAGCTTATGCGTGTTACAGTGGCAAATCTTGTTGTATTTGGTGGATTGTACTTCCAACCAATGTTTGTGTTTAACGTAGATGACGTTCGTCAGATAACCGTCCGCGTCTTCCTCCAGCCTATGTTTTCCATCCCCTGCGACGGTTAAGTCGCTGACACTGACGACATAGAGCAGACATGCCCATCGCTCCCACATCGACGCCCTCCAAACAAAGTTGCCATTAGCAATCGGTGCAACCACACCGAGACTGAAGCGTGGCAGTGCAAGGGCTTTGCGCTCCAGCCACGCCCTCTGACCAAGCAACTAGCTCCAAAAGAATGGTTCAAATGGCTCTGAACACTATGGGACTTAACTTCTAAGGTCATCAGTCCTTTAGAACTTACAACTACTTAAACGTAACTAACCTAAGGACATCACACACATCGATGCCGGAGGCAGGATTCGAACCTGCGATCGTAGCGCTGCTCCAGACTGTAGCGCCTAGAACCGCTCGGCCACCCCGGCCGGAAATTAGCTCCAGAGCAGCACTGCCGCTGCCGGTTAGGCGGAAGGAAGGCAATATTCAGTTTCATGGCTCAACAACCACCGCAGCTGCGACCAATGTTTTTGCCAGGATTCTGTTGGTTGAGACATGCTGGAATTAGTCCCGTCGTAATTATTCTGATTTCGGTGTCCTTCTGCCACACTATCAGCACGTCTGCTATTTAGCTGAAATGACCTTTATACGGCGCTCCTAACTAGAGAATGATAGATAGTCATTGAAAAAAACCAGTTCAAATTTAAATGTAATTTAAAGATATGCTAATCGTTTGAAGCTGTGACAGAGAGCTGGCATTAACAAAATCTTATGTGGAAAGAAATCTGCTCAGATTGGTTGTAGCTGTGGAAAGACCAGAAACTGATTGGAGAAGATAAGAAAAATTTCTTCACCCAAATATCTCATGCCATAGTAAATACTGACGTTCTTTTGAGCACATGGCCAGTGAATCAGAAATCTTGGGCGCAGATATGTATGGAAAGAATCGTTCCCTGTAGGAGAGAAAGGTCAAGAGGCAACTGGAAGTATCTGATACGTGCCTTTAGGCAAGGACGTTGAAATGTAAGGGGCAAAGAATTTGAAATTAAGAGGTGCTGCAAAGAACAAGCTGGGAAAGAATGCTAAGGGAAACAGAAATGAGATGTTGAGAGAGATTATTTTGACGTATGATAAAGACCTTCTCACTGAAGGAACAGTATAGGTATAATAAACATATTTCCATATTTTGTATTATTTGTTGCAGATAACAGTTCATCTATATCCATTCCCTTTGCGATACTCTGATCAAAGCATCTATGATCATAAAATAGCTTCGTAGACAATTATCCTTCCAGAAAGGATATGTTCAATTACTCCTGATATGATCTCCTAATTCCATTCTGAAATTAGACTGAATATTCCGTACGAATAAATTTTCTATAGTACCGTGTCGATTAAAGCTAAGTCTAAAAATTGCCATAAGTTTGACCAAATGAGTACGCTCGTTCGTCGTCAGGGGCCTTAGCGAGCTACAGTAACAGAAGAGATGGAAAATAGATGAACGCTAGTCAGAACGAAACATTTAAGGAGATGCTCAACTAGTTGCAAAGGACGGTGCTGTGTGCATCAGGAAGGATCCGGCCTACTTATTTGCTGAAGCAAACGTCGTAGAATGAGTCATGTCCGAATGAACAGACACCACACATTCACATAACTGATTCCCCTCGATGGGTAGTAAAACCACCACCTTCATTATGGATGCACAATTACTTTGACATCCTGTAGGAATCTCAAAACAGCGAGCATGGAGATCGTGGACACGGACTGGAGATGGGTGGCGCTAAGTGGAAATGTGAGTGGCCGAGAGACATGGCGTGCAATAGCGGTAAACAGGATGTCGGGGTGGCGGAGTGGTTAACGCATCTGCGTAGTATTCAGAAGATCCCGGGTTCGAATCCTAGGCCAACACAAATTTCCACTCACCGCCACTGATTCCACAAAAAGTCCCGATGCAGCAAAGGTCAATAGTTCCTTCCACGTCATTTCCTGTCTCCCCTCTCCAGCTTCAGTTTGCATATCATCTTCCACTGCAGCTGATTACGTGTGGTGTCTGTTCTTTAGGACATGCTCGACGGAAGAGACACCATGAATTTATATATGTTGCATTCGTATACATTTGTTCAAACCGAAGCAGACTCTTGGGAACTTCTTCACGAATTTTTATTGAGGAACAAACAGAGGGGCGCATGGACCAACATAAATTCAAGACAAAATCGTCCATGTCATGGGTGAGATTCGAACCCATGAACCTTGCGAAAGTATCTCTGTCTGCGCAGCCTCCACGGACTGCAGCCACATAGGTTTTTTACCAGACTGAAAGTGGCACGTCTGTCACCACCGTCGCTCATCCATAACTCCACTACTCCAAGGAGATGATGAATGAATTATGTTGAAACAGGCAATACCAGCAGAATTTCTGATCCAGGCAGGAAGGCACTGGACACACAGCAGTAGGGCTGAAAGCTTGTGCATAAGAGCCGACAGCTTCCCTTCCTCAACGCGAAGCAGTTGCTGTGAGGGACCAACTTCGCCGGTCCAGTGACACAGTTCGCCAGAGGCTGAGGGAATCTTGACTGCACGCCTGGGAGGAAGTTGCCTCTTTGCTTCAGTTACGTGCAATGCTTGATAGCTTCCATGCTAACACGCATGATTGAAGTCAGAAGTAATCGGAGATTCTGGCCAGAAAACATTACTTTCTCTTCTGCTCAATTTTCTGTCTCTGAGAGACAGTCGAAGATCACTTGTCGACAGAAAAATATCGAACACGAGATAAAAAAGTAGGAGTTATTTTTCCTGTACGTTACCCTTCTGTGCTTTGAATATTACTTTACCATTATTTGATCTCTATTTACAGACATGAACGGGAATAAATCATTTGAAATTCACCTGTCACTTCCCCTTTATTGCTATCCAGTGGATACTCCCACAAATACGTATAATATTTCTTCTAATATTTTTTTTTCCGCCTCTCCCTCTCTCTCTCTCTTTTTCACTGTGGTCTCACTTGTATTTTACTGCATCCTCCCAAAATTAATAAAAAAATCCAGCAGTTATCATTTCACTTGCATTTTACTCCATTCTCACAAAATTAATAAACAAATCAACCAGTGTTCATTGAAATAATACCCTTTCTTTCCATGACACCCTCTAGCTCAACCTTTTCTTTCTTTCCTCCTCTTTCATTTCTCCCCAAACCTATGAAACAGTTTACTTTTAAATCACGTGTTTCATTGCCCATCCGTCAATCTGAGGGTATTCTGGCCTTATACCTTTCCTCTCTTCCCGACGATGATAGAAACTATGATATAATTTTCTATATGGTCTACTTTTATTGTCTTCTACCCCCTTCCCTATTCCATGCTCCTTGAGTCCTTTCTTTCCTTCCACAATTATCTCTCGCTCTCTGTTTTCCCTCCCTCTGTCTCGTACACACGGCTATGCACTGACACACATACACACACACGGTGTATGTGTGTGTGTGTGTGTGTGTGTGTGTGTGTGTGTGAGAGAGAGAGAGAGAGAGAGAGAGAGTTGATAACATCGAAAGAGGTGATATCATCGAGAGAGTAAATGGACACTGTCATTGATTTGCATAACATATAGTTTTCTCCAAATACATGTTTGGGATCCATAGAAACTGGACAAGCTAGCTGTCAACAAATTCGTCAGCAGTTTTCTACTTCTGACGGCTTGTTGTAATTAGGTGCATAGGTGCGAGTAGTGATGACTAGTCGGCAGCTTTGTAGTTCACAGTACGAACGTGGAGCCGGCCTGGGTGGCCGAGCGGTTCTAGGCGCCACAGTCTGGTAACGCGCTACCGCTACGGTCGCGGGTTCGAATCCTGCCTCGGGCATGGATGTGTGTGATGTCCTTAGGTTAGTTAGGTTACAGTAGTTCTAAGTTCTAGGGGACTGATGACCTCAGAAGTTAAGCCCCATAGTGCTCAGAGACACTTGAACGGACGTGGAAAGTAAGAAATAGTTGGTGTTGTTAATCGAAGACAGCGCATCATGAAAATAACTGGCGGTTGGTGGCTTCTTAAAAGAACAATGAATTATTGTGTATTGTTTCCGTGAGACCTGACATGCTTGATTTCCTGTGAATGTTGAATATATCTTGCTAGAGAAGTTGTCTAGAGAAGTTTTCTTTTTTCAGTGTTTTGAGGAAATTGCGGTATTTATAGTTCGGAGATGAGTGGAGACTGGGATAGCAAATAACTAGCAATGGTAGTTGATTTTCGTTATGAAGGTCGTTAGACTCGGACAATAGGACATTATTTTGTTTGACCGGCTTTGTGTTTCGCTGAAATTTATGATACATTGCAGGGTGCTAGATAGGGTTAAGAGAAGATATTTCAGTTTCATGTTTTCGATTTCGAAATGACTTTCTCATGTTTGTCTATGATGATGTCACCTGGGATATCACTACTTTTCATGTCTGTAGGTCGTTCTGGTTTTACACTAGTAACCCATCCAATAATTGAAGATAAAAGACACTTGGTGAACAATAATATCTGCTGCAGTAAATGTGCTGAAGAGCAGTCTTAAAGGCTTTATTAAAACTGTACATTATTGTACAGGTCTTATGTCTGTTTTGGGATATATTGAATACTGCGACGGTTCAGTTGAAACAACGAGCGTGACCGCTTTTCGGAAACCACCACTCAAAGCAGTTGCCTGTTGCAGCAGTTAGTCCTCCATTGGTCTCACATGCATGTACTGATGGCGTAAAGAAGTCATTAGTAAGGAACCGTCAAGCGATAAATTAAGAAAGAACTGCACTGGCTGCGAGGCACTGCTTTGCAGATGTGCCACACGCTGTGCTAGGTGAATCTCTTTCTGCTGTTTCTTTCTCTATTCCTGTTGTGCGTATAGTGAAAATTGAATAGCTTATTGACTTGAAGATTTTCGCTTTTACAAGCAAGTAGCAACAACGTTTTTTTTTTGTAATCGTTATGAGGGTGAAGCTACTTTTCGTCGTCATGATGATTACAGACAGAATGACAGTTTTACTTTAGGACGACTGTCCTGTCCGTATATTGGATTTGGTTTACATTCCTTGCTTTCGTTTCTTTACGGCTCTGCAGCGCGCTTTTCCTTTTCGATAGTGGCACATTTTTTATTTGCAAATTACACTTGAATTATGTGAGATTTTACAGCAGTTGTAGTTTTCGGAGTCTCTCTGTGGATATCCAACTTTTGCAGTCAGTGCTCTGTTGTCGACTTGGCATTTGTATTCCTCTGTTTTGGGGAGTAGTGCCAATGACTGGCTTTTCCAGGAAAGACCAAACGATGTTTAGGTAGGCATAATGTTTACACTAAACCACTATAGACACTCCAAAAAGTGAATCATCTCTGGTGAACGTTCTTTTGAGTTTGGAGTGCACTTAAGAAAAGAAAACAATAATAACTGTCAATCGACAGCTGGCTTCTCCGGAACCTGTGTAAGTAGGATCCCGAACTCGGCGCCTTTATTTGACGCCTCTGCTGGCTGAAATGTCCTTTTTCTACGACAACCACGAGCGAAGTCCTTGCTGTCTGGCTGCCACGGCGACAGTGTCTTTAGTACACGCCGCCCACAGGCGAAGTGTCCTCACTCTGCGTTTGCACTGTAAAATTTCGACATTACTTCAGTTGGAGCTTTATAAAATGTATTGGAACTCCAATGCAAACGTTGTTCTGCATCTCTGCGCCAATAGCAGTCATTCTAATATCGGAAAATACCAGTCCATTCAAATCTGAAGCACTGCTTTAAACATGGCGTAGCCCGTACTCAGTCACAGGTCGTCCCATCTGTAGTTTGTCAGAGGGCCGCTGGTGATGGCTTTCGGTATTCTAAACTTTCGTCTAGGTGACCGTTACCATGGCGGATGCTACATAACTCCCCGAGCCACTCTAACCTTAACAAAGTTTTTCCTCTTGAGCAGTCCCTCAATAAGGAGACGGGATGTGGCGTCACCATTTCATTTCACGAATATGTTCGGAACATAAAAGTTCGCTGGCGACGACCTGCCGGCGTCTAAGGCTTAGTTTGACAAAATCCGCGCAAAACAAACGAATATCTTCACATTGTACTGGTCACCCGAAAGGCGCCATGCCAATGCAATTCTCATACTGTTCCAGTCGCAACGCCGACTCACACCCATCCGTCCAGCGAGTCTTGCGTTGCGTTTTGAGTGCGCCGCAGGCGGCCTTACACTGCCTGGCTACAGGAGAGCCGTCACCTCCACTAGGGGCTGTAAAGGCTTTACTCTCCCTGGTGAGGCATAATACCTCTTTTTATCCCACGACGCTCAGCAAATTACCTTCATCCACCAACCAAATCCAGAAATCAGTCATTGTCAATACTGTTTCAGATATACAGCTAACTGTGCAGTCAATTAATTACCGAATTACCTGTCCCCATAATGGGGTCCGATTACCCGATTATCATCTTAAAAGGAAGTGGAAGCAAGTCTAAATGACATGCTGCATTTCACAACCTCCCACCGGAGATAAATGATTAAGCAGGGAATGTCGCACACATTTCAGGAAGTGTGACACGTACAAGTAATAATTTCAGAGTCATTTGTCCAACGTTTGAACAACTGAATCATATGGAAGAGTAGTAACGTAGCCAAACCTTAAGAAAAAGTGATATAACTAAACTATTTTCATGCAACGAGCACTTTCCGGGATATACAGACACTCAAAGGCTCAAATACACACATTCTCACCGGAAGCATATAAAAATAATTATGATGCGTGCTTGACAACAATGGTACACTTTCACTGAATTTAACTACATAAGAATGGACTATGGACAAATTGAAATAAAGCTGTGTAATATTAGTAATTTTCGCCTCACAAACATTAATATACGCTCAATAGTAAACGCCTGATGGCCTAAAGTTATCGAAAAATTGTAAAGTAAAAGAAATGAATCATCGCATAGCATCGACAGAAACTATTATTCTTTATCTTTACCGTTCTTGCGCGGTGCCAGTAAATCTCTATGTACATGTATCGATTAATGGTGTAAAAAAGAATTCTATTGTTTCAAGACAAATGAGGCTTTTGGCGCCTCACCTTTTACTGTTTGTATTCCATGAGAGGCGGACGCGGACTTGCTGCGTTCCACAACTGTATATTATATTTGATGTGAAAATATTGAGTGAATATGCTAATTGTTATTTTTTTCCAATCACAAAAGATGTAGTTTCTTGTAACTGATATCGAACAGACAGAATCAAGAGGACATTTTGACTGTTATGTATAAAGTATTTAACCACAATGGTCATCTATTGTAATTTAATATGAAAAGGTACGTAGCATTAAAAAAAACGTGTGTTAAAGATAAGTGTGCTTATTTTCGTAAATTAACCTTGATGAGTCCATCTCCTTATTTACTTAACTGTTAATTATTTTGTGTTACTTCATCATCAGAAATTACGATCACGCTGATGGGCCGAACGCAGCATGAGGCAGAAGGAACATTATCGTTTTCCTATTATTTCTGAACCAACTCTTTTTTAATTGTGTAGTGTTGCATTTCTTTTAAAGTCTATAAATCTTCTGGTCCCTTAGTGTTAATCCGGGTATGACTACATCGTCACTATAAAAATGCACAGAAATGATAATGTTTCTTCCGAGCGATCTCAAATATATATATATATCAATATGCTGCTCTTATTCAGGTATTTAATGGTCAACGTATGTTATTATAATAGTGTAATAAATCCCTGATTCTGTTGCCAAGTGGCCCACCAAAATATTCACTTTTTCGATTAAAAAAAAAGTAACAATTCTTTTTATTTTTTGTCCCCCAAGAGCAACGCTACACTTGGCGCCCGAACAGGGACATGATCAAAAAATCATTTCATGTATGTGTTTAAAAAATTTTCTTTGCTTGTTCTAATAACTGTTTCATTTTTTCATGTGGATACAATTCAACCGAGAAAGAGAAGTGGGAAAACCTTTTAATTAATTCAGAAGAACCATTGATGAAATTACCAAAAAAACGCGAGTATTAATCCGTATCACCATCAAGACAGCCATAGTAAGTCAAATTTTTATACGCAGTAGCCAAGCTTTCGTAGTGACGTAGCATCTTTCGAGTTGATCAGAACGTAAACCTGTCTTTCCTTGCCTTGAAACAGCTTTATTTCAATTTGTCCATAGTCCATTCCTATGTAGTTAAATTCAGTGAAAGTGTAACATTGTTGTCAGTGCATAAAAAAATTACGATATGGCGGATAACTACGCTCAAAACTGGTAAAACGTGTGATATTTCATTTGTTTGTAATTAGTAGGAACCATCTTGTCTTCTTGGCGTAAATGAACGTCAGTTGTTACACAGAGATAAAATTTTATCTTAGGTCCCAGTAAGCCATAGCACTACGTCACAGACAAACGACTGACGGCAGTGACAAACAATATCTGTAGCATTTTGACGTTTGACAAATAATTCATGAACATGGCTGACGGTAAACAGCGGACACAAACAAAACCAGACGACAGCGGTGATGCGAATGGACCTCACTATCCATTACGATCACGCGCGATAGGTACACGAGCGGAGGCAGAAGCAGCCTCGACCGAAGTTTTAGAAGCTGGTCCCAGTGTGCAAACTATTCCCGCTTTTGAAAAAAATGACTTGGCTGCAATGATCGAAGCAATAATGGAACGCAAGTTCGAAAGTCAAAGACAGAGAGAGGCGCAAAGACAGGAACGTGAAAAGCAGGAAAAATTAGATGAAAAGGCCCGCGAAGAAAAAGAGAAGGCCGAAAGACGGCATAATAAAAATCAGGTCCTTACAAATCTGTGCAACTCAGTAAAAGAAGACATAAATTCAGTAAAAACAGAAATAAATTCGGTAAAAACAGACATAAATTCAGTAAAAACAGATCTGCAAACGGAGATAAATGACCTAAATACACGGTTAAATTCGGTAAAGGCCGAACTAAAGGCAGACATAACAGCTGATTTAAATACCCTGTTGGGTAATGTCCAAAGCCAAATCAGCAGTCAGATCACGATCATGAGGCTAGAAATTGACACACAAGTAGAGTCAAAAATGGAGGATATTTCAAAACGGTTAGATGAAAAAATCGAAGCAGCCAAGGGGGAGATAAATTCAAAAGTGATAGAATATCAAAAACAAGCTGCGACCTTAAAAGAAGATTATACTGCAATCTCTGATGAGGTCAAAGGAGTTAAAACCGCAGTAGACACGATCGAGAATGTTGTTGATGATCTTTCGAAACAGATTGAGACTCTTAATGTAGAGGACCAAATAAAGAATACTGTTAAGGCACATGCTGAAGCATTGTCTGATCACTACCAAGAGTGGATTAAAAACAAAGACGGATTCATAGAAAACAAGGTCAAGAACGAACTCAGGGAAACTGTCAAAAACATGACCTTTGAAATATTGGCAGCCCCTGGAAAAACAGGAGACACGGTGATGTCAGAATTAGGCCAGATAAGACGAGCGTTAGCTCAAGATTTACCTGAATGGCGTCAACAGATAGTTGATGAAGTTCGTACACTAAAATGTCAAGTTGAAAATTCCCCACCTCCCGTGTCAGGAAACTGGAATAATTCACCACGAAGTAATGAACAACAGCAGGTACATTACCGTTCACCATTTGATAACGCTCAAACTCATAGTTCTATAGAAGCACAAGTTAACCAGACTACCAGCCCATCCACTTTTGTCAGTTTGATGCAGGAGGAAAGCGTGATCAAACATCGTATTTTTCCGACCTTTCACCCACAGAAAAGAGAAATTCATCCTATAGTGTTCCTCCGAAATTTTTCAGGAATTTTCCCGAGTAGCTGGAGTGACCGCCAGCGAATTCAATTTGTTAGTGGATTTATCGTAGGCGATGCTGCCTTATGGGGAACCGAAATGGTCGACTCTTGTAAAAGTTACAAAGAGTTTGAACAGATGTTTTTAGCTAAATTCTGGAGTTCTGGTGTGCAGCAGCGCCTGAGAAAAGAGGTTTACAACGCCGAAGTGTTTAACAGTAAGCGCGGTAGTTTGAGAAGATATTTTGAAAAGTATTTAGCGAAAATCAAGTTCTGGGATTCGCCGATCACCGCCAAAGACGTTATTATGATTCTAAAAACTAAGCTACCGATTGCGATCAGAGAAAAGTTAGTAAACGTGTCTGAGGACGATACGGACACTTTCCTATCTGTGTTAGACTCGTTAGATCTGATTTACGAGGACGCTAGAGTTGATGTTGGCAACGCCCACTTCAGTGCAGGCGGCCAGCACAATACAGAATACGCAGGCAACAATGGTGGCCGAGCGAAAGCGCGTCACAGCGACAGCCAGTACCAACCCCACAACGGTTTCAAAAATAAACACACTACGTACTCCAACAGCAAATACAAAAATAAGTACAATAACGGCCAGAGATACAATCCAATATATAATTCGTCACCACCTCAGTACGAAAATACACATTATAACACACAGCCCCATCAATACGGAAACACGCAACCGATCAACGGTAATTATCAAAACGATCAGTCTTACGATTCAAATCGTCAGTGGAAAAGAAATAAATGGCATAATCAAGGTGGAGACCAATGTACACCTTTCAGTAACGGTTACAATCAACACAAGCCACAGCAAAATACCTTTCAGCCACAAAATATACACTTCACGCAACAAGCGAACGGACCTTCGGGAACTCTGAAGCCTAAACGCCCGCATAATACGCAAATTTATTATGCGCAAGCAAATACGCCAGGACAACAAGATCCGTTTCCAACCGAGTTCGTACCACAAAACCAACACCAGTTCAGGACGGAAGAAACATTAAGAAATATAAATCAGCAGGAAAGTAAGCGTCGAGCGGAAAATTAAAAGCAGCACCTTTGAGCCTCCTAGAGGATGCTGCAGGTTTGAATGGGGGCACCCTGTCCCTTAGTCCACACGAAATTAAAGCAATTAGGTATGACAAAGAGACAAACTTACGGGATGATCTAGTAGCAGACACTGAGACGAAAGACAATGATGACGTATGGGACGAACAAGTTCAAGCTTCCATAAGGGTATCAATTGCCAACATACCAGTAACAGCTATTGTAGATACAGGAGCTAATATAAATGTCTTATCTTTATGTTTATTTAAGCAAATATCCTCTGTATGCAAAGTTTTATCACTTCCAATTCAAGGTTGCACCATATCGGGAGCAATTGGTCCACTAACACAACGTGTAAATCTTCAGACTCAGCTTCAAATCCAGATAGAGTCTATTTCAGTAACGTGCATTTTTCTTATTGTTAAAAACCTATCAGTGCCATGTATCCTGAGTATGGAATTCTTGAGGCAGACGAAAGCTAAAATTGACATCGAGTGTGGAATCTGTACTCTAGTAGCGAGCCAGCAACAAGTAACTGTAAATTTGTTAAGAAGTAAGGTGAAGACAAACTTTGGGGTGCTTCAAACAGCAGTACGGCCATGGACTAAAAGACAACAGTACAGTCAGACAGAAGACATGACAGATCTTGAAAGTGTTAATGACGATGAGTATAAAGACCTAATTCCCGGTCAGAATGAATTATACGGTAAAGCTAGTGAGTCCATTGAATTATCCAAACAACAGAAGAATGAGCTTTACAATTTGTTAACAGATTACGTTCAAGTATTTTCTAAGAAACCTGGACTAATAAAAGGCTTTGAATATCGAATGGATGTCCTGCCCCATTCAACCTACTGTAGAACAAGCTATTCCATTCCATATGCGAGACGCGAAGCTGTCAAGTGCGAGATCAAGAAAATGTTACGCTGGAATGTGATAGAAGTATCTCATTCACCTTATTCGAGTCCTTTATTGTCTGTGCTAAAATCAGATGGTAGCGTAAGGCTAGTCCTAGATGCAAGATTAATCAATAAAATTATAGTACCCATAAGAACGAGACCAGAGGCTCTTGAAGAGCATCTGCAGAAGTTTCATGGAGTTAAGTATTTGAGTACCCTTGATTTGAAAAGCAGTTACTGGCAAGTAAAACTTGCGCAGGAGTCTAGGAAGTACACTGCGTTTATATTTGCAGGTAGATCTTACCATTTCAAAGTTGTACCGTTTGGACTAAATGTGAGTTCCGGAATTTTTATTTCTGCCCTTGACTATGTACTAGGTCCTGAACTTTTAGATGAGGTAACAGTCTATGTGGATGACGTTCTTGTAGCATCGAAAAATTGGGAAGATCATGTGGCCCTTCTGCAAAAGATATTTCAACGATTCAGAGAGTATGGTGTTACAGCAAATCTTAAGAAATCCAAGTTTGGAAAAAGTGAAATTAAATTTTTAGGGCACATCATCACCCCTGAAGGAATTAAACCCGACCCGGAAAAATTATCTGCTATAAAAAACTTTCCAACCCCTGTTACAAAAAGGCAACTGAGAGGATTTATCGGTCTTACGTCATTTTTCAGACGTTTTGTTCCCAATCAGGTATTGAACAATCCCGCTCTTCACAACCTTTTAAAAAAGAATTCACATTGGAATTGGACGCCGGAATGCCAAGACGGATTTAAGAAAATTAAAGACAGTCTGGTTAACAGTAACATTCTCCATCATCCTCAGATGGATAAGGAATTTTGTATTACTGCAGACGCTTCCTTTGTGGGTATCGGCGCTTGTCTTTTCCAGATTCAATTAGTAAATGGACACGAGCAAATCCAAGTGATTAGCTTTGCGAGTCGAGTGTTATCAGAGTGTGAGAAGTCTTATTCGGTTACGGAGTTGGAGGCACTTGCCGTAATATGGGCTTTTAGGCGATTTAACTATTATATCTATGGAAGAAAAATTAAAGTCTATTCAGACCATCAAGCCTTATCATTCCTCCTTACATGCAAGTTGCAACACCCTCGTCTTACTCGATGGTGCTTATTCCTGCAGGAATATGACTTTGATATTGTATACATAAAAGGTAAAGATAATGTTATAGCAGACGCACTTTCTCGCTCACCTGAGGGCTTACTAGAAACCAGCGAACTGGTGGAACAAATGTCTAATTATAAAGTCTTGTTAATGAAAGATCCAATTCACAGAAAGTATTTTCTTCAGTTATGTAGGCAGATTCAGATTCTTCAAAATACAGATCCAAAATGGAAAAAGGTTATACAAATTCTTCACGAAAATCCAGCCCACAAGTTGTCCAAGTTTTATAAAGTTCATAACCAAGTGCTATTTCATAAGACGTCTGAGTCATCTGAGAGGTGGTGTGTTTGCATCCCTCGAAATTTCATTGAACATCTTCTGTGGTACACTCACATTTCATGGGGTCACTACGGACCAGAAAAATGTAAAAGGAAAATCTCGACTTACTGTTATGTTCCGAATCTACACCAGAGAATTCATAAATTATTGAGAAACTGTGTCATCTGTCAAAAGGCAAAATCCTTAAACATTTCCACTTCAATTCCACTAAATCCAATAGTTACTGAAAGGCCAAACCAGCTTCTTAGTATTGATTTAGCAGGTCCACTACCCACCGGTAGGGGAGGCGCTAAATACTTAGTAGCAATCCTGGACAATTTTTCTAAGCACATAAGACTGTACGCAGTAAAATCTTCTTGTGCAAATCCAATAATTCGTCGCATTGAAAATGATTATTTCCCACGATTCGGGGTTCCAGAATCAATTTTGTCTAATAATGCTTCAAATTTCACATCACGCCCGTGGCGTGCATTTCTTGCTCGCCATAGAATCAAACAAATTTTGATATCCCTGTTTCGACCGCAATCGAATCCGACAGAAAGAATCTTCAAAGAATTTAACAGATTTATAAGGACGTACATTCCGAATAAGCAATCTAAGTGGGTAGACTTCGTAACACCATTCGAACAGATTGTAAACCACCTTCCTCATCTGTCGACCGGATTCACGCCACATGAGTTAATGTCAAGATCAAAAGAGAGGAATGAATGGATAGACCCCCTTCCAAAGTTACAAGACAACGAATTGGACCTAGACGCAAAAATCAGGCAAGCTCTCATATCATTGACAACGTATGCTAACCTCCGAAAAAAGGCATTTGATAAGAAGGTAAACAGAGTTATAGATTTCAAAGAAGGAGAAAAAGTTATTAGTCAGGACTCACTTTAAACCATCCCTGTTGTTAAAGAAGAATCGTAAGTGGCAACACATTTATGAAGGTCCCTTTGTGGTAATGAGGAAACCACACATTGGTAGCTATTTGTTATCTGACCCTGCCACGAATAAAATCAAAGGATTGTTCCACCATCAAGATTTAAGAAAATTTTATAACGCCAGGAATTAAGTTAATTTAAGCTGTAAGAAAATTCTAAGGTATTGGAGATCAGGATTAACCAATGAGTAACAAGAACGGAACTGAACTGACTACGGACGTTAACCGGTGCTGAAAGGAAACCTTGTGTATTAAAACAACGTGTCTGGAAAATAAAATACAGAATAAGTTGTAGACAAGTATTTACATGAATAATCTTTATGTAAACAGGAGGACATGTCCTAGAGGCGATTTTCAATTTTAGTTATAAGTTAGTATGTAAGGAAAATGATGTACTCGAGAGGTATTAATTAGCCCCGAGGTACTAAAATGAGGAAAGAGGAAGGAGCGAATAATGCACTTCTCTCGCTAAATAGTAATTTGAGAATGAGCAGGAAGGAGCGAATAATGCACTTCTCTTACTAAATAGTAATATGAAAATGATGATTATATGTGCTTAGTATTAGTAAGTGAAATTTAATCGAGGACAAATTAATTACCTGTTTTAAAAGGAAATACTTAAACGTCCAGACAAAATAGGAAAGTTGTAAGAAAAGATTCGATTCCATGAGGTTATTCCCTATTTTCAAATGTGACGTAAATAAGGCACCACCTGTTAGCGTAAAACAGTCGGTAGATTTAACTTGTAAATTCCAGCACAGTGCTGTGCCAGCGATAAAATAACATCTCTTTGAAGTGAACAGATACCTAGGATTAAGCAGGAACAGATTGATAACGCAGTGCAATTGTTCTAAAAAGGCCTGACGTTAACCTTAAGTAAAAGCGTGATGGAATAAAAAGGAAGTTTATTGTATAACGCAAAGTAAGATGAGTCCAGACTATAAACAAGCTGAGTCAAAGAAGATATGAGTAACTTGGTTTATTATGCCAACTTCACGGTACTATTGAGCATTAGCGATACTGCAAATTCACAAGCTAGCAACACATATAATAAGGATCTCGCCCAAGCTTCACAGGTAGCGACAGCAGCAAACAACAACACTCTAGTGAGAGGCTTATATATACAAATGATAAGTAATACCCAAATGCGTAATGCATAAACTTGACTTAGTCTAAGAAATGAGCAAAGAGTAGTAAGCAAGCTGCAGCAAGATACATATTAGATATACATGCTTGAAGTGATAGATTTTATTTTAAGTGTGCACTGCAATATTTATTGTTTTCTCTGTGATTATGTGATTATTGAATCCCTTTCCTAAGTGCAAATCCTTTAAGATCCTTGATCCTATCCACTCCTCAGGATCAACTTGTAAAGATGCACGTGTGCTTAGGAAGTGAGGCACTACATATAAAAATGAGTAGGTTCGCGACGCGCATATTGCTTTTGTAATGCGCAAGGTAAATTAAATTTTCGACCTGGTTGAGGAGTAATTTAGATTCTGTCGACGATCAGCGAGTAGACCCGCTTTTCCCACCTTTCTTTTTTCGACTGTTTGTATTTCTACACGAAACTCAGAGGCGGAATTGCTATTTTCAAATCTGTCCTCGAACTTTCTTTAAAGACAAGCACATACGAGAAAAAAAACTTTTGACACTAAACAAGACGAGCACTAAAAAAAAAAAGTATTGGTCCTACAAAATGAATAAGCAAGCGTGATAAAGATTACTATGAATGAAATTAATTTGTAAAGGAGATTGGAACGGATTTGGTCAAAGAAAAAGGACTTATAATAGCCTACCTGTGACCGTAGGCTTAAATAAAAAAAAAGACTAATTAAGAAACAATTGTTTTGATTCAAAGTGGTCAATTAGATTATTTATCGATTTAAATGAACTCTTGTAAATATTAGTATGTAAATCAACTTGTAAACACCGTGTGATGTTATGACGCGAGAATTTCTGTTAATACACCGTTCACGCAGACGCTCACCACAGTGCAAGTGAAGTTTTAAAGTTCGACGATTTTCAGTGGCAGTATTCTACTGCACCATATGTGTGAAAATTTCGTTGATGTGTGCAGTGTGTAATAATCAGTGTCATTCCACACATGCAGTTGCAGCGGTAGCTACCACTTACCTGTGAATCCGTAACTGGATAGTGGACAGGAAGTGATGTGAGGCAGTTTCGGTGGCAGAAGCTCCCTCCAGCAATCTAAAAAGCACAAAGCCACGATCCGCCGAACAAAAGCGACGCACGGCACCTCAAGCGCGAAATCAACGCTCTGCAAGAAAGCTCCGGTCACGTGCGCGCGCACAGACTGAATTTCAAGATTGCTCGCAACAGTGGAGGCGGACAGCCACCACGTGACGAAATAATGTAAACGTTCAACCGACAACACAGTTGCTGTGCGCTACATTCTGTAGCAAAAACATTCACACCCAGTACTGAAAACATTTTGTATGTATCATAAACCTTCCGAGAGACTCTAAAATAGAGAAGTTAACGTAATTATTATAATGACTGATTGTACACAGAGACAAGTCACAAGGTCACCTCTGAACACTGTTGAAATGTAAACTTTGACGAGAGGTCACGATACGAATGAAAATAAGCACACGAAAATACGTCAAAGGATCCGATCCTTCCTATATCCCATCCCACATGTATATAAAATTAGTTTCGTAAGCTATTCTAATATAAGACATTTTATCTGTTTCATATGTGAAATAATTCGGAGAGCCACACTCGAGCCCTGAAAGTGAAAGATATGGACTTCCTTTTCGAAGCCATCACCAGTGGCCGCTCTACAATCCAAGTCTATCATAAATAGTGTATGTGCGACGAAAATAAATGTATAATTAAATGCGACGACGGACAAGGCAATCAATCGACAAGACGATGACAATATAATGAATACTGTCAAAACAGAAAGTTGTGTACCAGTTGTGATAGTCAAATTACTTTTGCAACGATGAAAAATGAAGTGTGACTCTATTTCCTTATAAATTTTGTAAATATGTGTACTTATAGCCTTAATTTTAAGAATCACCAAGAAAGACTGAATCCATGCAAACACTGATAGAAAACAGAACAAATTCACAATGATCCACCGTCAGTAATTACAAATTGAAGCGTTAATTCTTTTATTATGGAATGAATGTGAAATGAAATTTTTAATAACCTGTATGTTACATCCGAAAATTACAAATATTCCAATGGGCATGAGGATGAAAGTAATACCTTCGGTATTGCTTCCCTCCTCATGGGAGGCAGTGTAATATTAGTAATTTTCGCCTCACAAACATTAATATACGCTCAATAGTAAACGCCTGATGGCCTAAAGTTATCGAAAAATTGTAAAGTAAAAGAAATGAATCATCGCATAGCATCGACAGAAACTATTATTCTTTATCTTTACCGTTCTTGCGCGGTGCCAGTAAATCTCTATGTACATGTATCGATTAATGGTGTAAAAAAGAATTCTATTGTTTCAAGACAAATGAGGCTTTTGGCGCCTCACCTTTTACTGTTTGTATTCCATGAGAGGCGGACGCGGACTTGCTGCGTTCCACAACTGTATATTATATTTGATGTGAAAATATTGAGTGAATATGCTAATTGTTATTTTTTTCCAATCACAAAAGATGTAGTTTCTTGTAACTGATATCGAACAGACAGAATCAAGAGGACATTTTGACTGTTATGTATAAAGTATTTAACCACAATGGTCATCTATTGTAATTTAATATGAAAAGGTACGTAGCATTAAAAAAAACGTGTGTTAAAGATAAGTGTGCTTATTTTCGTAAATTAACCTTGATGAGTCCATCTCCTTATTTACTTAACTGTTAATTATTTTGTGTTACTTCATCATCAGAAATTACGATCACGCTGATGGGCCGAACGCAGCATGAGGCAGAAGGAACATTATCGTTTTCCTATTATTTCTGAACCAACTCTTTTTTAATTGTGTAGTGTTGCATTTCTTTTAAAGTCTATAAATCTTCTGGTCCCTTAGTGTTAATCCGGGTATGACTACATCGTCACTATAAAAATGCACAGAAATGATAATGTTTCTTCCGAGCGATCTCAAATATATATATATCAATATGCTGCTCTTATTCAGGTATTTAATGGTCAACGTATGTTATTATAATAGTGTAATAAATCCCTGATTCTGTTGCCAAGTGGCCCACCAAAATATTCACTTTTTCGATTAAAAAAAAAGTAACAATTCTTTTTATTTTTTGTCCCCCAAGAGCAACGCTACAAAGAGTAGTAACGTAGCCAAACCTTAAGAAAAAGTGATATAACTAAACTATTTTCATGCAACGAGCACTTTCCGGGATATACAGACACTCAAAGGCTCAAATACACACATTCTCACCGGAAGCATATAAAAATAATTATGATGCGTGCTGAACATACAACAATTACATATTATCGTCTGCCAACTATTCATATCCAATAGAAAACTGGTATTAAGTTACATGCAAACAGTTTGTATTCACATTCATGCAACGTATGAGTGTAGATTACATGTACTTCTGCACTTGATCAGATTTGTTACCTACTTGCACTCACGAATTCACAAAATAAGAGACATGGCATTGCATTTAGTTACCTGACTTATAAGCGTCAATGCATTGAGACTATCCACATTCACCAGAATTCATACTCAACACAAGTCAACTGTATCTGTGTGACAAAATGTGTAAATGTAAATGTTACTCTCTGTAATGAAACACATGGTGCAGACCCGTAAATGTGGCGTGTAATTGACACATACATCTAAAGAAACTTGTTAATGAAAAGTACTGTGACCCATGTCGTTAAGTATAGTGTTTCTAAATATTTATATGATTACTTATACGGTGGCAATGACAACAAGTGTGAAACAATTATATTCAAATAAATCATCGAACTATTTGTATTAACATGAGAAACATGTATCAGTGTAAACTACGTTGCTTGTGCCTGTGTATGTGTTGTTGTGTCAAGAATTACTTAGATTAACTAATTCTGTGTTGATAACGACGTGTGGCTGATTCTACTTCGTCTCGGTTTCTTACAACAGACTAAATCATTCCTCAGCCAACAAGCTTAAATTTGTTGTGTTTATATTGTTTCTTGTTGTTACATTTCTTATAAATAATGTTTCGAAATATAATGACTATGATTGCCAAAGGCAAGTGTTGCAATATTCTATCTCTATATACGAAGTTATGATTTTTTAAATTTAACTTGACGATCCAATATTAAATAAACTGTTGAAAGTACGGCAGTATTGTACTACATGCACCTGTCTTGTAAATATGAAAACACTATTGGAATTTCTGTTTTGCTGACTTTGTTTGGGTTCACTGTTTCATACAAGACTCCAACAGAAGACAGTTGACTAAATGGCTAATGTGCATTTTCCACTTGTCTTGATTTGTTTGCTGTAAGTTGCAGGAAACAGAGGAGTAGCGGGAGAGTCAAAGCCAATTTTTTTATATGTATCTAATAAATCAATGTTTACATGAATGGTTCACTACAAACAAATTTTACAAGCAAAATTGTGATTATGGTTAATGTCTTTCTGTTAGTCATTTCTTCCTTCTGGGAAGAAAGCGATTTGGTTTTGTCAAGATACATAGGAGCTCTGTTAGCAATGTAAGTTGTCTAACACAGTTTATTTCGCTTTAATGGGAGAAGTGTGTTGGGCACGTTCTTATTTTCAGTAGCATTTGTATATCTTGATTTATAGGATTTATTTATTACATTCCATAGACGCTTAGCGACAGCATTCAAGTAATAATCCATTTATACGACTGTAGTAATGTGCATATAAATTTTGATATTGTGCATCATATAAACTATGAGCTGTTTTACTTCAACAGATTATGAATATATTTATGTAGAACACATTGATCTTGCCACCTGCTCAACATCATAATTCATATGCTGCATTAGATGAAACCTCAAGCTTCCAGAAGTTATGGTCGGACGTTAGTGTATCTTCATAGATGAGCACACTATGGACGTGTAAACATCTTTATGACAAATAGAACAGCTACCATATTGCATTAGTGTTGATCGTGTTAGTATGGTTACGAGGGTAGATAGGTCATGTAAGTGACGTGATCGTGAAGTGTTCAGGGGTCGGTGTAAGAGACATGGACATGCCAAGTATTCGTGTGAGACAGCTTATCAACAGCTGACAGGGTTCGGAAGGGGCTTCATTGCGTGTCTCCATTTGGTTGGCTCGTCGAATCATGAAACATCCAGATTTGTGAAACACTTATATATGCCAGTGGCCGAAACTGGATTTCACGTTAATGTGAGGCTAAGCATATTCGAACTCAAAGTTTTGAGAATGGAAGATCATATTTTTGTGCGTTAATCACATCGTAACCGCTTCACATCTACACCTACCATTATAATTACGTTCCTACAGCTCTCTGAGTCATCCAGCATCACTGAGTGGAGACCGGCAGCAGCTGGATTGCAGGAATGGTACCCATCGATCGCAGAATAATGAATGAAACATAAAAAAACATAGCCTACAGATTTGTAGTATGTAGTACACAATTCCCCTTGACGAACTGCGAAAAACGTCACCACCTAAGAACAAAGGAAAAGACAACACATTCTACATCTACATCTACATTTGATCTACATTTATACTCCGCAAGCCACCTAACGGTGTGTGGCGGAGGGCACTTTACGTGCCACTGTCATTACCTCCCTTTTCTGTTCCAGTCGCGTATGGTTCGCGGGAAGAACGACTGTCTGAAAGCCCCCGTGCGCGCTCGAATCTCTCTAATTTTACATTCGTGATCTCCTCGGGAGGTATAAGTAGGGGGAAGCAATAGATTCGATACCTCATCCAGAAACGCACCCTCTCGAAATCTGGCGAGCAAGCTACACCGCGATGCAGAGCTCCTCTCTTGCAGAGTCTGCCACTTGAGTTTGCTAAACATCTCCGTAACGCCCTCACGGTTACCAAATAACCCTGTGACGAAACGCGCCGCTCTTCTTTGTGTCTTCTCTATCTCCTCCGTCAACCCGATCTGGTACGGATCCCACACTGATGAGCAATACTCAAGTATAGGTCGAACGAGTGTTTTGTAAGCCACCTCCTTTGTTGATGGACTACATTTTCTAAGGACTCTCCCAATGAATCTCATCCTGGTACCCGCCTTACCAACAATTAATTTTATATGATCATTCCACTTCAAATCGTTCCACACGCATACTCCCAGATATTTTACAGAAGTAACTGCTACCAGTGTTTGTTCCGCTATCATATAATAATACAATAAAGGATCCTTCTTTCTATGTATTCGCAATACATTACATTTGTCTATGTTATGTGTCAGTTGCCACTCCCTGCACCAAGTGCCTATCCGCTGCAGATCTTCCTGCATTTCGCTACAATTTTCTAATGCTGCAACTTCTCTGTATACTACAGCATCATCCGCGAAAAGCCGCGTGGAACTTCCGACACTATCTACTAGGTCATTTATATATATTGTGAAAAGCAATGGTCCCATAACACTCCTCTGTGTCACGCCAGAGGTTACTTTAATGTCTGTAGACGTCTCTCCATTGATAACAACATGCTGTGTTCTGTTTGCTAAAAACTCATCAATCCAGCCACACAGCTGGTCTGATATTCGGTAGGCTCTTACTTTGTTTGTCAGGCGACAGTGCGGAACTGTATCGAACGCCTTCCGGAAGTCAAGTGTAAATAGCATCTACCTGGGAGCCTGTATCTAATATTCTCTGGGTCTCATGAACAAATAAAGCGAGTTGAGTCTCACACGATCGCTGTTTCCGGAATCCATGTTGATTCCTACAGAGTAGATTCTGGGTTTTGTAACGTCTCTTAGCAAAAGGCATATTATGTAATAGAGAGAAAACGTTGTGTATCATGTTTTCTTCTTATATAAAATTATGTACTTTTTTGTTATTTATTTTAGATAATATCTGTGTCGGCGAGTACTGAAACCACCACAGACGATACTTATTAAATATCAAACAAAGATGAGAATATGTGACTAGTATAAATAATACAGAACGAACATTAATTTTTCTGTCTTCTTCTTGGAGTTACGTGAGTAGGATAGCCTGTGACGTTATATTGTACGCTAGCGTAGCATTCTTTTGTCAAGTTTGTAAGAGGGGCGCCATTAAGTAAGGTTTTGGAAAGGTGTGTAATTAATCGAATTATTTAAATGTTTTGAATAGAGTTATTTAGTGAAACCTTGCATTATCATTTGTAATAAGCTGCCTGGTATTTTATCCCATCCCTTTAAGACATTTTCAGCTATTTAAACATTATTCGTGGTGCAGAGCTGCGCTACGAACGAACGAGCCGTTGCCGCGGCGCATTCAAATTGCATTAAATGAAATCTATCATACCGCAAAGAAGCGGGCAGGTAACAGTGAAGTAAAATTATTTCTTTCAGCTTTCGGAGTTGCAGAGCAGAGCAGCAGATTTTATGATGTGTTTTACAGGTTGATGCGGGCTGCTGATAATGTATTACTAACAGTGCAAAAAGATAATTTACTTTCATCACATAAAAGAAATCTTGCTGTGCGTAGTTCTGGTCTGGCAACCTTGTAGTAAAAACATCTTTTTTTCTCCGATAATTGTCTCATGTTCTCGTGTTAGTCGTGGTACTTATTGTTGTTTTACTGTTAACAAAAATCCACTGCAACATTATGATGTTGAACAATCATTGCGTACTGTAACATCCGTATTGATAACTAAGTAATTTTCATTAACCTTTTCAATAACTATAAAGTAAGGAAGATACGTTGAACTTTATGGCGAGTTACAGTAACGAAAAAATGCTCCTTTAATAGAAAGCCAGATCCAGAACAATAAGAACATAATATATTTTGTTTTGTTGAAAATTAATGATCCAAAGAAAGGCATAACACAGAATCACTAAAAGGTATTTCGGGTCTCTTTTCGTAGTAACATATTTTATCTCATACATTAGTTGTTACGCGAATAATAACAATAACAAAACAAAACAAATAGAAAAGAGACGAAGCGAAAGTTTCCAATAACGACATGATACGCGAGCAAAAAACATGCTCTAAAATTCTACAACAGATCGACGTCAGAGATATAGGTCTATAGTTTTGCGCATCTGCTCGACGACCCTTCTTGAAGACTGGGACTACCTGTCCTCTTTTCCAATCATTTGGAACCTTCCGTTCCTCTAGAGACTTGCGGTACACGGCTGTTAGAAGGGGGGCAAGTTCTTTCGCGTACTCTGTGTATTCACAGTTTCAGCTCTTAGCATATTATAATCGGGCAGCCACAATAACACAGGATTGTAAATTAATAAAACCACTGCACGAGCCACCTCTACTACCAATAGCCTCCACCAGCTACTCGCTACAGCTATATAAAACAGGCTACCTGTACTATAGGCAACTAACACCAACATACAATTGAGAAAACTGTGACGGTGCGTCACATAAATATTGACATTTTTAGCGGTTGTAAATCGTAGCTTACGTATTTTTATGAATATAATTAGTGTAAAAGATATAGTTAATGTTCTTGAAACAACTTATGTGCAGCGATAGCATCTTTATTATATGAAAATAAAAAAGGATCAAAAGAGACGCGATTCTACGGCCGAGGAGGAAGGACGTATTTTGTGGGAGACACACTTTTGTTTCGCTATACGGAAAGCAGCCATTGAGCGGCTACACGTATTTTATGTAAGTTATTCGTATTACTGCTTAAATAAACTTGTTATTATTATTACAAAATGGATTTCTGTGTAATAGTTGTCACCTCAAATGCTCACAGTGGCTAGTTATTTTTAATAAGCATTTTTTCGGTAATTTGCACTGCGAGAAGCTCATCTACCGATGCAGCCTCTGGAAGCCATTAGGCGCCGAAATATTAATTTATTTTTCAGTGTTAACATTAACTGTAAATGCGAGAGATTTTGTTATAAGAACCTTTTTAAACTGCAACAGATAATTAATCTACGTTAAAGTTCGTGTTTTTAAACTATACAGATTCCATGAGTTCAGTAAGTTTTATCTCGGCCGCTCCACGGCAACAATCGAAATTCTCTCTAGCCTTGCTTTGCAGTCAATAAATAGAGATTAACAAAATTACATTAATTCAGTTAACGGCAACTATATTTTAGTCATCACGTTCAAAATCTAAAGTTGGTACATCAATAATTGAGGCCCTTCAAGAACCCGTTTCATATTTACTTCTGCACGTAAATAAAAGTGATAAGAAAAGACAATATCCCTGAGAGAAAGAATCATGCTGATAAATTAAAAATAAAAACATTATATATATATATATATATATATATATATATATATATATATATATATATATATATATATATATAATTTTTTTGTATGTGACGTAACGAATCCCAATGGACGTCAAGAAACTTACAATAACGAAAATAGCTGAAAACTCAAACGCAGTTACAAGACACAATACAGATCTTTGTCTTGTACGTGGAAGAACGAAAAGCTATCTGTCTTCACAGCCAACCCTGCGAATCACACTGTTAACAGATGCTTCATGGACAGACACACACCAGACACAGGTGCCTTCACTCTGCTCAGTACAGCCACATTGTACCATAAGGCTACCAACTTATCAGCTGCCCACCAATTACTGAGAACAACCAAAACAACTCCCTGTCCTCTGTACGCTACAGCAGTTGCCCTACTGTTCCCTGTCTCAGCTGGTTGTTCTCATTTCCTCTGTCCATCGTGAGGAAGATACCCTCTGCCCTTCACATAGCAGATGTCCTCGACATCTTGGGCGCATCCGTTTGTGACCGTTATGAGAGTTCAGGCTCGGCAGCTCTACTGCACAACACGTTGCAGGAGTGAAATTCCGTCATGGTTGCCGGCCACCAGCTAACGTCCTTCACTGTTCCAACTGTAGCATGGAACGACAGTTTGGGCCCAGCACATCGCACAGAAAACAACTCCAGACGGCACTGCCCCATGATTCGTCCTCGGTTTCCGACAGTGCCAGTAGTAGAAGATGCTACATTTTCCCGTCCCACTAACAAGAACTTTTACACCCAGGCCTTCGACACGGACGTCCTCGGGTATCACGGAGATCCTTCATACGGACGACGTGCTGCAGGTTTGGCTGCCACTTCCACATCGATGGCAGCGGTGGCCTCCAAACGAAGTTGTCGATAGGAATCGGTGAAGCGACAGCTATGCTTAGAGTGGCGCTACTGCGGTTCAACGCCACCAGCAATGCCCCGTGACCAAACATTTAGTGCGAGAGCGGATATACCACGACCATCTGGGCGGGAAGAATGGCAAGTGCGCCGCTAAATTCAATTTAAAGACACACAAACCATCGCAATAGGGACCAATATTTTTGAAAGGTTTATCTTGGTTAAGGTAAATGCTGGAACTACAAATTACTTAGGAAACTTCTCATTAGTGACTATCTCTGCCACACTACTGACATGTCCGATGATTGGCTGGAAATGAGTCGACAGGCTCTTATACCTAGAGAATGATAGTTACATATTGAAAATCAGCTCACACATAAAAATATAATAGTAAGACACACACCAAAAATAATTTTGCATCGTCTCGGTTCAGAGAATTACGGAACCTGTACAGAAAATTGGAATAGAGATCAACATAAACATCATTTCCACCCTTTTTTTGCACATGAAAACAAAACATTGCATGTTGTACCACCATACAGCGAGACCTTCAGAGGTAGCACGGTATCTTACATTGACGCATGCCTGTATTCGTCGTGGTACGCTATGCAGAAGTCCATGAAGCCACTGTTGGTGCAGATTGTCACACTCCTCATAAACACGTCGTCCATAAACGGCGCTTTTCACGTATCCCAGGCATGTTCGACAGGCTTCATGTCTCGAGAGCATGCAAGCCAATCTAGTCGAGCGATGTCGTTATCCTGAAGGAAATCATTCACAAGATGTGCCCGATAGGGACACGAATTGTGTCGTCCATGAAGACGGATGCCACGCCAATATGCTGCCGATGTGGTTGCACTATCGGTCGGAGGATGGCATTCACGTATCAATCAGCCATTACGGCGCCTTCCAAGACCAGCAGCGGCGTACGTCGGTCCCAGATAATGCCACCCCAAAACACCATGGAACCTCCACCTTGCTGCACCTGCTGGACAGTGTGTCTAAGCCGTATAGCCTGTCCGGGTTGCCCCCAAACACGTCTCCGGCGATTATCTGGCTGAAGGGATATGCGACACTCATCGGTAAAGAGAACGTGATGCCAGTCCTGAGTGGTCCTTTCGGCATGTTGCTGGGCCCATCTGTACCGCACTGCATTGTGTCGAGAAGACGGTCCTCGCCATGGATGTCGGGAGTGAAGTTGCGCAACATGCAGCCTATTTCACATAGTTTGAGTCGTAACTAGACGTCCCGTGCCTGCACGAAAAGCATTATTCAACATGGTGGCGTTGCTGTCAAGGTTCCTGGGAGCCATAATCCGTAGGTAGCGGTCATCCACTGCAGCAATAGCCCTTGGACAGCCTGATGGAGGCATCCTTGTCTTCTTGTATCTCCTCCATATCCGAACAACAATGCTTCTGGTTCACTCCGAGACGCCTGGACACTTCCCTTGTTGAGAGTCCTTTCTGACACAAAGTAACAATGCGGACGCGATCGAACCGCGGTATTGACCGTCTAGGCATGGTGAAATTACAGACATCACAAGCCACGTACCTCCTTCGTGGTGGAATGACTGGAACTGATCGGCTCTCGGACCCTCTCCGTCTAATAAATGCTACTGATTCATTGTTGTTTGCATCTCTGGCCGGATTTGGTAACATCGCTGAACAAATATACTGTGCCTGTGATACAATATCCACAGTCAACGTCTATCTTCCGGAGTTCAGGGAACTGGGGTGATGCAAAACTTTTTTTGATGTGTATGTAATAACCATCGAAATCTGTGCGAATGTGCTATTATTAGAAAAGATCTTACGTGGATAGAGAGGTACACAGAATGGGCGACTCAGTAGAAAGATCACAAATCGACTGGAGCAGATAAGAAAAATTTCTTCACGAAAATACGACATCCGGAAGGGAATGCGGAGGCTTTTTAAGGTCATGACTAGTGAATCAGTATACATTGGGCCCCGTATTGTGTGGGAGGAAATGGCGTCTATGGGAGAAGATCTAGAGGAAAGTGGAAGTATTTGAAATGTGTTACAGAACGACATAACATGTAAGGGGTAAAAATGGAGTAATGAAGAGGTATTAGAAAGAATAAGGTAGGAGAAAATGCTAAGGCAACGGAAATCAGGTGATGTGACAGGTTGTTTGCACATCTCTTAACGACTTTAGACTGAAAGGAGCAGCAGAAGCAAAATAAGAATACTTATATATTTTGGATTATTTCTTGCAGATAACAGTCCCTCATCTGCACTGACGGCAAAAATACCAGAACCAAGAAGATGTTGTCCGATACAAACGAAAGCTGTAGGCATGTTTATACATCTGAAAGATAATGTCTATCAAATTTCACACCAGTAGCGTAAGAGTGGCGGTAGTAACGGCATTATGAGAATTCAAATGAGTTTCTCTTTAACTACATGTTGTAACGGTCGTGAGCGCTACTTACCTTTGAGACATTATGTGGTGAGTTTATGTTGTTGAAGAATACCTGTAATGTGTAAACACGACATTTTTGAACACCTCATTGAGTTTTAATGGGGTCTACTAATAAGGTTCAAATGGCTGGAGGACTATGGGAGTCAACATTTGAGGTCTTCAGTTCCCGAGAACTTAGAACTACTTAAACCTAACTAACCTAAGGACATCACGCACATCCATGCCTGAGGCAGGATTCGAACCTGCGACCGTAGCAGTCGCGCAGTTCCGGATTGAAGCGGTACTACTAAGGGTACGAGAAGCTGGATGTTCCTTCTGCGGTACTACAGAAAGACTTAGTAGAAATGTGGCCACTGTAAGTGACTGCTGGCAGCGGTGGTCACGAGAAATTACGATCGGAGGAAGACCGGACTCAGTATGGAGACATGTCATTAGCGAGAGGGAAGAGCATCGTGTTCGGAGTATAGCTATGGTGCGTCGTACTTCATCTGCAACAGCAAACGGAGCAACACTTGGCGTTACAGTGACACAACGAGTTGTACAAATAATATCTCTGATGCTCTTGTTGTCGATGCGAAGTTAAATACTGACGTTTCCTCCAGTCTCTGCCCAGAAATAGCCCTTATGTAAAATGAGCGTCGAACAAAAATAAATAACAAATAACAACTCATCCTAGACGCATGTAACATGCACTGCTAAAGTCCGATTCAATCCCTGGGACAAACAAGTGGCTACCAACCAAGAACAACAGAAATGGAATTACAGACTTCACAAATTCTGCCCGTAATTATTTTATAACGGGGCAGACATATCAACACAGTACAATAAGTGAATAGAGTCACTACAGGAGCTACCTTCACAGTGAAGACCTACCACCAGGTAATCGCTACTGCTATTGATAACAGGACTACACCGGCCTACCTAGTCTCTGGACAACAGGTTTCAACATTCAATTCAGAAAACTTGTAATTATGCACAATAGTTGAACACACCTCAAGCGCGAATACGAAACACAATATAGAAATCGCTCTTGTACATGGTTGAGAACACCTGTAGCACGAAAATAAAACAAAATATAGACCGAACAGGCCAATGTCTTCACAGACAACCGCGCAGTATCACAGTTCTAACAATTGCTTCGTAGTGCAACACACATCAGTCACTGCCTCCTACACTGTTCTCTGTCCTGTCATAGAGTAACATCAAGCTAATAGGTTACCAGCTGCCCGTCAATCACTGAGGACAACCAAAGCATTTCCTAGACCTCTGTGCATTACAGCAGTACGTCTCTAAGGGAATGCCGTTTTCTCTGGCCACCGGAAGAAGACACCGTCCGCCATCCACGTAGGAGATTTCTTCAACATCTTGGCGACGTCGCTTATTGACCGTTATGGTTGTACAGGCTGTCCAAACTTTACAGAAGCTCTCCTGCGAAACCGAGTTCGAGTCTCGGTTGGGCACACAGTTTTAATCTGCCAGAAGTTTCATATCAGCGCACACTCCGCTGCGGAGTGAAAATCTCATTCTGGAAACATCCCCCAGGCTGTGGCTAAGCCATGTCTCCGCTATATCCTTTCTTTCAGGAGTGCTAGTTCTGCAAGTTTCGCAAGAGAGCTTCTGTAAAGTTTGGAAGGGAGGAGACGAGATACTGGCAGAAGTAAAGCTGTGAGTACCGGGCGTGAGTCGTGCTTCGGTAGCTCAGATGGTAGAGCACTTGCCCGCGGAAGGCAAAGGTCCCGAGTTCGAGTCTCGGTCGGGCACACAGTTTTAATCTGCCAGGAAGTTTCATATCAGCGCACACTCCGCTGCAGAGTGAAAATCTCATTCTGGAACCATCCCCCAGGCTGTGGCTAAGCCATGTCTCCGCTATATCCTTTCTTTCAGGAGTGTGAGTACCGGGCGTGAATCGTGCTTCGGTAGCTCAGACGGTAGAGCACCTGCCCGCAAAAGGCAAAGGTCCCGAGTTCGAGTCTCGGTCGGGAACACAGTTTTAATCTGCCAGGAAGTTTCAATTTTCAGAATGTTTTATAAGTTGTTTTCAATACATTTTGAGTCAGCATAGACGGGATAATTGAAAATAGTAATTTCTAACCAAATGGTGACGTATTGAAACAAATGTAATTTTCTACACCCAAAAAAAAAAAAAAAAAAAAAAAAAGAAAAAAAAAAAAAAACGTACACCGGAAACAGACTTTTGAAGCTATCGCAAAACGCCTACGTACGATGATAGACTTTTCAATTCAGAATAGTGGCATCAAATTCCAATCAAAATAATATGTAGCGCTTTCACGTTATGTTTCCCGGAAATCTGAAAAATATGGTTTCGAGAAAACCGCGTTTAAAGTTTCGGATTATATCTTTTGTAGTTAGGTTAAAGAGACCCCCAGTCAGCGATCCATGGACCATGCAGCAGTACTTCCAGATGCAATAGGAGGTTCTACTCCACCTTCTTCGTGTCCACGGTGGTCCTAAGGGCCTATTTGGCAGCTGTGCTCGCTCGTTACACTTTTCAACGGCTTTTGTGCAGAAGTTGTAAGAGGCATCTCCGATCTCAGTTGCTTGCTGCCACAATGGCCGCTATTTCGACTATATTTCCCTACCGCAAATAGTTTTCGGAGACACTATCACAAATCGCCTTGCAACTAGACAACGGAGTTTGTGGCGAAATTGGGATGACCACTACAATAAAGTACACTTCCTAAAGAACATTTTCAGCAAAAATCTATATTTTGTTTTAAATTTCGAAAGAGAAGGTGAGTTCTGGAGTGACACTATGGAGAATTATAGCGTTACATATATAGCGAATAAAGTCAGAAACACTCTATGAAACTTCTGTGCTGTGGTTCATAGGAAGATGGCAACGCCAAAGGACTTTTCCAAGATTCAGGAAGACCCGCACGGTATCGACGACTGGTATATGGATTGGCAGATGACGTTGAACGTTAGTAAATGTAACATATTGAACATAAAACGACCAAGGGATTAATTACTCTTTCATTACGCTATTGGTGACAAATCATGGAATCAGTAGCGGCCGTAACATCGAAGAGTAACAGTCCTAAGTGACCGAAAATCAAATGGCGACATAAGAAAAGCTGAAGGAAAAGCAGATGCCAGGCTGGGGATAAACTGGAAGAATCTATCGGAAATGAAACTCATACAACAGACGTATGTCTTAGACAACACTTGTTAGAGCGCTTCTAGGGTATTTTTAATGAAATAGATTTCATCCAACGAATAGCAGCACACTTCGTCACGTAATCGTTTAGTAAGCACGAGAGTGCTACATACTTGCTCAACAAACGCCAGTAGCAGTACTCACAAGAGAGGGGGTTTGCATCTCAGCGATGGCCTCTGTGGAAATTGCGAGAGCGTAAGTTCGAAGATGAGTTTGGCAACACACTATTTTCTCCTAAATATGTCCCAGGATAGAGCCACGCCGAAAATATAACAGAAATTAAACCTCACATCAAAGTTTGTAGACAATTGATCTTCACAACCACCGTTTCCTAATAGAACAACGAAGGGGAAAACTAATATTTCTACCAGGGCTATTCTCCACCTCACACCGTGCACTATTCCACAGGACAATGAGGGTCTACGCGTTACAACGGTGTAATTTGGGTTGCCTGATCAGCAACCATTAAGGGGCGAGACAATGTTATGTCAAAGCCGTATCTTCGATCTCGCCCACAGTTGGAGACACGTTTGGTCTCCTATATCGCATCGCCTGTCACGCAGGTGAAAATTGATCGTTGGTCGGTATCATTTTGCCAAAGGGTATTTCACGGCCTGACAAGCAGAGTCGGCTAGAGCGTCAATCGGAGGGTCTCTTTCCAGAGACGACTTCGAGCCTACTACTTATGGCGAGAGACAACGGACAACAACGTGCAGTCCCTCTTAAAACTACTGCTGCTCGTTCACTAGTTCATTAATACACGATTGCACTTAAAACATTTGTTTTAAGTGCCTGCCAACAAGATTAGGCTTTACATTCAGATTGATACTTGTCAAATATTGTGCCTGACATCGGAATTTTTCCCAACTAAAATTAATTGTTGTATCTAAATGATTCCTTAACAATAGTGTGAACTTTGACTCAGAAGAGTTAGTCTGCGGTGTTGGTAACCACCTTGTCGGAACTGACATAATCACCTTTACACAGGTTAGGTATTCTAGTAGGTATTCTAGTACGCTGAGGACTAGCTAAACGCGTTGCTAAAATGTGTCCTGCAACAGAGCACAATACAGCAAACTATTGGATGGTTTCCAGAGTACTGACGCAGATATAGATACAGATGTGAGGTGACTACGGTACCACGGATGTACTATCATGCCCAGAAGTATCAGAACGACATGAATTCCGTTTCGCCTGATTTGCGTGCATCCCACATAACGTAGCTGTCTTCACGTCTTCTAATATCTTTGCAGTACAGTCGTTTGACTGTAGAAAACTGATACCAAAGAGATCACTAGAGAACACTTTTTAAGGTAATCAGTTCAGACGTAAATTAACATCACGATATTGCAAATACTAGGAAGTGCGTCATTAGAGATGAGAGAGACTTTAATGCTTCTGAACTGAAGTTTACTACAATAATTGACATTTAAATATCACTGCCTACTTAGAATTTGAGTTAACGATCTCCGTCACGTAACTAATTCCAGTAATCTGAAGGCAATATTTTTATGAACAGTATCTGGGCTCTTGAAGTTCCATGACAGTTCGAAGTATGTTTGTTCCTTAAAAGATTTTCCCACACCTGTGATACGTCGTTCCTGATACGAGCGGTTTGTCATAAACTGTATGTTGAACTAACCAGTTAAAAGCAAAGCGATTAACAGTGGCAAGAATTCTATGGAAACCTCGAAGTTAACATCGTATCACCAGTAATTTCTCTGTACTTATGACGGTCAAATATCTTTGGACATCTTTGAACTTTAAACGACTTGAGAAACCTTTTTGTTCTGGGTTTGTATTGAAACAAAACTCCTATAGCCATTCTAACTAAGCAAAGCTTTCGTGGCTGGCGGAGACTCGGTCACAACAACGTTCGCAATTGGTGGCTAGGCATAAGGAGTCGACAAATATCGAAGTTTTCACCAGTATCAATTAGGAAATTTGAACTTGAAAACTTTTATCTTCTGCCTGGACTCCTGTCAAGACCCTTATCTCCATGTTAACTAACCACGAAAAACTTTTAAGATAATTTCAGACGACAAAGTTGCCCTGTTTTATATGAAGTGCCATCATGTAAAGTCTTGTGACGTGTACTCGAGCCCAGCACGTAATCAGATTATAAACTAAGTAAAATCGGATGTTCGATACCGATTTTTTCACCAGCATCGAGATGTCTGAATTTGCAGTGTGGAGAGAACTATTTGCCTGATCCTGAAACTTTTACCATCGTTGATTTCTATCCACGAATTGTTTGCTCACTAGTAGTGAAGTGTATGCATGTTCAACTAAAAATAACGGCACTTACCGTTGTTGTTGACAACACAGGGGAGACATAAAAAATTAAAATTATTCGCCACTAGGAGATCGATGTGCATATGGTAGGGCATGAAATGGAACCGTGGATATTTTTGTGCTGGGCGACGATTCGAACCCACGCACGTGCTTTGCGTGAAGGCCTAGAAAAGTTTGCACTCTTGGAGAAAACAACGAAATGATAGAACTATGTCGTTCTGTGTGGGTCAAATACCACGATAGAGGAGATCCGAGTCCGAATCATAGGCGAGCATCAAATGTATCAAAGTCTCACGTTAAAAAAAAAAGAGAGACCTGTGACTTCAAATGACGATTGAGTCAGTAAATAAAATAAACTTTCTAGTGTAAGGTGATAGAGTTTCGATTTGCCCCGATTTCCGCCTCTGCTATGGCCCAAACTAAAACTGCTCTGCCCCATTTGGTAGGAAAGCGTTATGATGTTTAGAATGCAGATTCTGAACTATGGAGCAACCTGACGGTCGTCGCTTGATGTTACTAGGTGTGAAGGCTATCTTTTCGGGTGTGTTTAAAATTCAGGCCGGAAGTGGGAATCGATCCCATACCTCACAACTAAGGGACTAGGATCGGTCCACCAGACCGCTGAAAACCACATTTGTTACATTTGTCGTAACGTATGACGCGCTTAGGCCACAAATTAGACACGGTAAAAAAATTCAATTCTCTAATAACTACTTAATTATCTGGGGGCTTCTGACACGTAAGTGACGCTAGTCGCATGTCAACGGAACATAAAGATACTTTTAGCCATCATAACCTACATTCGAAGCCATTTTGAAGTTTTAACTATTTAAAGAAATTTCTTAGATATAGAACTACCAAACAGGAGTAAGAAGTTACCAAATACTTGGATTATTACTGCCGTTAGCGCTATCAATTTCTTCACTGCGTTGTTGGTACACGCATGACTGAAGGTAACGTGCAATGCTTATTGGTGATTTTTAAAAGCATTATCCGAAGTGGAGCAAATGGCTGCTACGTTGTGTGGCATCTAAATCCGCCAGTTTCTGGTCATTACTACAGTGAAATACTGGAGAACGTAATGCTTCTTTCTGTTCGACAAAGATTCTCGGGATGCACAATAAATTTCCGACATGGCTGTGCTCCTGTCGATACAGCTAACTGTGTAGCTAGAACAGTCCTTTAAAATGAAAGGAGACGTTGAGCTTTTGGACTGGCCTCACAAAGCTGCTGACTTGAGTACGATACAGCACATATGGGCAGAATAGGAAGAAATTATTTGGTGTGGAAGACTTAGCACCGACAACCAAGACAGCGCTGTCCGAAGCAGTTCATGACGCGTGAGAGGAGTTGTCACACAATAACAGATTCATCCGGAAACTTGTTACCTCTATTGCCCGGCGGCTACATACAGTTGTAGAGGAGAGAGGGAACAGGATGCGGTACTGTATCATTTCGGTATTAGGAAGAAATTGTTTATGACAAACGAACGTCGTGTTCTCCCTCGAAGAAGAGGAAAGTTCGTTTCTTCGTTTGTCAAATCTTTTTTTTTTTTTTTTTTTTTTGAGAATAACAGAGGAGCACATTATACACAGAAACTAGGCAGTCTATTTCGCTCTTTTCAGTTGTGTGATTTTAAATTATTCTACGACCCTTGATCAAAAAGACTGAGACAAACATGAAACTAATTTTTTGTCACAAGACGCTTGGCGTCACCGCTGATGAAGGCATAATAGAGGAAGTATTTCGTTTCTTACGTCGAGGAAAGTCATCATATTAATTTCTGTTCTTTTTATTTACAAGCAGACTGCCAAAGAAAGCACCAAAGACATATCTCTTTCTTTTGATATCATGCTGGGTTCACAGTATATAAAGAGAAAATGAGTTGCAAGACCGGCGATGTAGATGTAATACGTTAAAGTTACGAATACTTAATAATTCTGGTTGTCCTCCTAAATCAATAACTCTTACCACCATAAATCAATAACTCTTACCACCAATTAAAATTTAGGATTCGAAAGCCCTACCTGCTGCCTTCACGATTTCGCTATTCTGCCAACAGCGTACGCTGTGCTTGCGAAATGGTATGATACGGTCTGTAAGGCCACAATTTTTCCAAGAAAAAGAAATGATAAACCGAGTGAAAGCGGCTCAGTGCGTCTTCGAGGGAAGTGCAGACAGGCCATCTGACTTTGAATTCCACGAACGTAGGAGTGAAGAACGTAAGCTAACGGAGGTGACACAATAATTGTTCTGCTAGGTTTTATCAGATCTGCATGTTTCGGAGGTGTCGTGGCAGGGAGAATGTGAGAATTCATAGATACTACGGCAAGTGTCATAAAATTTCGGCACAGTGACGGCGGATTAACTCATGTGGCAATCGCTTGTGAGAAAATGGATCGAGAAACTTTGAAGTATATTTTATATCACCATGATTGAAACGTATCACTGAATGTAGTTGCATTATAGAGTTGTCATATCTTATCTTACGACGAAAGTTTGATGTAATGAAAGAAAACGGTTTCAGTTGCAGTTGTGATCTCGCTCAAGCATCCCACACGGTCATAAAAAAAATTATGTTTACTAGGAAAATGTATCACCTACGATCCAGATACTAAAACATAGATATAAAAAAGCGAGCCATTCTTCTATTCAATATGTTTTTCACCTACGGATTTATCTCAGTGTGCCCATTGCTTCCGTGACGCTTGCACCCTCCCTAATGTAGATTACTCGGAGCGTGACATTAGAGATCAACTTAGGTTAGGTGCCAAACGTAAAATCTGGGTTCATATAGTGCAATTTAGAATATTTCATTGAGATGACAAGATAATGCAGTATTAGACAAAAAACCTGCAGGATGTGCAAGTGCGGAGGAAGTTCTGTCAGTCTACTCGAGGTGTTAGGGAAAATATCTGCTCATGGTGTACTGCTCTGTAAATGTAAAGTCCCTAAACCCAGTTAGAGAAATCGCAAATAAGACTCACTGATGTACTTTACTTTGGGTATTTCGGTGCTTGGTCACCACACCTTTGAGACACGAATTGTAGTCGTTTCCTAGATCTCTCAAGGCTGGTAGTTCCTGCTAGAAGTGTAACTGAATCTTATCAACAACGCAAGACCTGTTTGGCAAACCCATGACCGACGATTTACTTGCTCTATTACTCAAATTAGCTTAAAAATTCAACTGACATATTCGTATCATTTGCATTAAATAACCTGAGTGAATTTCTCATAATGCGCGAAATAAATTATAAATTTATGGTTTTGAGACCACGAAAGTCATTCGACTTGAAAATTGCAGTTAATTGCGTCTTTCACGTTGCGAGCTTATATGTCCTAGCCACTACTGGAGCTATAAGGGTGAACACAATGCTACGATATTCCACTAGGTGTGAGGTAATTCGTCAACTAGAAAGCGAGGACTGCTTTGGTTCCCGGTTCCAGTCTAGTTAAATGATACAGTTTTAGCCGTTTCGTGATAGAGCTTCTAGCAGTCATGTCGGAAGTCAATAACGACATTTTTTTTACTTCATTTGTGTAATGTTACATTTCAATACCACTTCATTGTCATACAGGACAGCAAATAAACACAGGCCGTTTCCAAATACAGAATGAATAGTGTCTAACATAGACATGCTCCCGTCACAGATCTTTATGTTTCATTAAAGGCCAGCCTGTGATGCGGTTCTAGGCGCTACAGTCTGGAACCGCGTGACTGCTACGGTCGCAGGTTCGAATCCTGCCTCGGGCATGGATGTGTGTGATGTCCTGAGCTTAGTTAGGTTTAAGTAGTTCTAAGTTCTAGGGGACTGATGACCACAGATGTGCTCAGAGCCATTTGGACCATTTGTTTCTTTAAAACAGACTTTCGCAGTAAGGATACCGTCGTAATATGAATTTCATTTGAATTAGTACAGTAAATACTTAAATATCATTGTCCACCCGCCAGAGTACCCGAGAGCGCAAACGCGCTGCATCCTGGACTCGGATAGGCGCGCTGGCCCTCGATCGAATCCCCATGGCGGACTACCGACGAGGGCCGGTGTGCTGGCCAGCCTGGATGTGGTTTTTAGGCGGTTTTCCACATCCCACTAGGTGAATACTGGGCTGGTCCCCACGTTCCGCCTCAGTTACACAACTCGCAGACATCTGAAACACATTCGCACTATTCCATGTATTACCATAGACGCAGACAGTAGGAGTACACACATCCCGATCCCGACCCGGGGGGGGGGGGGGGGGGGGGGGTTATGAGGTGGCGACAGGAAGGGCATCCAGCCTCCCTTTACAATCATCACGCCAAATTCAGTTAAGCATAACAGGAGACCCCAACAGTCGGGAGATATTTACATAACATTATCCATTATTTTGTTGAACACAACTTGAACCATCAGAGAAAAATTAATTATGAACAGCAGTATATTCTCTAGCATTATCTTAAACAGTCTGACAACGCTTAGGTAATTTACAGATTCTACACCTGTAAAACTTAGTGGATCTGAGTTAAAAATGTCGTCAGACTAGGTTTGAAGTGCATTTTCGTCCAGAGAGGAATTTTCATTTGTGTTTTTCGACAGGGAGCTTAAAATGTAAGCACGTTCAGGCATAACATCAGAAGAATAAGTGCATGATGACTTTTCCAATTCCTCGATAGTTTAGTTAGTGAAATTGGCAGAGTGCGTTATCGTGTAGTATCAGCACGCGCTGAAGTTTTGTAGGTCCTTTTTCTTACACTGCAACCGACACTTGTCTTACTTGTTGGCAAAAAATACCAGCTGCTGTATTCTCTCTGCTGTGGAGGCTTTCGTTATGCACAGCGCATTACACTGCACCTGCTCCTGACTTCTGAATCTTGCCTATTGAATACAAATGTTACACGACGATTAAATGTTTTGCACTCCATCAAACTATGTCTGTTACCGAGACTTCCTGAAAGCGTGCAAATTATTCATGCCAGAATGATGTTTCCTGAAGCAAGAAAGTCTTTCTCTGACATGTTTTGCGCATAATCTTTCGCCCCACACACAGTACGAAGGCTCAAATCTGACTCTGTCACCTTCACGCCTTTACTAAACCCAAAACGGACAATATGTCGCAAATGTTAGACGTTTTTTCACTTGCGACTATATTTTATCACACTTGAACAGCGTTCATAAGTTTCAGGCATGAAAAGCCCAAATCGCAACTGCGAGATACACTACTGGCCATTAAAATTGCTACACCAAGAAGAAATGCAGATCATAAACGGGTATTCATTGGACAAATATATTGTACTAGAACTGACATATGATTACATTTTCACGAAATTTGGGTGCACAGATCCTGAGAAATCAGTACCCAGAACAACAACCTCAGGCCGTAATAACGGCCTTGATACGCCTGGGCATTGAGTCAAACAGAGCTTGGATGGCGTGTACATGTACAGCTGCCCATGCAGCTTCAACACGATACCACAGTTCATCAAGAGTACTGACTGGCGTATTGTGACGAGCCAGTTGCTCGGCCACCGTTGACCAGACGTTTTCAATTGGTGGGAGATCTGGAGAATGTTCTGGCCAGGGCAGCAGTCGAACATTTTCTGTATCCAGAAAGGCCCGTACAGGACCTGCAACATGCGGTAGTGTATTATCCTGCTGAAATGTAGGGATTCGCAGGAATGGAATGAAGGGTAGAGCCACGGGTCGTAACACATCTGAAATGTAACGTCAACTGTTCAAAGTGCCGTCAGTGCGGACAAGAGGTGACTGAGACGTGTAACTAATGGCACTCCATACCATCACACCGGGTGATACGCCAGTATGGCGATGACGAATACACGCTTTCAATGTGCGCTCACCGCGATGTCGCCAAACACGGATGCAACTATCATGATGCTGTAAACAGAACCTGGATTCGTCCGAAAAAAAAAGACTTTTTGCCATTCGTGCACCCAGGTTCGTTATTGAGTACACCATCGCAGGCGCTCCTGTCTGTGATGCAGCGTCTAGGGTAACCGCAGCCATGGTCTCCGAGCTGATAGTCCATGCTGTTGCAAACGTCGTCGAATTGTTCGTGCAGATGGTTGTTATCTTGGAAACGTCTCCATCTGTTGACTCAGGGATCGAGACGTGGCTGCACGATCCGTTACAGCCATGTGAATAAGATGCCTGTCATCTCGACTGCTAGTGATACGAGGCTGTTTGGATCCAGCACAGCGTTGCGTATTACCTTCCTGAACCCACCGATTCCATATTCTGCTGACAGTCATTGGATCTCGACCAACGCGAGCAGCAATGTCGCGATACGAAAAGCCAAAATCGCGATAAGGTACAATCCGGCCTTTATCAAAGTCGGAAACGTGACGGTACGCATTTCTCCTCCATACACGAGGCATCACAACAACGTTTCACCAGGCAACACCGGTCAACTGCTGTTTGTGTATGAGAAATCGGTTGGATACTTTTCTCATGTCGTGGTGTAACAATTTCAATGGGCAGTAGTGTAAGTATGAGAACTTCAGATAAGAAAATGACCATCGATAAATACGCTCATACCGCCACGTCAAGTACACTAGTCGAAGGAGACTGACGTTGGCGGCGGATGACGAATGATCGGCAGCCGGACGCTGCTGTGGGCTGAGGGCTGTCTCGGGCGTAATCTGTTCTGATCTTGGTATAACCACTACCTGTTGCCGGAATGTTGCTGGGACTTTTTGCTTTTGTAGGTGAATCAGTTCAGATGCAAATAAACAACACGAAATTGTAAATACTAGGAAATGAGTCTTTAGAGATAATACAGACCTAAAAGCTTGTAAACTGAATTATATTACAGTAAGTGATATTTCAAAATCACTACAGACTCATTAGGATTTGCGTTAAGTAACAACGTCACGTAAGTAATTCCAACAATCCGTAGGCAAGATGATCTATTTTTGAACGAGATATTTTGAGACAATATATAAACTTTTGAAATTCTATAACAGTTCGAAGTATTTTCGTTCGTCAAAAGATTTTCCTACATGTGTGAAACGTCGTTCCTGATACGAGCGGATAGTTATAAACTGGATGTTGAAATAACCAGCCGAAAGCAACGCTATTAACACTGGTAAGCGCTCTATGGAAATCTCAGAATTAACATCGTGTTACCAGTATTTTCTCTGTGCTCATAATGAACAATTCTCTGTACACATGTTTGACCATTAAATGATACAGCGAACTTTTTTGTTCTCTATGTGTATTGTTACGAAGCACCTTATAGCCATTGTAACTAAGCAAGATTTTCAAACCTGACCGAGACTTGATCATACCCATGTTTGTCGTTGGTGACTAGGGATAAAAAGTCGTGAAATATCGAAGTTTACACCAGTATCAGGCAGAAAATCTGAACTCGAAAATTTCTGTGCTCTGAATGGAACCTGTCAAAACTCTTATCTCCCTGGTAACTGACCATGAAAAATGTTTGATATAATTTGAAGCCACAAAGTTTCCACGTGTTATCACGAAGTACCATGATGTACAACTTTGTGACGATGCTCGATCCATGCACGTAATCAGATTGTTAACAAAGTAAAAACATTATAACAAAGTAAAAGCATTATTTCACAAGCAGCAAGATGTCTGAATTTTAAATGAGGATAGAACTTATTACCTGACCGGGAACCAAAGTCGGGACCTACCGTCGTTATTTTCCATCCTCTTATTGTTTGCTCGCCAGTAGTCAGATTTTTGCATGTTTAATTAGAAGTAACTGCACTTATCGTTATTGTTGACGACACAGGCAGAGACGTTAAAAACGAAAATTATTTATCACTAGTAGATAGCTCTGCATATGTTAGGGCTTGAAATAGAACCATGGATATTTTATGCTGGACCAGGATTTGAAACCAAATATCTAATTTTCGTCGAAATATAGAAGAGTTTACAATCTTAGGAAAACACACGAAATGAATGAACTATATCGTTCCGTATGTCTGAGATACCACGAATAAGACATCCGAATTCGAGTCCCAGACCAGCACCAGATTTTCCAGCGTCTCAAATTCAAACAAAGTAAGTGCTCTGTTTCCTTAAATGACCATTAGCTTGTTAAATAAAATGAGGTTTCTAGAGTAAGGAAGCTCACTGACGACTGAGTTTCTGTTTGCCGCGACTTCCACCTCTGGTTTGGCCCAAACTAAAAGGGCTCTACCCCATTTGGCAGCAACGGGATATGATGTTTAGAATGCGGATTCTGAACTACAGTGCAACATGACGTTCTTCAGTTGGCGTTACTAGAGTGAACGTGATCTGTCGTGTGCGTTTAAAATACTTACCAGAAGAATTGGGAATCGAACACACCTCCGATAACTAAGAAACTATGATCAACCCATCAGACCACTGAAGCCCACATTTGCTACATTCCTGACAGAGTCACAATATATAAGGCTCTTTGCATACAAATTTGGCAAGGTGAAAACATTGAGTCCTCCATTAACTGCTCAATCATGAGAAGACGTCTGATACAGAAAGTATGGTAGTTATGTGGTAGCGTGATGTAAAGCTGCTTTTAGCTGCCATAGCCTCGATTCGAATCCGATTTGAAATTTTCACTATATCAAGAAATTTCTTACATCGAGAACTACCATTCAAGAGTATGAATTTACTAAATACTTGGATTATTACTGTCATTATCATCTTAACTTCTTCATTCTGCTGCTACCGTTCGTTTGCTCGAAGGAAACATTTAATGCTACTTGGTCATTTCTAGAAGGAGGAACAAAAATACAGGAAAATGTTTAGCTCACAGCAGTTGGTTGCGGCGTTCTATGGCAACTGGACAGTCCTTTTTCTAGTCATTATAACTGAGAAATGTAATGCTTCCTTCTGTTCGACAGAGATTTTCGAATCATGATCGTTCTCCCGTCCATACAGCGAACTCTGTAAAACTCTACCTTAAAATGAAGAGTGATGTTCAGCTATTGGACTAGTCTACCAAAGGTGCTGACTTCAGTCCCATACAGCAGGTATGTGCCGTGATGGAGAAAGTCATTAGGTGTGGAAGACCAGCAGCGACAACCAAGACAAAGCTGACCGAAGAAGTTCATGACGCATGGAAAGAGTTGTTTCAGAGTAACAAACTTGTTGCCTCTATTCCGAGGCGCTTAATGTATTTACAGACGAGGACGGGAACTAGACAGGGTACTGTATTATTGGGGTATTAGGGAGAAATTGTTGATGACAAATGAACGTCTTGTTCTCCCTCGAAGAAGAGGAAAGTTCTTTTGCCTTATCTCAATGTTCTTTTGACAAAAAAAAAAAAAGAGGAGCAGATTATACAGAAAAACTGGGAAGCCTGTTTCACTGTTTTCAGTCGATCAGTAGACCCTTGATTTTAAATTATTTTATGACCTTTGATCAAGAGAGACACACGTGAAACTATTTTTTTGTCGCAAGGTGCATGACCTCAATACCGATGGAGGCATCATACAGAACGTATTTAGTTTTTTATGTAGAGAAATGGAATCACATTAATTTTGTGTTCTCTTTATATACGTGGAGTGTGGACGCCAATACCGAGGATAGCACAAAAGAGAGATCATTTTCTTTTAATGACAAGCAGAAATCACAATACATAAAGAGAAAAAGTGGTGCTTACCGGCTGTGTACACGAAATACAGTAAAATTATGAATATTTACAATAGCTCTTACCACGAATTAATATTCGTCGTAGGAACAGGACTCGAAACCCCTACCTGCGGATTAGAAATTGGCCGCCTTATCCTCTACGCTATTCTACAATCGCACACTGCGCCCTACCAAAAGGTCATAAAGTTTCGACACAGTGATGGCGAAGTTACCCGTGTGGTAATTGCTAGTGCAGACAATGGCTTGAAAATCTTTGAAGCATATACTCTATCACCAAGAATGATACGTATCATAGACTGGAGATGACTTTTACACTTATCGTATATTATCTTACGACGAAGGTTTCGTGTAATAAAAGAAAACTGTTTGTTTCAGTCACAGTCGTGAATTGATTTAAGCACGTCATAGGGTAATCAAAATGTATATTTACATGGAAAATGTGTCTCTTCTGATGGATATACTAAAAGAAATATATGAAAAAGCGTGCAGTTCTGCTATTCAATTTGTTTTTTACCTTCAGATTTACCTCTGTACACTTACGTAACATTTGGCATGGGTGTTGATTCCCTAAACAACAAGCAACGTGCAAATTACTGTGCTGTCAATAACGATCCCTTGGAGCCTTTTCTGAGCTTTTCTTGGTAAGTAACTCAGTATTTCCAAAACAGACACCTCTGCTCAATCCTACAATGTGTTAAATGGAAGCTGTGAGACGACTTACGATGCAGAGATTGCCTCATGATTTAGTTCTGGTCGGTTGAGATCGGAGAAGGAAAACGAGAAAAGGCCCTGTAAAGCAGAGTGTTCTTCGAACAATATCAGAACCGACTTGTATATCAACCATTGCAGTGAAAATCTAGTGTGTGTAACTACTAAGCCACTGTGGCTGCTGCTGTAAACCTCTTTTCATTATGTCGTATTTAGAACATGACATTAGAAAGCAATCTTAGCTTAGATGCCAAAAGTCGAATTTTAGTTCAAACCATGAATTTTACTATCTCAGTGTCATATCTTAAATGGGTGTCATTTAGAATATTTCATGGATATGACAAGAAAGTACGTTATCAGACATAAAACCTGGCCGCTGGCCACATCAGAGACTAAGTCCAAGTCATTCACTTAAGGTGAATATTTCCGGCCGACCTTCGAAATTCTAAGACTTACCATCCGCAGGATCTGGCAATACTGTAGTATGCCGAAGTGTGTGGAGGAAGTTCTGCCAGTATGTTCAAGGTGTTATGGAAACGGATCTGTTGATGGTGTAGTGGTTAGCTTCATGTTCTGTAAACATAGCGTCGCTCGTTCGAGTATCCTTTATTCCATAGTATCTTTAATTCGCATATCAGAGATCTGCTAAAGTCTTATGGAACATCGGACATACTTCGTTTCACTACCTTAAAGATAAGTGTTCTCTAGTGATCTCTTTGGTATCCATTTTATATAGTCATACGACTGTATTGCAAAAATATTACAGGACCTACGAGACAGCTACGTTATGCGGGCTGCACGAAAATAAAGCTTAACGCTTCAGGTCGTTCGGATTCTTTTATGTATGATAGTAGATGTACACTAAGTATCTGGACACCTCCAGAAACATATGTTTTTCATATTAGGTGCATTGTGCTACCACCTACTGCCAGGTACTCCATATCAGCGAACTCAGTAGTCATTAGACATCGTGAGAGAGCAGAATGGGGCTCTCCGTGGAAATCACGGACTTCGTATGTGGTCAGGTAATTGGGTGTCACTTATGTCATACGTCTGTCCGCGAGTTTTCCACACTCCTAAACATCCTAGGTCCACTGCTTCCGATGTTATAATGAAGTGGAAACGTGAAGAGACACGTACAGCACAAAAGCGTACAGGTCGACCTCGTCCGTTGACTGACAGAGACCGTCTACAGTTGAAGTGAGTCGTAATGGGTAGTATTCAGACATCTATCCAGATCATCACACAGGAATTCCAAACTGCCTCAGAATCCACTGCAAGTACAAAGAGAGTTAGGCGGGAGGTGAGAAAACTTGGATTTCATGGTCGAGCGGCTGCTCATAAGCCACACATCACGGCGGTAAATGCCAAACTACGCTTCGCTTGGTTTAAGGAGCGTAACCATTGGACGATTGAACAGTGGAAAAACGTTGTGTGGAGTGACGAATCACGGTACACAATATGGCGATCCGATGTCAGGGCGTGGGTATGGCGAATGCCCGGTGAACGTCATCTGCCAGAGCGTGTAGTGCCAACAGTAAAATTCGGAAGCGGTAGTGTCATGGTGTGTTCATGTTTTCATGGATGGGGCTTGCACCCCTTGTTGTTTGCGTGGCACTATCACAGTACAGACCTACACCTTCTTGCTTCCCACTGTTGAAGAGCAATTCGGGAATGGCGATTGCATCTTTCAACACGATGGAGCACCTGTTCATAATGCAAGGCCTGTGGCCGAGTGGTTACACGACAATAACATCCGTGTAATGGACGGGCGTGCATAGAGTCCTGACCTGAATCCTATCAGCACCTCTGGGATGTTTTGGAACCCCAACTTCGTGCCAGGCCTCACCGACCGACATCGATAGCTCTCCTCAGTGCAGCACTCCGCGAAGAAAGGGCTGTAATTCCATAAGAAACCTTGCAGCATCTTACTGAACTACGCCTGCGAGAGAATAAACTGTCATCAAGGATAATGGTGGGCCTACAGCATATTGAATCCCAGCATTGCTGATGGAGGGCGTCACGAACTTGTAAGTCATTTTCAGCTACGTGTCTGGATACTTTTCATCACATAGTGTAGACTGTATTCCAGCAGAAAGACATTTCAAATGATTTCCACGTCTTTCTTTTATGTTTACCTAAATGTGTGTGTTCTATTTCCTTATATTACAATTCAAATCTGGCAGAGGGAGAAAACTGTGAGCCTATCCACTGGCTACTGGTGAAAGCTCACAGATGCTGAGAGCAGCAAGGAATATTGGATACTCGGCCGTGTAAGTTAACAAAAAGTTGGATGGCGTTGACAGGTGGTTTACAACGCCCTGGAAGGTCGATTGGAAAGTTTCATGAGGAATGAGTTGTGTATCAATCCTAGATTCTCTGGAGGACTGGCAGAAACTCATATTACACCAGAAACGCATTTTAAAGGTGCGAAGCCTCTGAGCAACAGATACACAGTATGTCTCAGGAGGACTATGACAACCTGATGGCCAGATTCCTCAAAAGAAGACGTACAAAGAAAATAATTTTCCTTCGAGTAGTGAATGGATGCACAGTTCACAGCCGCGCGGGATTAGGCGGGCGGTCTGGGGCGCTGCAGTCATGGACTGTGCGGCTGGTCCCGACGGAGGTTCGAGTCCTCCCTCGGGCATGGGTGTGTGTGTTTGTCTTAGGATAATTTAGCTTAAGTAGTGTGTAAGCTTAGAGACTGATGACCTTAGCAGTTAAGTCCCATAAGATTTCACACGCATTTGAACATTTTTTGAACACAGTTCACAAAACCCTTTAGAGCAAAAGGCATACGGTGTTCCTCGCTTGCAATTTACGAGCACGCTCTCGACGGATTAGGAATTATAGTCGTTCCTTTTCGAATACAACTAGATAACGTCGAATGGTATACAGGCTCGAATGACACGTTAATGAAGTGCACCTGCTTTAGAAATTTCTGCTTCATAATTAAACAGTTTTGGATGCCCCAGACTTGTTAATCCATATTGCTCTGAGATGACAGAAATCAAGGGAGAGCGATATGCACATATACACATACAATTAGTATCACGTAAAGAGGGTATAAAAGGGCAGCGCATTGTCAGAGGTGTCATTACCACTGAGGTGATTCATGTGAGAAGGTGTCCGACGTGATTACGGCCGCACGTCGGGAATTCTGAGACTACGAAAGCTAAATGGTAGTTCGGGCTAGACGCAAGGAACAATGCATCTCGGAAATCTTTACGGAATTCAGATCCATAATTCCAACAGTTCCTCACACCATGGACAACACAGTGGCCGACGGCCTTCACTCAACGACCGAGAGCGGCAGCGTTTGCGTAGAGTCGTCAGTGCCAACAGAGCAGCGCTGTGTGAAACAACCGCCGAGATCACTGTGGGACACACGACGAACTCATCCGCCAGGACAGTGAGGCGAAATCTGGTATTAATGGGCTGTGGCAGCAGACGACCGATGCGAGTGCCTTTGCTAGCAACACGACATCGCCTGCGGCGCCTGTCCTGGGCTCGTGACCCTGTCGGTACAATCCTAGACCACAGGAAAGCCGTGACCTGGTCAGATGAGTCCCGATGTCAGTTGGTAAGAGCGAATGATACGGTTCGAGTGTGCCACACACACCACGGAACCGTGATCTCAAGACACTGTGGGAGATGGTGGTGGGTCCACAATGGTGTGGGCTATGTTTTTGCATGGAATGGACTGGAATCTCTCATCCAACTAAACCGGTCATTGACTGGAAATAGTTATGCTCGTGTTTTTGGAGAGCATCTGCAGCTATTCACGTACTTCAAGTTTCCAAACAAGGATGAAATTTCTGTGTTGACAATGCACCATGTCCTCGGGGCATAATCACGCAGATCGCCCGACATGAATCACATCGAACGTTCACGGGACACAAACGAAAGGTCATTTCGTGCAGAAAATCCTCCATCGGGAAAACTTTCGCAGTTACGGATGGCTATAGAGACAGCATGGCTCAATATTTCTGCAGGGGCCTCCCAACGACCCGTTGAGTCTATGGCAAGTCGAGTTGCTGCACCACGTCGGGCAATAAGTGTCCGACCCGCTATTAGGCGGTATCCTCGGACTCATGTCATCGCAGAGTAAAGCAAAGACCAAAGGTGGTGAAACTTCCCCATGCGAATGTGGCACATATGGGACAGACCACTGGAACACTGGAAGAAAGATTTAACGACCATCAGGTATATACCCGACTGAAATAACCAAGCATATCGTCTGTCGCAGGCAACGGCCTTGCCACAGTGGATACACTGGTCCTCGTGAGATCACCGATGTTAAGCACTGTCGGGGGTGGTTAGCACTGGAATGGGTGACCATCCAGGCCACCATGCGCAGTTGCCATTTTTCGGAGTGCACTCAGCCTCGTGATGCCAATTGAGGAGCTACTTGACAGAATAGTAGTGGCTTCGGTCAAGAATACCATCACAACGACCGGGAGAGCGGTGTGCTGACCCCACGCCCCTCCTATCAGCATCCTCCACTGAGGATGACACGGCGGTCGGATGGTCCAAGTAGGCCACTCGTGGACTGAAGACGGAGTGCTTTTTTTTTATCGTCTGTCGCCGTGCACTGTTTGGAACATAATCATAAAAAAAGTATAACCAGTATTGTGTTGCAGACACCAAATATCTGAGACAGTTTAATCAAGATGTCTGTCAAAAGAAAGGTGTCGGAGACTTTAATAAACAGGGGTGGAGGACTTAATTCAAACAAGCCTTGTTGTCCAGCACTTAATTTGTTAAGGTCTCTCGGTCCAGAACATCCACCAGAGAATGAGCATTTCTCGGAATACAAGTCTGAGTTCTGAAAACCCAAAGAGCATCAAAGGGCGTAGTGGCAGTCAGGAGCCGAGCTCACAGTCAGCTATAAAAGTCGGTGCGAAAGAAACAATAGATCAAAGTCTGGTTGAATTCCAGGCAAGGGGTACATGTAACAGTACAACTCGCAGCGCCTGAAGACGAATGGGTGGAACGTAGAAATTTTGTGTTTGCAGTAGAAACAACTACTTGGCTGTAAACCTGTAAGCACACAGGAACTTCATGAACAACACCTCTTTCAGTTGAGAATTTCTTGCTATTTCGATGAACTCTGATGCAAGCTGCATCGTAAGTGTGGATGTAGAGCCAATGTTTTATTTCTCAAAAGCTGAGCATGGTGTTTTTATTTGAAACAAAGTCAAAGGCCCTCCCAGAATTTCTCAATGTGTAAACGTTTTTTTTGAAACACCATCTTCTGAAAGCAATTTTAGCTTCATTGTACCTCGAATGGCTTATACAGTTCATCTGGCGTAAATGTAGTATTTCATTTCTGTCATTAATACGTGTCTGATTAGTGTCTTAAATCATCTAATTGGAAATTTGGAACAATTTATCAGTTTTATATCTGCCTTTAGTTTCTGTTCCATCTGCGGTTTCAGACAGTGAAATGTGGTGTCCAGCCAACATAATTTTTGCTTAATTTTCTGGTTAGTTTTTTTCGTGCTCTTATTGTTTTCAGTTTATTATTTTACAATTTCACTGTATCTTCTCAAAAACATTCTTGTGTAGTTTGGTTCATTATACATTTGCATAATTTTCTCTTTTTGCTCGAAATTTCTTTCGACATTTCCTTGTCTTTGATTTTTTTCGACATGCAACATTTTTTCGTGAAGTGACTTTGTTAGATAACTCCCACTTCATTTAACTCTGCATAAGCTTCATTGTACAAGACGCTGAACTTTAGGTCTCATCATGTAGCACGTCTACAACTGTATTCTCAAAATAAAAAAAAGAGCTGTAAATAGCATCAGCATGTGTCAGGAGGTGTGCAGGGACAACGTATGGCTCCACCATTTATTATTTATTCAGATAAAATTCCAGCGTTCATGTTAAATCCAAATAGTTGCTGAAGTTTGGAACGTTCTGAACATTTTTATTATGAGTTTCGCTTAAGAATTTAGTAAAAATGTTTATTTATTAATAACTCAACAATGACCAACATCCGGAAATACGAACTGTGGCGCGAGGAATAAGCTCTCAATATTTTTGGGAGTATTATCGCAATAGCCAGATGTAGGCTGACAGCTTTTAATACTCGCTGTCACGCTGTGCCAACAAGTAGACCTGTTCCTTGTCAGTAGCCCTACCATTTAACTGTAGGCCTATGCATGACTGACAAAAAGTTCCCTAAGATTAAGGTAAGGAATTGAACTCATATTTCGTTAAGACGCGATAGATATGACACAGCACTTGTCGCAGTCTGCCGAAAATATGTGGTGGAGGAACAGTAGTATTACAAAAACCACATGTTACTGCTCAGGTAAGTTATGAATTTAAACCGAACGGACAGCAGTCCAGTTTGGGGCACATTAATCAATTGATTGTTCAACATTACGCAAGTAGTTCAAAACTCTCAACTTTTTAATCTTTACTGTTACTAATGAACGTGAGTAAACAGATGGAACCGTAGTCAACTTCACTGAAATAATTCTAAAAAACCATCTTGAGGTGATAGAACAAGTTTCTCAAAATAGTTCTCAAAGTAACATTTACTATAAAAACATTTATTTCCTTAGCAATACAGTCCGTATCTGCAGTCTGTATACGTAAATGCAACAGAACTACGACAATGCTGATGAAAGATAGGTACATGCGCAAATAGAATTAATATTAGACGAGCTAACATGTATAACACATATAAGCACAATTCAAGACTATATCGCAGTCTTAGAGATAAAACGTTATTAAAGGTACGATCTACATTTACATCTACATAATTTCCCTCAACTCAATTTTTAAGAGTGTATCAGTTTGTGCATGAGACTACCGTTTTACTCTTCAATATCACAAGGGGAAAATTATCACCTAAATCTTTACATGCATAGTCTAATTGCTCTTATCACGACGGTCATTTCTACTTACGAAGGTGTAAGTAAATTAAGTATTTTGGCATTTAGTGATTGACATTTCGTGAGAAGATCTGGTTGCGACGATAAACGTCTTTGGTTTAATGACTACTACCCCCAACTCACTTCCCATATGCCTGACATTCCGTTTAAGGGGACATGCTCGTGAAAATGGCCAAAACTTTGAAAAAAAAATTTTGGTCTGTAGAAAACAAGATTTCATGCTAATTTAAAAAAGTATAGTTTATGGGAATTAAATCATTTTCCATTTGTTCTAAAATTGAAGTTGAACATAATGTTGCACAGGGCCACGTCCATCTGTTAGTTTGAAGTGCGTCAGAATACGTGATGTATTATTTTGACCTTCCGTTTATTCTGTCGTTAGTTATGGATCTTTTTGACACAGGTGTATTCCAGAAGGCACTGACTCCCAGAACCAAAGTACAGGCATGTATAGAAGGCTATAGTTCGAATGTAAACAAAGATTTGAGAATATATGATGTCGGAAATTCATATGCGTGTGAATTTGTAGTTATTGTGTGTTGTTTTGTTTCTGTGTGTGTGTTTCCTGTGCTACAAGTGCCGAGAGTAAGGAAATTTAGCCCCAAACGAAAGTTTCCCTTCAACAGGTTCCAAACACAACCAAATAATACACATCAGTTGCTTCAAAAGTTACCTGCAGAAACTGTGTCTACAGGCAGTGCTTCTAGACGTAAACTTTCGCTTTCTGAATGTAATAAGAACAAGCCTAGTAGTATTGTGAGCAGCAATAACGATGGAAATGTCGTTGTGAACCTAAATAAGCTGTCAACACTTTTGAAGAGTGCTTTGAAATGTAAGTACTGCAATTGTGAATATAGTATTGACGTCCCTGAGGACATTTCAGCAAGGGGGGGGGGGTCTTCCAAGTCGGTTAGTGATTGCCTGTAGCTCGTGTAAGATGAACAGTGATACTATGACATCGCCAGTAGCTGATAATCGACATTACAGAGTAAATATTCAGCTTGCTTGTTCAATGCGATGTATCGGAAGGGAAAGGAGAGCTGCCCAGACTTTTTGTGCAGTGATGGATTTGCCTCCACCTCTACTGATGTTTGACAGATACAATAAATTGATACATAATGCTTTATGTGTTATAAGCGAGCATTCAATGAAAAGAGCAGCAGAAGAAGCAGTAGCCTTGTCATGGAACACAGACATTGTAGCGGCATTTGATGCATTTTGGCAAAAGAGAGGTTATACTTCTCTGAATGGGGTTGTAACTGCCACATTTATTGTAACTGGTAAGATACTAGATTATGAATGTCTAATAAAGCACTGACAGGGCTGTTCAAGTAAATTTATTGTCACCCACGATTATGTAAAGGACTTTGATGGCCCAAGTAGAAACATTGAAAACGAAAGAGTTCTAAACATTTGTCGGATATCAGAGATCAGTCATGGTTTGCAGTGTGTAGGCTTCCTTGGGGATGGAGACTGTAAAGGACACACTACTGCTGTTACTGACAGACCATATGGGGACACTGGTAGAAAAGCCTGTATGTGTTGAGCATGTACAAAAAAGAATGGGAGCTCGAATGAGAAAATTATGTAAAGACTTCAGTGACAGAAAACTGTCAAACGGAAAACACATAGATGGTCCTGGTCGTCATAAAAAAGTGAAATTGATTCTTTGACTCAATATTATGGACTAGCAATAAGGAGAAATGTAGGAGGTTTGGACAACATGAGACAAGCTGTTTGGGCAATATGGTTTCACAAAGTGTCAACAGATGAAATCTCACAGCATGGTTTGTGTCCAAAGGGGAAGTTTCGTGGTGCCAGTACTGGTTGAGCAGTTCTACAGGCAAACAATATACCCACAAGCTATAATGGAAGCAATTAGGCCTATATAAAGGAATCTGACAAATAGAAAGCTACTTATGAAATGTACGCATGGTCTATCTCAGAATGCAAATGAAAGCTTCAACAGCTGTGTATGGGAGACAATACCCAAAACTGTATTTGTTGGGCTGACAGTGCTGAAGATTGTTGTAATAGATGCAGTAATAACATTCAATGATTCTGCAATTTCAAGGATCAATGTTATGAAGCAACATCCAGATAGGAAGGAATATAGCTTCAGCTCTAGCTGCGGCGGGCAACCAAGCTGAGATAGCTGCAGATGCTGCTAGCAAGGAGTCAAGGATAAAGAAAAGAATGAAGAGAAAGAGTATGGAGGATAAGGAATAATGAGGACAAATGGAGTATGCAGCTGGAATGTTCTAAACGAGCATAGTGGTAAGTTAATAAATCTGTAGCTCTTATTTTTCGATTTACCGATTCAGGTACACTTTTCTTCTAAATGACTGGAGTTAAACTTACAAAAATTGGTACAGATATTTAGAATGGCCTCCTCTACCTCTCTTGCCTACAATTTCCTGAAAATTTTATAACATGATGATGATGTCGGTGATACTTGAGCTACATTTTAAAATATTTTTGGCGTAGTAAAATAAATTACTTGTCTTTTTCGCAGATCAGCATCAGGGAAGGAAATGGGAGGCATAAAACACTTACATGAATGTTGGCTGTACTCTGACTCTTTTTCCAAGCTGTGCAGTCAGTGGTTCCAAAGAAAATGGTAAAGCAGTGAAATAGTGTTCCGTTTCTTACACTATTACAAATGATTTTGTCAGTATCAGAATGCAATAAATATCTCAATGATTGTTTGGGAAGTGCTTTGACTAATGAACCTAACTGTGGGTAAGAATCTTTAGCTATATCTCATTAATAGATCAGTTGCACTATGGGGGTGAAGATAATGCTAAAAATGCAGCCCATTCTGGGGTGTGTCCCTTTAAAAGTGAAAATGGAAAAGTGATATGAAAGGAATACTTTCAAAATCGGTGCAGTTTGGAATCAACGAAAACTGCGTTGGATAAATGGTTGAATAGGAATGGGACTTTAATTTAACTGTTAACTGCTTCAGTTAGTTTTCTTATGATATGTAGCTGTAGAAGATGAAAACGTTGCCGCTCGCAGGTAACATGAAATGGGAGAATCATAGAGTGTTCAAACATAAATAAATTTGACACATTATATATTCAATCCAGAAAAGTATTTACCCCACTGCGTAAAAAGCCACATGAATGACAGAAGTCGGTTGTGGTGCGGTGTTCAACCCTCTTCTGAGTTTGTCTACCATAGGTTAAAATATGACGAGGTGCACACTTTGTCACTATTTAGTATTGTATTTATCAGTTCTGCAGGATTTGTATATTTTTGATCGACAACAAAGTTACTGCAGTACAGTTTAATTCATAATTCAAAGTAAAAAATTTCATTTGTCATCATTACTAACGTACAGACGGGCGAGTCGCTTCAGGACGTATTCTTTGCAAAACGCCGTCAATTCGACGCAATTGTACACCGGCAATGATGGCGACGTCATGACAGGGAGACCGATCCCTCTTCCTGAGCCACACCCCGCGCTCATACCATGAAACAAAAGAAACAACATACATGTTTTACAATATCATATCACAATACACGATACGAATTTTTTTCTGTTTTATTAATTTTATGAAACTTACAACTACTTTCTGTCCATGTGTCACGTGACAGAGGAAAGTCAATAGCACGGTCCATAAATCTCTGCATCATCAGACAACTCCATCACTAGCCACACGACTCTTGGATTCATTCTTATCTATTTAATGCTAAACATATAGTATTCTAGCAGTAATACTCCACAATTCTATTGATTAGATTCTTCGTGGAAAGTCCTTGTCATCTGCTTACTATCATACACCAATCAACACCTTCAAAGAGTTCGTTATTAACTACTTATTTGTTCCTTTGTAACGTAGCAAGTTATTACGAGATAACATTTGATGGAGTAAGGCATGCAGGCATGTAAGAAGGTGGCTCCAGGATGGCTACGTTTTTTTTCTTTGCTCTGATTCACAGAGCATCTGATGCTACCAGCCGTGGTAAGAATCTAAATAAACCATAGTAATTATCGTCCGATTTTGTTCAACCTTGGTAGTCAATCTTTTGTTATTAAGGAAGGGATCCTGTCAAAATTTCAAATTTTTATCTATTATAGCTACGGATATTGAAAAAATTACTTAAGTTCCCTAAAACCGACACTTATGTTCAAAACTCAGTTGGGAACAATAACCAAATATCTTTTATTATCATCTGAAATCATAACAAAGCTCGCAGTATGTAAAATCACTTAATGGGAATTTTCTTCTCAAAATTTGATTACTCTAATTTATGTAGTATAACAAATCATTCAAAATTATTATTTGCTTATTATTTTGTTGCGTGAATACATGGGAATGAATGATAGGGTGTATGCGGGACATACTTTAAAACTTAATGTCAATTTATGTAAGACCTTGTAGAAATGAACAGTGGCAAAATTGTGTTGCAACCACGATGCTGACGACGTATGTCGATGTGTGCTTGCTTTTGTAAGAGAGTAGCCAGAATAAAAGCCTGAAGTGGAATAAGTTTCTATATTAATTTAAAGAATATTTAGCATTTCGTTCTATTCTATTAAACAATGTATTAGAAATTGAAATTGTAATGATGTAAATGACTATATGAATAGTGGTTGGCTAAGGCAAGTTTTGCCGCGAGAATGATCTGGAATGATCATTGTAATTGGTCATTCAGATGAATAGCCAATCAGAATTAAGCGGTTCCATCGTGCAGATAGTTAGATAGGCAGAGAGGAGAGGAGCATCGAAGAGTCTATCGCTAACCTGCTTCAGGGTAACACCATACTAGATGTCTCCGTGAAAATAGTATGTAAAATGAAGAGCTAGTGAGATCATTTCAGATAGAACGTTTCGCGACTTAAGCGATTTCAGTTACGAATATTTTGAGGAAACGAATTTGCTGAATATTTATAAGCGTGTGATCTTTTGGTTGTAGAGACAATTCCACGTGGCATATTCCATGTTCATGATGGAATACTTTGAGGAGCGCTCCTGAGATAGAAGACCATTAAAACGACCAAAAGTTAAACTCGCTAATAGTGGTGGGTCAGTGTCTATCAGATCGCAAAATTAATCGGGACGGGCTTGCAGAAATTCTGGCTGCTTTGTAGTGTGAAATATGTTGGATAAACTGTGAACTTGGAATGATAAAACATTTGCATTATTAAATATTGACTTAATAGCCAGTTCATGTGCTTTATTAAGAATAAAAAGCCGTTTCAATAGAATTTTCATTTGCTAACTGAATTTATACTTTATCCTCCGAACGCTTGAAATTTTTGAGTATGAATTTACAGGAACTGATTTGCAACTTGAGTTACGCGGCCTCTGAGTGATAGGTATTAGGTAGCGGTTTCATCAACACTGCTTTAGACTGCCTAGCGTGTATCTACTATTGCAGAGTGAAGGGACATCGGTAAGAAGAAATATAGAGATAGGTGAACTGTTCGAAGAAAGTTAATGAGAGAGAGTACGGAGACGAAAGGACGGACGACCGACCCCGCTCAGCCGCAACGTGTAGTCAGCGATACGACACTACCTTTTCACATATTTGAATTACCATAATCACAGTCGGTGTTTGTGTCTTGCTTAATGTCGAAACCCAGGCTTAAGGTCACTTGCTAGCAAATATGCTTAAAAAATTCGAATTTTTTTCCATCTTATATCTATATTTAGAGTTTTGTGAACAAAATGTTAGTTAAATGTATCGATTCAGACGTCGAGAAAATCTTTAAAAACAAACTTAAATATATGTCCGTGTGCGGCTTCGACAGTGTTCCCGCTGCGGTCGAATGTCAAATGGCGTCATTATTATTTGCGTTAACCTAGTAGCGTGAGAAGCGGAAACAAGCAAGGTTTCACAGTACAATTGAAGGAAAGTATCGGAATGTGTTTAATCTGTAAGTATGTAAGACGAAAAAAGAGCTTTTCTCTGAGTTGCTTCAATCCGTTTTTCAGTTTGTATTACCGTCTTTGAGAGCGTTTTTCCCTGAGGAAGTAAGAGTGTATCAAGTTGAAATTGATACCACGTACTAAGGTCGGTGGTCGCTTGGCGGTGTCACAGTTTGAAGCTTGTAAGTGAAGGCAGCGAAGAGTTAGGGCAATTCATGCGTTCGCGATGTGTCTAATTTATGCGATTTTCTCACTGTCACTTTTGTGTTTGTTCTTTATATAACGGGACAGCTTGCAAACACATCGCAGTGGAGTCGAATGCAATGCCGCTCAAAGAAGAGAGAAGATGACAGGCGCAACTGGAAGTGCCACAAGAACAACAGAGGCCTCCCCTAAGAGGAATCGTCCAAGAATCAAATTCTCTGACGCATCTGTCGTTTGCAAAATAAAATATGAGCCATAGGCCTGAAATTATAATCGTCCAAGAATCAAATTCTCTGACGCATCTATCGTTTGCAAAATAAAATATGAGCCATAGGCCTGAAATTATACTTGATATTTCAGGCCACTATTTGCAGAAAAGTAAACTACAGACACCAGCTATAATCAAGAAGAAAAATATATCCTTATTAATCATGGAGTCTACCTTCATTTTGATTATCTCTTAATTTTGATTATCTAATTTATGTATTCATAGTATAAAAACATTTATTGAAATCATTTGATTGTAGTCTACTTTTTAGATAACAGTGCCATAAGTGTATGCAAAAAGTTTTAAGCATCTAGGAAAAGTAGTTAATAAGCCGACAGAGTTCAAACACAGACAGCAGGAAAAATTTTAAATTAACGACCGAAATAAATGTTTATATAATAAAGATTATGTCGAAGCTACTCTGATTATTCATATATCAAAATCTTAGTGCTCAAAACACTTTCATTGCCCTAAAATTTCCTTGTATCCAGAGCTCACATTATGTAGTTAGACCCTCATAAACTTTATGAAAATTATTACTGTTTTTCATCCGTTCTATGGCAAGTTACCTTATCGTAGCTACAATCACAGAATGGGACCTCTCCTGGGAGACCAGTAGCTTATACCCGATGCACCACTGCTCGTTTACTGTAACCCTGGCACCGTCACATTGACGATACGATAATGAAATTGTTTCGAGTCTGAGGCCCCTGGCGACTTATCTCCAAGAGAGTCACACAGCTGCGTTCGCCGCATGGAACCGCTTCTGCGACTCCAGTAGCTTGTATCCGATGCACAACTGCCCGCTTACTGTAACCCTAGAAACCACTCATTTACGATGGGACACAGAAATTGAATTGCGATTGAAAACTACGTGCTAAGTGACGACTTGTCTCCAAGAGATTATGGTCACTTGCTAGTAAATCTGCTTCGAAAATTGGAATTTTTTATTACATCTTCAATCAATATTTAGAGTTTTGTGAACAAAATGGTAGTTAAATGAATCTAGTCGAATGTCAGGAACATCTTTAAAAACAAATTTAAACGTATGTTGGTATGTGATAAGGAGCCTGTTTACGCTACGGCTGGATGACAAATGGCGTCATTATTATTTGCGTTGCCCCAGAAGCGCGAGACGCGGAAAGAATCGTTGTTTCACAGTAGAATAGGCGGAAAGTAACAGATAGTGTTTAATTTGGAATTACATAAGACGAAAAAACAACTTTTCTCTGAGTTACTTTAATCCAATTTTCGATTTGTATTACCGTCTTTGAGGGCGTTCTTCCCTGGAAAAGTAAATGTATCAAGTTGAAATTAATATCACGTAGTAAGGTCGGTGGTCGCTTGGCGGTGACAAAATTTGAAGCTTGTAATTGAAGGCAGCGAGGCTTTAGGGTAATTTACGTGTCCCCAATGTGTCTAATTTATGCGAGTCTCTCACTATAACTTGTTTGGACTGGTCCCCTTTATAATAGGACAGCTAGCAAGCGGAGCGCAGCGAAGTCGGATGCAGAGCAAGAAAAGGAAGAGAGAAAATGAGGAATACACAAAACAGAATATTATGCAACTGGACGGCTTTAAGAGTAACAGATGAAATGTACCTTTAAACTGAATTTCCCAAGAATCATATTTTCTGACATGTTCATTTTACGCAAAAAAAAAAAAAAAAACTATTTAAGCTAGAGGTCCGAAATTTTATGTGATATTTCAGGCTACCATTTGGAGAAAAGTAGACTACAGACAGCAGTTTTCTATCAACAGGAGGAAAAATATACGCTTATTATTTTTTTTAAATTACCCTTGTTTTTAATGTATAATTTATGTATTTATAATATAAGAACCATTGATTGAAATCATTTGACTGAAATCTAATTTTTAGGTACCAATGTCACAAATGTGTGTTCAAAGTTTTAAGCATCTAGGAAACTTGTTAATAAGTCTATAAACTTCAAACATAGACTGGCAGGAAAAATTACTGACTGACGTAAAAGTTTACATAATAAAGTTTATATCGAAGCTGTTCTGATTACTCTTACACCAAAATCTTCATATTCCAAATACATTCAATATCATAAAATATCTTAGTATTCACAGTTCACATTATGTTCTTAGACCCTCATAAACTTTATGAAATTATTACTGCTTTACCAGCCGTTCACTGGCAAGTAGATTGCATGTCAAGCACCACTACCCATTCACTGTAACCCTCAGACACTTCCATTGACGATGGGACACAAAAATTGCTTGGCGATTGAAATCTACAGAGTCAATGCTGACTTTCCTTCAAGTGACTAATACGGCTGCATTCGCCGCATGGAACCACTCCTGCGACACCAGTAGCTTGTATCCGATGCACCACTGCCCATTTACTGTAACCCTAGCACCCTCCCATTTACGATGGGACACAGAAATTGCATAGCGATTGAAAACTACAGGCTAAATGCCGACTTCTCTCCAAGAGACTAACAGGGCTGCGGTCGGCACATGGAACCTCTCCTGGCAGACCAGTAGCTTATATCTGATTCGCCACTGCTCGTTTACTGTAACCATCGCACATCTCATTGACGACGTGGCACAGAAATTGCGTTGTGATAGAGAACTACAGGCTCCATAACGACTTATCTCCAAGAGACTAACACGGTTGCAGGCGCCACATGAAACTTCTCCTGGGAGTCAAGTAGCTTTGCACCACACCCCATTTACTGTGTCACTAGCACCCCCCCCCCTCCCAGCCCCCACCACCACCACTTACTATGAGACACAGAAATTGCATAGTGATTACGAACTACATTCTCCATGCCAACTTCCCTCCAAAACACTAAACCGGCTGCCGTCGCCGCATGGAACTTCTCCTGGGAGTCCAGTAGCTTGTACCCGATGCATCACTGCCCGTTTACTGTACACTTCGCACCCTCCCATTGACGATGCAACCGACAAATTGCGTCACGTTTTAAATCTACAGGCTTCAAATCGACTTCTCTCCAAGAGATTAACGTAGCAACAAACATCGCTTGTAACCCCTCCTCGGAGATAAGTAGCTAATACCCTCGCACGATTGCTTGTTTACTGTAAACTACACAATCTGCCATTAACGATGCGACATGGCAATTACGTCACGAATGAAAATTACATGATCCACGCCGAATCCTGTCCAAGAGACTAACACAGCTGCGTTCCCTGCATGGAACCTTCCCTAGTAGTCCAGTAGATGGCATCTGATGCACCAGTAAACATTTGCTGTAAGCCTCACACACTCCTATTGACAATACGACACAGATTTTGCGTCGTGGTTGCAAACTACTGGCGCAAGGCAGACTTCTTTCCAAAAGACTAACACAGCTGCGGTCGAAACTGTGACCAAGGCATCCTACCATTCATGATGAGACATTGAAATTGCATTGCGTTTGAATACTACAGAATAGATGTCGATTTCTCTCCAAGAGACTAACAAGGTTGCGTTCGCCGGATGCAACTTGCTTTGGAAGTCCAATACCTTGTATTCGATGCACTGCTGCCTATTTACTGTACCCCTCGCACCCTCCCATTGGCGATGCAACACAGAAATTGCGTCGCGCTTTAAAACTACAGGCTCCATGACGACTTCTCTCCAAGATATTAATGTAGCTTCAATCATCGCGTGGAACTCCTCGTGGGGTACGAGTAGCTCATACCCGATGCACCACTGCCCAGTTACTGTAAATTTCGCCTCCTCTCATTGATGATGAGACACAGAAATTGCATTCCGTTTGAATACTACAATTTCCATGACGATTTCTCTGCAAGGGACTAACAAGGTCACGTTCGCAGCATGGAAACTCACCTGGGAGTCTAGTAGACTGTGTTCGATGCATCACTGCCCATTTACTGTAACCTTCACATCCTCCCATTGACGATGCAACACTGAAATTGCGTCGCGATTTAGAACTACAGGCCACAAGACGACTTCTCTCCAAGAGAATAACGTAGCTACGATCATCGCAAGGATCTGTTCCCGGGGGACAAGAAGCTTATACCTGATGCACCAGTGTTCAGTTACTGTGATCTTCGCATCCTCCCATTGATAATGGAACACAGAAACTGCACTGCGTTTGAATACTACAGTCTCCATGTCGATTTTCCTCCAAGAGACTAACAAGGTTGCGTTCGCCAAATGGAAGTTGCACTGGGAGTCCAATAGCTTGTATCCGACGCACCAGTGCCCATTAACTGTAGCCCTCACATTCTCACATTTACGATGCAACACAGAAATTGCATCGCGTTTTAAAACTACAGGCTCCACGACGACTTCTCTACGAGAGAATAACATACCTACAATCAGCACATGGAAATCCTCCTGTGGGACCAGTAGCTTAGACCCCGTGCACCAGTGCTCGGTTACTGTAACCTTCGCATCCTCTCATTGATAATGAGACACAGAAATTACATTGCGTTTGAATATTGCAGGCTCCATGCAGATTTCTCTCCAAGAGGCTAACTCCGTTGCGTTCGCCGCATGGAAACTCCCTTGAGAGTCCAGTAGCTTGTATCCGAAGCACCACTGTCCATTTCTCTCCAAGGGACTAAAGTAGCTACAATCATGTCATGAAACTCCTCCAGGAGGACCAGCAGCTTTTATCCGATGCACCATTGCTGGCTTACTGTAACCATCGCATCCACCCATTGATGATGAGACTCAGAAATTGCATTGCATTTGAAAACTACAGCCTGCATGTCGATTTGTCGACAAGTGATTAACAAGGTTGCGTTCGCCGCATGGAACCTCCCCTAGGAGTCCAATAGCTTGTATCCGATGCGCCACTGCACATTTACTGTAATCCTCGCACCCTCTCATTGACGCCGCAACACAGAAATTGCGTCGCGATTTAAAACAAGCTCCAAGACGACTTCTCTCCAAGAGAATAACGTAGCTGCAATCACCACATGGAACTTCTCCAGGGGGGCCAGTTTCTTATACCCAATGCACCACTGCTTGGTTACTGTAACCTTCGCATCCTCCCATGGATGATAAGACAAAGTAATTGCATTGCGTTTGAATACTACCCGGCTCCGTGACGATTTCTCTAAAGAGATTAAAATGGTTACGATCGCCGCTTGGAAGCTCCCCTGGGAGTCTACTAGCCCAATGCTCCACTGCCAATTTACCATAGTCATTGCACCGTCCCATTGACGATGCAACGCAGAAATTGCGTCGCGATTTAAAACTACTGGCTCCATGATGACTTCTCTCCAAGAGAATAACGTAGCTAAAACCATCGCATGGAACTCCTGCTAGAGGACCAGTAGCTTATAGCTGATGCACCACCGCTTGGGTACTGCAAACTTCGCATCCTCCCATTGATGATGAGACACATAAATTGCACTTCGGTTGAACACTACAGACTCCATGTCGATTTATTTCCCAGAGAATAACAAGATTGCGTTCGCCGCAAAGGAAGCTTCCCTGGTAATCCAATAGCGTGTCTCCGATGCACCACTGACCATTTACTGCAACCCTTGCACTCTCCCATCGGCGATGCAACACAGAAATTGCGTCGCGATTTAAAACTGCATCCTCCAGGACGACTTCTCACCAAGAGTATAACATAGCTACAATCGACGCATGGAGCTCTTCCTTGGGAACCAGTAGTATATACCCGATGCACCACTGCTCGGTCACTGAAACATTCACATCCTACCATTGATGATGAGACACAGAAATTGCATGGCGTTTGAATACTACCGAATCCATGCCGATTTCTCTCCAAGAGACTAACAAGGTTGTGTTCGCCACGTGGAATCTGCCATGGGCGTACCGTAGCTTGCTCCCGATGCTCCACTGCCCACTTACGTTAACCCTTGCATCATGTCATTGACGACGCAACTTAGAAATTGCTTCGCGATGTAAAACTACAGTCTGCATGACGACTTCTCTCCAAGAAAACAACGTAACTACATCCATAGTATGGAACGCCTCCTTGGGGGCTGTAGCTTATACCCGATGCACGACTGCTCAGTTACTGTATCCTTCGCAACCTCCCACTGAAGATGAGACACAGAAATTGGATTGCCTTTGAATACTGCAGGTTCCATGTCGATATCTCTCCTAGACATTAACAGGATTGTGTTCGCCACATGGAAGCTTCCCTGGGAGTCCAATAGCTTGTATCCGATGCACCACTGCCCATTTACTGTAATCCTTGCACCATGTCAATGACGATGCAACACGGAAATTGCGTCGCGATTTAAAACTACATGCTCCATGACGACTTGTCCCCAAGAGGACAACGTAACTACAACAATCGCGTGGAATTCTTCCTGGAGGTCCAGTAGCTAATACTCGATGCACCACTGCTTGGTTATCGTAACCTTCGCATCGTCGCATTGATGATGAGATACAGAAATTTCATTGCGTTTGAGGCAACAGGCTGCATGCCGATGTCTCTCCAAGAGACTAACAAGGTTTCGATCGCTGCATGGAAGCTCCCCTGGGAGTCCAGTAGCTTGTATTCGATGCACCACTTCCCATTTAGAGTAACAGTCCCACCCTCCCACTGACGATGCAACACAGAAATTGCATGGCGATTTAAAACTACAGGCTCTGTGACAACTTCTCTCCAAGAGAATAACATAACTACGATCATCACATGGAACTCCTCCTGGGGGACCAGTAGCTTATACCCGATGCACTACTGTAGCCTTTGCATCCTACCATTGATGATGAGACACAGAAACTGCATTGCATTAGGATTCTACAGGCTCCATGCCGACTTCTCTCCAAGAGACTAACAAGGTTGCGTTCTCCACATGGAACCTCCCCTGGGAGTCCAGTAGCTTGTATCCGATTCACCGCTGCTCATTAACTGTAACCCTCGTATCCTCCGATTGACTTTGCAACACAAAAATTATGTCGCGATTTAAAACTACAGGCTCCATGACGACTTCTCGACTTCACACTAAGAGAATAACGTAGCTACAATCATCGCATGGAACTCGTCCTGGGGTAACTGTAGTTTATACCCGATGCACCTCTGCTTGGTTACTGTAACCTTCGTATCCTCCCATTAATGATATGACACAGAAGTTCTATTGTATTTGAATGCTACAGGCTCCAAGCCGATTTCTATCAAAGAGACTTACAAGGTTGCGTTTGCCGAATGGAAGCGCTCCTGATAGTCCAGTAGCTTGTTTCCGATGCACCACTGCCCATTTACTGTAACCCTCGCATCCTCCCATTGACGATGCATCACAGAAATTGCGTCGCCACTTAAAACTACAGGCTCTATTACGTCTTCTCTTCAAGAGAATAACGTAGCTACAATCATCGCATGGAACTCCTCCTTCGGGACCAAGAGCTTATACCCTATGCACTACTGCTCGGTTACTGTAGGGTACGCTTCCCTCCATTGATGATGAGACACAGAAATTGCATTGTGTTCGGATACTACAGGCTCCACGCCGATTTCTCTGCAAGAGACTTTTTACTGTGCTCGCATATTTCCAAGTCCGTATCGATCTTAGTGCTGAGTTTTCACTCTGACGGCGCTTTGGCGTTAGGCGGTTTTTTCCGTGTGTGATCGCTGGCCGGAGCTTAGCTGGAGGCGTGTAAGTAGGTAAGAGGTGGCTGCCTGGCTGCAAGACAGTTCGGCTCGGCTGGAGTAGTTTGCGTCTGGACGCCGAGTGTGTCCCGATGGGAACACCGGACTGTGATTTTACGGTTAATAGTGTGGAAAACGGCGTGGTGTGCCGTTTATCTTGATTCGCAAGGGGAGCAAAATCTCGCCTGTTGTGGTTTGTCGAGCCTGAGTTTGAAATACCTTCTATGTGCGGCGGGATGTCATTTCGTCCTCCTGTCTCTCCCTCACTGGGATTACCATCCTCTTTTACCGTCCCATGGATGTATATCGATGGGGTACGCTGCTCTCCGTACTCTACTAGACGCTGGTGATGGAAGTGCGTCGTTCAGCGGTATGTTAGTCTGGGTGCTTTATGTTTGATCTTCAAGTGCATAGTCTTTGAGTGGCACTCCTTAGAGTTTGCCTTGCGCTGTTGGATTGGAGTTTATTTTGTCTTGTGGTGCTTCCGCTTTCCCTCAACGAAGTTTAAGCTTGAATCGGCACTCCGTATGACGCTTGGCACCTCAGCAGGCGGGTCAGAGGCACCTTCGCGACTAAACGGAAGCCTTCGGACTGAGAGGTCTTGTGTTTTGCATATTGTTCATAAATTGTCGTTTTGGTATTAAGTTGGCTGAGGTTTCTTACGGATTTCCCGGCATTTGGTGTCTTGTCCGGCCCGGGCTAGGTCTCGTTATTTTAAAAGTCGGTCCTTGTTTCGGCTTAGTACGAATTTAGTTTACTGCCTGAGGGGTTCTGGTAGTACGCCGGATCGCTGTGGTTGTGTTGCATTTTGTATAGGGCTGTGTGCTCAGAGCCGTGGAGTACCATTTGTGTGAACTGCTTTACTGGGGAGTACTGATCGGGCCATTCTTGGTACTCCTTCTTTTTATTTTAAAGTAACATTATCACTTAAATGATCTAATTCTTGTTGCGTTAAATGCAACTTGGGTACTGAGAAATTTAGTAGTGTAATTGCGGAAGATTTAATAGTGGCACATGCCCCTTTACCTGTTTTGTAATCTGTTAATTACCGAAAGACCTTAAGCTCAGAGTCAAATCACGTGATTTTCTTAAATTATTGTATTTTTATGTCATGTTATTGTTTTTTTTTAATTTGTTGATCACTGGTGTACTGTTCCAAATATTAAAATGTTTCAGGTAGCTATCACTTGGGTGGAACGCGCGGAACCACAACGGAGAGAGTAGTTGCGTTCTTCTCATAAACATTTCCTTCAAGGCATTTTAGTAAATTTTATGCCAGTATTTTTTAAGTTGTTACATTGGTAAAATTGTGCGGCCTTCATTATTCACACTTTGTTATAGCGGAGTTGTGCCATCGTAATTTCTTAAACTCCACTGTGTGTGCCGTTCGTGATACATATTGTTTGTCATAATAGATTGAGGATGGCAATTATACTGTTTCATTTTCTTGATGTGCGTGTGTAATGGTGTAATAAATGGATGATTGTTATTTCTGTTTTGGCGCCGTTCATGCCTCCTTTCTTGTCCCTATTGTTACACAATCCTTGTACTTGGGATGGCAACCCACACCAAGACTAAGAAGGTAGCGTTCACCAGATGGTATTTCCCATAAGGCTCCAGTAGCTTGTTTCCGATGCACCACAGCCCATTTGCTGTAACCCTCGTAAAGTACATATACGAAGGATCACAGAAAGTGAGTCGCGAATTAAAACTACAGGCTATATGACGACTACTCTCCATCGCATGGAACTCGTCCTGGGGGACGAGTTGTATATACCGGATGAGCCACTGCTTGTTTACTGTAATCTTTGCATCCACCCATTGATGATTAGACACAGTAATTGAATTGCGTTTGGACACTACAGGCTCCATGCCGATTTCTCTCCAAGAGACTAACAAGGTGGCGTTCGCGGCATGGAAGCTCCCCTGGTAGTCCAATAACTTGTATCCGAAGCACAAATGCCCATCTACTGTAACACTCGCGCCATCCCATTGACGAGGCAACACAGATAATAGGTCGTGATTTAAAACTACAGGCTCCATGACGACTGTTCTCCCAGAGAATAATGTAGGGACATTCATCTAATGTAACGCCTCCTGGGGAACAGTAGCTTATACCTGATACACCACTGCTCGGTCACTGTAACCTTCGCATCCTCACATTGAAGATGAGATACAAATATTACATTGCATTTGAATACTACAGGCTCCATGATAATTGCTCACCAAGAGAGTAACAAGGTTGCGTTCTCCGATTGGAAGGTCTCCTGGGAGTCCAGAAGCTTGTTCCTGATGCACCACTGCCCATTTACTTTAAACCTCGCACCCTCCCATTGACAATGCAACACGGAAATTGCGTCGCGATTTAAAACTAAAGGCTCAATGACGACTTCTCTCCAAGAGAATAAAGTAGATACAATCATTGCATGGAACGCCCCCTGAGGGACCAGTAGCTTATACCTGATGCCCACTGCTCGGTCACTGTAACCTTCAATCCTCCCATTGACAATGAGACATAGAAACAGCATTGCGTTTGAATACTACAGGTTCCATGACGATTGTTCTCCAAGTGACTAACAAGGTATCGTTCTCCGAATGGAAGCTCCCCTGGAAGTTCAGTAGCTTGTTCCCAATGCACCACTGCCCATATACTTTAAACCTCGCACTCTCCCATTGACGCTGCAACACAGAAATTACGTCGCGATACTAAACTAAAGCCTCAATGACGACTTCTCGCTCTGAGAATAACGTAGCTACAATCATCGCATGAAACGACTAATGGGGGACCAGTAGCTTTTACCTTACGCACCACTGCTCGGTCACTGTAACCTTCCATCCTCCAATTGATGATGAGACTCAGAAATTGCATTGCGTTTGGATACTACAGGCTCCATGAAGCTTGTTCTCCAAATGACTAACAAGGTTGCGTTCTCCGAATAGAAGCTCCCCTGGGAGTCAAGTAGCTTGTTCCCGATGCACAACTGCCCATTTACTTTAAACCTCGCACTCTCCCATTGACGCTGCAACACAGAAATTACGTCGCGATACTAAACTAAAGCCTCAATGACGACTTCTCGCTCTGAGAATAACGTAGCTAGAATCATCGCATGAAACGACTGATGGGGGACCACTAGCTGATACCCGATGCACAACAGCTCGGTTAATGTAACCTTCACATCCTCCAACTGATGATGAGAGACAGAAATTGCGTTGCGTTCGATTACTACAGGATCCATGAAAATTTCTCTCTAAGTGACTACCAAGGTTGAGTTCTCCGAAAGAAGGCTCGGCTGGGAGTCAAGTAGCTTGTTCCCGAAGCACCACTGCCCATTTACTTTAAACCTCCCACCCACCATTGACAATGCAACGCAGAAATTGCGTCGCGATTAAAAACTAAAGGCTCAATGACGTCGTATCTCCAAGAGAATAACGTAGCTAAGATCATCACATGAAACGACTCCTGGGGGACCATTAGCTAATACCAGATGCACCCTTGCTCGGTTAATGTAACCTTAACATCCTTCCATTGATGATGAGACAGAAACTGCATTCCGTTCGAATACTAGAGACTCCATGAAGATTTCTCTCCAAGTGACTAGCAAGGTTACGTTCGACGCATCGAAGCTCCCATGGAAGTGCAATAGTTTGTTCCCGATGCACCACTGCACATTTTCTGCAACCCTTGCACTCTGTCAGTGAAGATTCACCACAGAAATTGCGTCGCAATTTAAAACTACGGGCTTATTGATGACTTCTCTCCAAGCGAATAACGTAGCTACAATCATCCATATAACGATTGCTGGGGGACTAGTCGCTGATAGCCGATGCACATCTCCTCGGTTAATGTAATCCTTACATCCGCGCATTCATGATGAGACACAGAAATGGAACTGCTTTCGAATACTACAGGCTCCATGAAGATTTCTCTCCATGTGACAAGCAAGGTTGCGATCGACGCATGGAAGCTCCCATTAGTGTCCAGTTGTTTTTCCCGATGCACCACTGCCCATTTTCTGTAACCCCTGCACTCTGCCAGTGACGATGCACTACAGAAATTGCGTCGCGATTTAAAACTACGAGCTTAATAACGATTTCTCTCGAAGTGAATAACGTAGCTACAACCATCCATGGGACGACCACAGGGGTACCAGTAGCTGATACTCGATGAACCACTGCTCGTTCAATTTAACCATCACATCCGGCCATTTATGATGAGACACAGAAATTGCATTGCGTTTGAATCCATGTAGATTTCTCTCCAAGTGAGTAACACGGTTGAATGGAAGCTCCCCTGGGAGTCCAGTAGCTTGTTCCCGATGCACCACTGCCCATTTACTTTAAACTTCTCACCCTCCCACCGACGATGCAACACAGAAATTCTGTCGCGATTTAAAACTAAAGGCTCAATGACGACATCTCTACAAGTGAATAACGTAACAGCATTCATCGCATGGTACGCAGCATGCGGGACCATTAGCTGACACCCGATGCACCACTGCTCGGTTAATGTAACCTTCACATCCGCCCATTGATGATGAGAAACAGAAATAGCATTGCGTTCGAATACTACAGGCTCCATTAAGATTTCTCTCAAAGTGGCTAGCAATGTTGCTTTCGACGCATGGATGCTCCCATGGGAGTCTAGTAGTTTTATCCCAATGCAAAACTGCCCATTTACTGTAACCAAAATGGCTCTGAGCACTATGGGACTTAACATCGGTGGTCATCAGTCCCCTAGAACTTAGAACTACTTAAACCTAACTAACCTAAGGACATCACACACATCCATGCCCGAGGCAGGATTCGAACCTGCGACCGTAGCAGTCGCGCGGTTCCGGACTGCGCGCCTAGAACCGCTAGACCATCGCGGCCGGCTTACTGTAACCCTCGCACTGTAACCGTTGCACTCTACTGTGGACGGTGCACCACAGAAATTGTGTCGCGATTTAATTGTAAAAGCTCAATGACGAATTCTCCACAAGAGAATATCTTAGCTCCAAATATGTAGTGAAATGACTCAGGGGGAACTGTAGCTGATACTCGATGCACCACTGCTCGGTTAATGTGATCTTCACATCCTCTCATTGATGATGAGACACAGAAATTGAATTGCTTTCGAATACTACTGGCTCCATGAAGATTTCTCTCCATGTGACTAGCACGGTTGCGTTCGACGCATGGAAGCTCCCATGGGTGTCCATTAGTTTGTTCCCAATGCACCACTGCCCATTTTCTGTAACCTTGCACTCTGCCATTGACGACGCACCACAGAAATTGCGTCGCGATTTAAAACTACGGGCTTAATGACGACTACTCTCCAAGTGAATAACGTAGCTATAATCGTCGTATGAATCTACTCCTGCGGGACCAGTAGCTGACACCCGATACACCACTACTCGGTTAATGTAACCTTCATATCCGCCGATTGATGATGGGAAACAGAAATCGCATTGCGTTCGAATACTACATGCTCCATTAAGTTTTCTCTGAAAGAGACTTGCAAGGTTGCTTTCGACGCATGAAAGCTCACATTAGAGTTTAGTAACTTTTTCCCAATACAAAACTGCCCATTTACTGTAACCCTCGCACTGTAACCGTTGAACTCTACTATGGACGGTGCACCACAGAAATTGCGTCGCGAATTAATAGTAAAGGCTCAATGACGAATTCTCCCCAAGAGATCATCTTAGCTCCAAATATGTAGTGAAATGACTCAGGGGGAACTGTAGCTGATACCCGATGCACCACTGCTCGGTTAATGTAATCTTCACATACACCTATTGATGATGAGACACACAAATTGAACTGCTTTCCGATACTACAGGCTCAATGAAGATTTGTCTCCATGTGACTAGCAAGGTTGCGTTCGACGCATGAAAGCTCCGTGAAGGTTTCTTAAAAAGTGATTAACACGGTTGCTTTTTCCGAGTGGAAGCTCTCATGGGAGTCCAGTACCTTGTTCCCGATGCATTACTGCACATTTACTGTAACTCTTGCACTCTGCCACTGAAGATTCACCACAGAAATTGCGTCGCGATTTAAAACTACGGAAATAATGACTACTTCTGTCCAAGTGAATATCGTAGCTTCAATCATCACATGAAAAGACTCCTTAGGGACCAGTAGCTGATAGCTGATGCACCACTGCTCGGTTAATGTAATCTTCACATCCGCCCATTGACGATGAGACGCAGAAATTGAATTGCTTTCGAATACTACAGGCTCCATGTTGATTTCACTCCGTGTGAGTAGCAAGATAGTTACCATGGGAGACTGGTAGTTTGTTCCCGTGGCACCACCGACCATTTTCTGTAACCCTTGTACTCTGCCATTGACGATGCACCACAGAAATTTCGTCGCGATTTAAAACTACGGGCATAATGACGACTTCTCTCCAAGAGTATAACGTAGCTACAATCATCGCACGAATCGACTCCTGCGGGACCAGTAGCTGTCACACGTTGCACCACTGCTCGGTTAATATAACCTTCAAATCTGCCCATTGATAATGAGAAACAAAAAATGCATTGCGTTCGAATACTACAGGCTCCATTATGTTTTCTCTCAAAGTGACTAGCAAAGTTGCGTTCGACGCATGGAAGCTCCCATGGGAGTCTAGTAGCTTTTTCTCAAAGCAAAACTGCTCATTTACTGTAACCCTAGCACTGAAACCGTTGCACTCTACTATGGACGGTGCACCACAGTAATTGCGTCCCGATTTAATAGTAAAGGCTCAATGACGAATTCTCCCCAAGAGAATATCTTAGCTCCAAATACGTAGTGAAATAACTCAGGTAGCAGATACTCGATGCACCACTGCTCGGTTAATGTAACCTTCACATCGACCCATTGATGATGAGACACAGCAGTTACATAGCTTTCGATTACTACAGGCTCTGTGAAGATTTCTTTAAAAGTGATTAACACGGTTTTGTTTTCCGAGTGGAAGCTCCCATCGGAGTCCAGTAGCTTGTTCCCGATGCACCACTGCACATTTACTGTACTCTTGCACTCCACCATAGAAGATGCACCACAGAAATTGCGTGGCGATTAAAAACTACGGACTTAATGACGACATCACTCCAAGAAGCTACAATCATCGCATAAAATGTGTCCTGATGGACCAGTATCTGATACCCGTTGAACGACGACTCTGTTAAAGTAACGTTCACATCCTCCCAATGATGATGAGACATATAATTTCATTGCTTTCGAATACTACAGGCTCCGTGAAGATATCATTCCAAGTCACTAGCAAGGTTGCATTCGACGCATGGAAGCTCCCATGGGAGACCAGTAGTTTGTTCCCGTTGCACCACTGCCCATTTTCAGTAACCCTTGAACTCTGCCAGTGGAGTTGCATCACAAACATTGCTTCGCGAATTAAAACTACGGCTTTAATGACGACGTATTTCAAAGCGAATAACGTACCTACAATCCCCCATGGAACAACTCCTTGGGGGACCATTCTCTGATAGCCGATGCACCACTGCTCGGTTAATGTAATCTTCACATCCGCCCTTTGATGATGATACACAGAAATTGAATTGCTTTCGAATACTACAGGCTCCATGAAGATTTCTCTCCATGTGACTAGCAAGGTTGGATTCCACTAATGGAAGCTCCCATGGGAGTCCAGTAGTTTGTTGCCGATGAAAGACTGCCATTTTTCTGTAACCCTCGCACTCTGCCAGTGACGATGCACCACAGAAATTACGTTGCTATACAAACTACGGGCTTAATTATGGCTTCTCTCCAAGCGAATAACGTAGCTACAATCGTCCATGGAACGACCCCTGGGGGACCAGTCGCAAATAGCCGATGCACCACTACTCAGTTAAAGTAATTTTCACATCCTCCCATTGATAATGAGACACAGAAATTGATTTGCATTTGAATACTACAGGCTCCATGAAGATTTCTCTCCATGTGACTAGCAAGGCTGCGTTCGATGCATGGACGCTCCCATGGGAGTCCAGAACTTTGTTCTCGATGCACAACTGCCCATTTTCTGTAACCCTTGCACTCTGCCAGTGATGATGCACCACAGAAATTGCGTTGAGAGTTAAAACTACGGGCTTAATGACGACTTAGATCCAAGCGCATAACGTAGCTGCAATCATGCGTGGAACGACACCTGGTGGACCGGTCGCTGATAGACGATGAACCACTGCTCGGTTCATATAGTCTTCACATCCGCCCATTGATGACGAGACACAGAAATCGAACTGCTTTCTTATACTACAGGCTCCATGAAGATTTCTCTCCATGTGACTAGCAAGGTTGCATTCGACGCATGGATTCTCCCACGGGAGTCCAATTGTTTGTTCTCGATGCACCACTGCTCTTTTTCTGTAACCCTTGCACTCTGCCGGTGACGATGCACCAGGGAAACTGTGTCGCGATGTAAAACTAATTGCTAAATGACGACTTTTTTCCAAGCGAATAACGTAGCTACAATCGTCCATGGAAAGTTTCCTGTGGGACCAGTCGCTGAAAGCCGATGATACAGTGCTCGATTAATGTAATCTTCACATCCGCCATTTGATGATGAGACACAGAAATTGAACTGCTTTGGAATACTCCAGACTCAATGAAGATTTCTCTACATGTGACTAGCAAGGATGCGTTCGACGCATGGAAGCTCCAATGGGAATCCAGTAATTAGTTCGCGATACACCACTGCCTATTTTCTGTAAACCTTGCACTCTGCCACTGACGATGCACCACAGAAATTGCGTGGCTATGTAAAATTACGGGCTTAATGACGACTTCTCTCGAAGTGAATAACGTAGCTACAATCATCCGTGGAACGTTTCCTGGGGAACCAGTTGCTGACAGGCGATGCACCACTGCTCGGTTAATGTAATCTTCACATCCACCCATTGATTATGAGGGACAGAAATTGAATTTCTTTCGAATACTACTGGCTCCATAAAGATTTCTCTCCATGTGACTAGCAAGGGTGCGTTCGACGCATGGACGCTCTCAATGGAGTCCAGTAGTTTGTTCCTGATGCACCACTCCCCATTTTCTGTAACCGTTGCACTCTACCAGTGACGATGCACCACAGAAATTACGTCGCGATTTAAAACAACGAAATTAATGACGACTTCTCTCCAGGCGAATAACGTAGCTACAATCACCCATGGAACGACTCCTGGGGGACCAGTAGCTGATAGACGATGCACCACTGATCGGTTAATGTAATCTTCACATCCACCATTGATGATGAGACACAGAAATTTAACTGCATTCGGATACCGCAGGCTCAATGGAAATTTCTCTCCATGTGACTAGCAAGGTTGCGTTTAACGCATGGAACCTCCCATGGGAGTCAAATAGTTTCTACCCGATGCACCATTGCCCATTTTCTGTAACCCATGCACTCTGACAGTGACTATTGAAAGGTGGCTACACTGAGCCACAGCGCCAGAGATCGCGCCAGAGAGTATTATTTCGCCGCCTCCACTGGCAGTGCTTGTCGAGAAGTAGCAGTAGTCGGTCGTTGTTGAGATGTGGTGGTAGTTAGTGCTTTGGAGAGAGGTTGTTGATACCTGTACTATTTGAGGCCATGTTGTGTGCAGATGTTTTGATGGGCTAGACACCAGATGCTGTTCGAATGGAGATATTGTAATGATCAGACTACTTTTCGTCAAGATATATAAAGGTAAACGAAAATTTTGTTATTTTTTAAATTTCAAATGTGTTAAACAATAATGCCCCTTGATCACAGGTTCAGTCAACAAAGCATTTGGCTTGTGTTCTTGTATTAGACTGTATTTCTGGTTTCGATGTGCAGTTATAGTATTTCTGTTTATTTTTTTAATTACTTCAGTATAAATGGTATTTAAAATAGCTTGTCTTATTGAGGAAGAACCGTGGAACACGTGTACGTTGAATTACACTTCCACACACAGAACGGTTAACTTGTGCATCTTTGTTTCGTAGGTTTTATAGTTGCTGGGGACTTAATTAATTAATTGTGTTAACGGAAATTTCCTTTCATTCTTTGTTGTGGTTCTAAGCAGTCAGATTGCGTACTAATATTAGTCAGGGCCAACCGTTTACGAGACTTCGTAATCGGATAGACAGTTACTAAAAAAATTTAAAAAGTATTTGCATTGCATTCATTAATAATAATAAAGCCCCCATGCACTATGCACTACAGAATTTGCGTCGCAATTTAAAACTACGGGCTTAATGACGACTTCTCTCCAGGCGAATAACGTAGCTACAATCATCCATGGAACGACTCCTGGGGGACCAGTCACTGATAGCCCATGAACCACTGCTCGGTTAATGTAATCTTCACATCCGCCCATTGATGACGAGACACAGAAATTTAATTGCTTTCGAATACTACAGGCTCCAAGATGATTTCTCTCCATGTGGCTTGCAAGGTTACGTTCGACGCATGGAAACTCCTTTGGGAGTCCAATACTTTGTTCCCGATGCACCACTGCCCATTTTCAGTAATCCTTGCATTCTGCCAGTGACGATGCAGCACAGAAATTGCGTCGCGATGTAAAACTACGGGCTTAATGACGACTTCTCTCCAAGAGAATAACGTAGCTACAACCATCACATGAAACGACTCCTGCTGGACCAGTAGCTGATAGACGATGCATCACTGCTCGGTTAATGTAATCTTCACATCCTCCCAATGATGGTGAAACACAGAAATTGAACTGCTTTTGGATACTACAGGCTCCATGAAGATTTCTCTCCATGTGACTAGCAAGGTTGCATTCGACGCATGGAATCTCCCATCGGAGTCAAACAGTTTGTTCCTGATGCACCACTGCCCATTTTCTGTAACCCTCGCACTCTGCCAGTGACGAAGCACCACAGAAATTACGTCTCGATAAAAAACTACGGGCTTAGTGACGACTTCTCTCCAAGCGATTAATGTAACTACGATCATCACATGAGACGACTCCTGCTGGACCAGTTGCTGATAGACGATGCACCACTACCCGGTTTATGTAATCTTCACATCTGCCCATTGATGACGAGACACAGAAATTGCATTGCGTTTAAATCGATGAATATTTCTCTCCAAGTGACTAACACGGTTGCGTTCCTTGAATGGAACCTCCCCTGGGAGTTCAGGAACTTGTTCCCGATGCACCAATGACCATTTACTTTAACCCTTCCACCCTCCCATTGACGATGCACCACAGAAATTGCGTCGTAATGTAAAACTACGGGCTTAATGACGACTTCTCTCCAATCGTATAACGTAGCTACAATCATCCATGGAACGACTCCTGGGGGACCAGTCGCTGATAGCCGATGCACCACTGATCGGTTAATGTAATCTTCACATCCACCCACTGATGATGAGACACAGAAATTGAACTTCTTTCGGATACTACAGGCTCAATGGAGATTTCTCTCCATGCGACTAGCTAGGTTGCATGAGACGCATGGAAGCTCCCTTGGGAGTCCAATAGTTGGTTCCCGATGCACCACTGCCCATTTTCTGTAAACCTTGCACTCTGCCAATGACGATGCACCACAGAAATTGGGTCTCGATTTATAACTACGGGCTTAATGACGACTTCTCTCCAAGAGAATAACGTAGCTACAGTCATCACATGTAACGACTCCTGCTGGACCAGTAGCTGATACCCGATGCACCACTGCTCAGTTAATGTAACCTTCGCATCCTCCCATTTTTGATGAGACACAGAAATTGCATTGCGTTCGAATTCTACGGGCTCCATCAAGAGTTCTGTCCAAATAACTAACAAGGTTGCGTTCGACTTATGGAAGCTTCCATTGGAGTCCAGTAGCTTCTTCCCGATGCACCACTGCCCATTTACTTTATATCTCGCACCTGCCCATTGACGATGCAACACAGAAATTGCGTCGCGATTTAAAGCTAAAGGCTCAATGACGACTTCACTCCAAGAGAATAACGTAGCTACAATCATCGCATGGAACGAATCCTGGGGGACCAGTAGCTTATATCCGATGCACCACTGCTCAGTTACTGTACACTCCGCATCCTCCCATTTGTGATAAGACACAAAAAATGCATTGCATTTGAATACTACAGGCTCGACGCTGATTTTTCTCCAAGAGATTAACAAATTTGCGTTCGCCGAATGGAAGCTTCCCTGGTAGTCCAATAACTTTTATCCGAAGCTCCACTGCCTATTTACTGTAACACTTGCACCCTTCCATTGACGATGCAACACAGAAATTAGGTCGCGACTTAAAACTTCAGGCGCCATGACGACTTCTCTCCAAGAGAATAATGTAGCTACAATCATCGCGTGGAATTCCTCCTGGGGGACCAGTAGCTTATACTGGATGCACCAATACTTGGTTACTGCAATCTTCGGATCCTTCTATTGATGATGTGACATAGTACTTGCATTGCGTTTGAATACTCCCGGCTCCATTCCGATTTCTCTCCAAGCGTCTAACAAGGTTGCGTCGCCGCATGGAAGCTCCCCTGGGAGTCCAGTAGCTTGTTCCCGATGCACCACTGCCCATTTACTTTAAACTTCGCTCCCTCCCATTGACGGTGCAACACATAAATTGCGTCACGATTTAAAACTAAAGGCTCAATGGCGACTTCTCTCCAAGAAAGTAACGTAGCTGCAATCATCTCATGGATCTCGTCCTTTGGGGCCAGTAGCATATACCGGATGCAGCACTGCTTGGTTACTGTAATCTTCGAATCCTCCCATTGATGATGAGACATAGTAATTGTATGGCGTTTGAATTCTACGGTCTCAATGCAGATTTCTCTCCAAGAGACTAACAATGCTGCGTTCGCTGAATAGAACATCTCCTGGGAGTCGAGTAGGTTGTATCCGAGGCACCACTGACCGTTCACTGTAACCGTCGCCCCCTTCCATTGACGTTCCAACGGAGAAATGTCGTCACTATTGAATTTTACGTGATCCATGCAGACATCTCTCCAAGAGATTAATGAAGCAACAATCGTCGCATGGAATATCTCGTGGGCGACCAGTAGCTTATACTCGACGCATCACTGCTCGTTTACAGTACTCCGCGTTCCCTATTTTTGTATATGCTCACAGAAATTGCATCGCGATTGGAAACTACTTTCTCTATGATCACTTCTCCCTAACAGAAGTCGCTATAATCATTGCATGGAACCTCCGCTGGTAGACCAGTTGCTTTTACCCGATGCGCGATTGCTTGTTTACTGTAGCCCTCACACCATCTCGTTGACGATGCGACACAGAAAGTGTGTCGCAATTGAGATCTACATGCTTCATTTCGATTCAAGAGTAACACAGCTACGGTCCGCTGATGAAACCTCAGCTGTGAGTCCAGTAGATGGTACCTAATGGACCACTGCCCATTTACTGTATATCTCTGAGCCTCCTATTGACTTTGCGACACAGATGTTCCATCGCGATTGTAAACTACAGGCACCAAGTGAATAACACAGCCGCTCGCCACATGTTACCTCTATTCGGAGACTAGTAGTACTATCCCATGAAACACAGCCCATTTTCTGTAAACCTAGCTTCCTCCCATTTTCGATGGGAAATAGAACTTTCATAGCGTTTAAAAATTATAGGCTAAATTTCCAGAATGAGATTTTCACTCTGCAGTGGTAGGAGACGAGATACTGGCAGAAGTAAAGCTGTGAGTACCGGGCGTGAGTCGTGCTTCGGTAGCTCAGATGGTAGAGCACTTGCCCGCGAAAGGGAAAGGTCCCGAGTTCGAGTCTCGGCCGGGCACACAGTTTTAATCTGCCAGGAAGTTTCATATCAGCGCACACTCCGCTGCAGAGTGAAAATCTCATTCTGGAAACATCCCCCAGGCTGTGGCCAAGCCATGTCTCCGCAGTATCTTGTCTTTCAGGAGCGCTAGTTCTGCAAGGTTCGCAGGAGAGCTTCTGTAAAGTTTGGAAGGTAGGAGACGAGATACTGGCAGAAGTAAAACTGTGAGTACCGGGCGTGAGTCGTGCTTCGGTAGCTCAGATGGTAGAGCACTTGTCCGCGAAAGGCAAAGGTCCCGAGTTCGAGTCTCGGGCTGGCACACAGTTTTAATCTGCCAGGAAGTTTCTTATAGGCTAAATGCCGAATTCTCTCCAAGAGACTAACAAGCCTGCGTTTGTCGTATGGAAACTCTCCTGGGAGTTCAGTAGCATCTATCCGATGTACTACTGCTCAGTTACTGGAACCCTAGAACCTTACCATTCACTAAGGGACACAGAAATTAGATAGGGGTTGAAAACTCCAGGCTAAGTGCCAACTTCTCTCCAAGAGACTAACACGGCTGGGTCGACGTACGGAACTCTTCCTGGGAATCCAGTAGCTTGTATCCGACGTACCACTGCCCATTTGCTGTAACAGCCACATCCTCCCATTGAAGATGCAACACAGAAAGTAAGTCGCGATTGAAAACTACAGGCTCCATGTAGATTTACATAGCTACAATCATCGCACGGAACCTCTCTTGGTAGACCTGTAGCTTATACACGATTCACGATGGCTTGTTTACTGTTACCCTCTCACCCTCCCATTGTCTATGGGATACAGATGTTGCGTCGCGATTGCAAACTACAGGCTCCATGCCGACTTCTCTCCAGGAGACTAACGTAGGTGCTATCATCGCATGGAATCTTTCGTGGGAGACCAGTAGATTGATGCACCACTGTCTATTAACCGCCAGCCTCGCACACTCTTATTCACAATGCGAAGCAGATATTGCATCGGGAATGCAAACTACAGCCTAATGACAATTTCTCTCCAAGAGACTAACAAGGCTTCGTTCGCCGCATGGAACCTCTCTTGGGAGTGTAGTTGCTTGTATGCGAATCACCACTGCCTGTTTACTGTAACCCTAGCACAATTCAATAGACGATGCAACACAGAAATTGCGATACGACTGAAAACTACGGGCTCAGTGTCGACTTTTCTCCAAGAGATTAACCTAGCTACAATCATCACATGGAACGTCGAGTTGGAGACCAGTAGCTGATATGCGACACGTCACTGCTCGTGTACTGTAACCCTCGCACCCTCCTACTGACGATGGGATCCAGAAATTGTGCCACGATTGAATACAACATGCTCCACGACGTTTTCTCTGCAAGAGACTAACAGTGGTGCCATCGCTGTATGGGACCTCACCTGGCAGTCCAGTAGTGTGTACTTATGCACCACTGCCCATTCACTGTAATCCTAAAACCCATCCATTTACGATGGGACACAGAAATTGCATATCGATTCAAAACTACAGTCTAACTCCTGACTTCTCTCCAAGAGACTAACATGGCTGCATTCGCCGCACGGAAACTCTCCTGCGTGACAAGTAGCTTGTATCCGATGCACCAGTGCTTATTTACTGTAACTCTCGCACCCTCCCATTGACGATGCGACACAGAAATTGCGTCCCGATTGGCAATTGTACGCTCCATGCCAAATTCTCTCCAGTCTGTGGCCGCCACATGAAACTTCTCCTGGGGGACCATTAGCATGTATTCGATGCAGCACTGCCCATTTACTGTAGGACACAGAAATTACATAGCGATTGAAAACTACATGCTAAATGCCGACTTCTATCGATGAGACTAACACGGCTGCAGTCGCCACATGAATTTTGTCCTGGGCGGCCAGTAGGTTGTTTCCGATGCAAACACTCCACTCGTTGCTCCTTTTTTCAGCGTCCCTGCGAGTAGCATCGCACGAACAAATGGTGTGATCTCAAAGTAGTGGAGGTTTCACTACTGGGTTAGAGTTCTCTCAAGTCAAACGTCTTGGGTCCGGTGGACAACGAGTTTTATCTCACTCGCAACTACAGCCCCTCGGTCTGTCAGTGCGTGCGTGCCGCCAGTGGTCCTGGAATGTCCTTGCGCTGCCGGACCTCACTGCTGCTCCGTCCCAACCGAACTCTGCGACACACTCCATCTTGGAAAAAACTTATCGTCCTTGCAAAGATAATACCACGTTACTAGGTATCGATAACCGCTGCTGCTGCCACTCGCGGACAGACAACAGAAGCAAATGTAGTGGCGCCAGTAAACACAAGAAAAAAAAATGAGACGCTACTATCGCTATTACACGATGCCAACTTACCAACGGCACCAACGCGAACCGCAACACGGCTCAGCAACCACTCCGTAACAGGCCGTGCATTATGAACAGGTGCCCGATCTTGTTGAAAAATGCAGTCACCATCCCCGAATTTCTCTTCAACAGTGGGAAGGAAGAAGGTGCTTAAAACATCAGTGTAGGCCTGTGCTGTGTTAGTGCCAGGCAAAACAAGGGCTGCAAGCCCCCTCCATGCATTTCTCGCGGATACCCCCGTCGGAGGATCGAGTCCTTCCTCGGGCATGGGTGAGTGTGTTGCCCTTAGCGTAAGTTACTTTAAGTTAGATTAAGTAGTGTGTAAGCTTAGAGACAGATGATCTTAGCAGTTTGGCCTCATAGGAACTTACCACAAATTTCCAATTTTCCCCCTCCATGAAAACACGAGCACAGCACAGCACCACCGCCTCCAGGTTTTACTGTTGGCACTACACACGCTGGCAGATGACGTTCACTGGGCATTCGCCTTACCCACAACCTGCCATCGGATGGGCACATTGTGTGTCACTCCACACAAGGTTTTTCCACTGTTTAATCGTCCAATGTTTATGCTCCTTACATCAAGCGAGGCGTCGTTTGGCATTTACCGGTGTGACGTGTGGCTTACGAGCAGCTGCTCGAACATGAAATCCAAGTTATCTCACCCCTGCCTAGCTGTCATAGCACTTGCACTGGACGCTGATGTTGTTTGGAATTCCTGTGTGATGCTCTGGATAGATGTCTGCCTATTACACATTACGACCCTCTTCACCTGTCGGCAGTCTATGTCAGTCAACAGACGAAATCTGCCTGTGCGCTTTTGTTGTGTATGTGTCCCTTCACGTTTACACTTCACTATCAGATCGGAAACAATGGACCTAGGGATGTTTAGGAGTGCGGAAGTCTCGCGTGCAGACGTATGACACAAGTGACACCAATTACCTGACCACGTACGAAGTCCGTGATTTCCGCAGAGCGCCCCATTCTGCTCTCTCACGATGTCTAATGACTACTAACGTCGCTGATATGGAGTACCTGACAGTAGGTGGCACCACAATGCACCTGATATGAAGAACGTATATTTTTGGAGGGTGTCTGGGTACTTTTGATCACGTAGTGTAACTACAACAGAGGGAAAAACCATAACTGCTCCACTTTTAAAATCAGGACTTCATTCAAATGCCGTCCCAGATATGTCTCCGATCTGACCAGTCTACTTACTTTCAGATGCAGGTCCATCTAGAGAAGGGCGAGAAGAGAAAGTATGTTGAAGGCAGTAGTATTGCAGGAAAGCAACAAGATTTGTGTAGCAACCCATAATGAGTATTTAAAACGAATTTCATACAACAGCGTTTAGTAACCGAAAGATGAGGTTTATGCAATGTCTTCATAGAATTTATCGAATATAATGATAGAAGAGTGTATTATTTTTATTAGTATCAGTCCGTCAGTACAGTCCCATTACTCAGCGTATATTCTGATTGATAATCATTTGAAAGTGGATGTCTTTTCAAAAGGAGTTTCACCAAACAGAACTCTAGTCACTGTTCTTGATCTTTTACTGGTAACAGAAAACTGTGTGAATACAACAAAATGTGATGTGCATTGCCAAGTAGTTTAGAACTCAAAAATTATCTGGAAATGGGTTAATGTTTTACTAAACGATTACTGTACATTTAAATGAGACCCAGATTATTCTCACAGTGCATATGCACAAAAAACGAATTTTTTCGAAGACGTCAGTAGTTCTATTTACAATTGCTATTTATGTCGTGTATGCTATGCACAAAATTAATAGAAGTTATGCATTCTTAATCGTTTTTGCTTCATTTACATACAAACAGCTATACGTGCTCTCTCTTTTAACTAACCTAAATCAACTATAAACTCAAAAATCGCTCATTTTAGGAGCCATATTATTATTTTGGTGTTGGCTGCTACGTATTACGATCACCACTTGCCTGTGAGATCACGATACGGTTGTTTGGCCTTGTCTCCAGGTCGCGTTGGTCGGGCGAGTCGCTTCAGGATATCTTCTTTGGAAAACGCCGTCGATTCGACGCCAGCATATACCAACAATGGCTACCATTGCTGCGACTCACGCCCGTACCATGAAACTGGAAAAACAAAATACGTTTCCTGCAGTATCACATCACAAAACAAAATGCACAAAATCTTTTCGATTTTATTGCTGTTACGAAACTTATAGCTTCTCACTGTCCGTGCATCGTGTGGTTGAGGAAGACGGATGGTACAGTGTATAAACCACATATCACCATAATATGTATCTTTCTTTTCTTGTAGAGATTTTCCAGGAAAAGAGCTCCTATTTCTCAAACACTTTCCTCTACGGAATCTTCAGATTCCACTACTGGCAGGACGAACCCTTTGCAGCACATTAAATGCATTCGCAATTGCGAATATGGGCAACCATCAGCAGTATAATTGAATGACAACGATAAAAATTTGTGCCGGAACAGGATTCCATCCCAGATATCCCACTTATCGTGAGCTGTCGCCTTAATTTGACTATCTGAGCACGACTTACAGCCAAACCTAAACTTCGATACGTCGTCAACCACGTATCTGCAAGCTGTACTTGTAAATACAATATGTATATTTCCGTACTGGCGAGCCATTTTACTCGAAAGTCGCTTGCCCCGTGTCGGCAGATAAATACAGTATTGCAGTGTCTTTGTTATTCCGATTTACGGTGCAATGTTCTGCACCTACATCTACATATATACTCCTCCAGCCACTAAGCGGTGTGCGGCGGAGGGCACTACTCGCGCCAAAGTCATATTTCCACCCCTCTGTTCGACTTTCGGATCGCGCGAGGGAAAAACGACTGTCTGAGCCCCTCAGTACTGGCTCTAATATCCCTTATCTTTGAATGATGATCATTGCGTGATATGAAAGTTGGTGGTGAAAATATATGCTCTACATCCTTGGCGAAAATCGGATTTTGGAATTTAGTGTGCAGCCCCTTCCGTTTAGCGCGTCGTCTATCTGCAAGTGTGTCCCACTTCAAACTTTCTATGAGATTTGTAACGCTACCGCGATGGCTAAATGTACCAGTCACGAATCTTGCCGCTTTTCTTTGGACCTTCTCAATCTCTTGAATCAAACACAACTGGTAAGGGTCACATACAGATGAAAACTGGGTGAACTGAAGTATTGTAAGAACTTTCCTTTGTTGAAGGACTGCATCGCTTCAGGATCCTACCAATAAACCGGAATCTAGTGTTCGCCTTACCCGTTAATTGTGTAATCTAATCATTCTATTTGAGATCATTTCGAATAGTCACACCCAGCTATTTGACGGATGTTACCGCTTCCAGAGTGGCCTTTTACTTTGTAGTCGTACATTAATGGGGTTTTTCGCTTTGTTATACGCAGTAGGTTACGCTTACTAACATTGAGAGGTAACTGGCAATCACAACACCACGCATTAATTTTCTGCAAATCCTCACTGATTTGCTCACAACTTTCGAGTGATACTACTTTCCTGTAGACTACAGGATCATCGGCAAACAGTCTAATGGCCTTGTCAGTATCATCAACCAAATCGTTTATGTAAATCGTAAGGAGCACCTGACCTATTACGCTGCCCTGGGGCACACCTGACGTTACGCTTGTTTCTGTTGAAGTCTCCCAATTCAGGACGACATTCTGCTGCCCGTCTGTTAGAAAACTTTCTATCCAACCGCATATGTTATCGGATAGACCGTAAGCGACAGTGCAGAACTGAGTCGAATGCCGTTCTTAAGTCGAGGAGCCTGGGAGCCGGGGAGCCTGGGAGTCGAGGAGCCTGTCAGCCGGTATCGAGAGCCTGTTGTACATCATGCACAAAGAGGGCCAGCTGTGTATCGCATGACCACTGTTTCCTAAAACCATGCTGGTTACGGCAGAAGAGTTTCTCGGAGCCTAGAAAGGTCATTATGTATGAACACAAAATATGCTCCATGATTCTACAACAAATTGATGTCCTCTTATATGCATGCAATTAAGAAGGAACGTTGCACCGTAAATCGCAATAACGCAGGCATTGCAATATCGTAACCAAACATCAACTTACAACTTTTGGTACCGATCTGAGTGTCTGACATCTGGAGGTTTGGATGAGAGAGAGTCGGCGGAATAGTTAAGGTAACGGACGGATATGCTGGAGCACTGGAGTACAATTCTCCGCCCAGCTGTGGGGAAGCAGGCTTCACTCGCTAAGGAGCTCCCCGCACTATTACGCACGAGTGTGATCTTTCAGCGCAGATCAGATCATGAAAATAAACGACATCATCATCCTTAAAAAAATTTCTGTCCCATAAAGCTCACTCTTTGGGAAGGGTGTCATAAGGCCGTTAGGCCTTCAAATGTTCGTCGGGGAGAGATCTGGGGATGATTCTGACCACGTAGTATCTCAATATCACGCAGACATGCCATGTGTGGATGAACATTGTCCTTTTGGAAAATGGCACCATAATTCTGTTGCGTGAGGACTCAGGATGGCTGCGATTTACCATCCTACCGTCAGAGTTCCCTCAGTCACTGCTAGCCGTGACGTGATATCATAGCCGATGGGTTTCCACACCTTGACGCTAGGAGCACCACAGACGTATTCCTCTAAATGTTAGAAGAATGGGACCTCTGTCCAGGTCGCTATACTCCTTGACGATGACCTTTCCGGCGTAGTGATGAACCGAAACTCATAGTTGAACATAGTGCGACGCCATTCATCAGTAGTCTATGCTCCCCACGGCACCACTCCAACGCAGTCAATTGTTGTGGTGTTGACGGCAGCCTCCGCATGGGACAATAACTGCCCGGCTGATTCTAAGCTCCGACCAATGGTGCGGGATGATACAGAATATTATTTGGAGTCCATTACTTGATGTCGGACGGTTCGTGCAGATGTACTGAGGTTATGATGTGCTTGGTGCAAAGTACGACGATCCTGTCTCATGGTGGTCAGATATTGTGAACTGCGACCTTGACGACCAGTCCAGCGTCGTGCAGCTGTCTCTTCTGAATACCCCATGAATACGGATATTGCACCTATAGACCAACCAATCAAATCGAGCTCCACGATAAGGCCCCCTGAAACGCCGTCAGGTGCTGAGGACACCACCTCATAGGAGTACTCGGTATGTCTGTGTCTTTCGCTGCCCTCGCTCGATATTGGCGCCATTCATACTTCTTATAAACCCTACAAGACATGGTAGGAACACAAAACATGAACAACACTAATGGACTCTGGTGGCCATTCTACCTGTCACAGAGAACTACTTCTCTTATCTCTTACGTACACGCCAATGGTTCGTAAGTGTGTATAGTTACATTGACGTTCGACCATATGTTCTGTGTGCTTACCTTTCTTTGTCAGGCTTTGTTTATTCATAGCAAGTTATTTATGTTGAAAGAAGCATAGTTTATTATAAAATATTGTACAGAGATACTAATGCAATAACAATCAAAAACTTTAGAATTTGATTTTGCATATCGAAAGAGATGTTAATTCTTATGCTAGGTGACAGAGAAAGATGCACCGTAACTATGTGCCGAACGTGCAGATCTTTCGCTTAAAGATACTAGGACGAGAGAAATTCCAGTACGACGATGGTACTGTACAATCTCGCTTCACTGTTACTGAATGAGGAACGGAGAAAAACGGTATCGCCATTCGCTGTTAATCACGTTATTAGAATGATAAGTATGTTTCACCGATCGATCAGGTTTTAAAATAACACTACAGTAAAGTTTCTTACCTGAGAGAATAATTGGAATTTATAACAAGGAGGGATAGTAAAGAATAGAATCACGTAAAGGAAGGAAGTTTAAGGCCCTAAGGTCCACAAATAACGGTTGTTAAAGAAGCTCACATTCTGGAAGAATATCGAGGGAAATCGGCCGTGTACTTAAAGGAATAATCAAGGAACTTGCTATTCTCAAGCTAGGTAAACCACAAAAAACTTAAGTTAGCACCGTTGTGTGGATGTGCAAAGTTTGGTGGTTTTTTTTCCCTTTATTGTTCTATGGTTTGGTACTAAAATCTGGAGCCTGCCCACTGGAAATCTTTCTATCAGTACTTAAATCCGTTGAGAATCATTTACCAGCGCTACCCTCTACACAGATGGTGCTCAAAATGATTTCGTGTATCCAGAATGTGAGTGGAAAAAGAAGCTGCTACATCTATCTTTCAGCTGTACGCATTGCAGTATTTTCTACTCAAAAATGAATTCTCCGTCAACAATTCTGAAAACATTGTATTATGAGCGCTGTGAAACCACACCCAACATCTCTTGAAAATCATTATTTGCACCTCTATATGCCGTTTATCATTTTATGCTAATCGAATTTGGGTAGTGGGCTCTTCTTCCAGTGAAACAATAACAAAAATATCTCTCTAAGATGCAAAAGAAAATTTCAGTCCAAACTGTTTCTGATCAGAGTAATACCTGCTCATTGTAGAATTCCATACATTTTTATTAAATTTGGGTTTAGAATCGATGTCAAAAAACATAACTACCAATCAAAGAGAAATTTATATAATATGAAGAAACGTGAGATGATGTCATTGAGTAAGGGGGTAAATGAAATGACTTCTAAATCATTTGATATAGCCAAAAATGGCATTCAGCTATATATGCAAAAACACAAATTCTGAGCAAATTCCTAAATGATTATCTTATTTAATATTCTTAAACCCTTTCATATCCCCTAAAATACACCGAAAGCTAAACCATATGAATCACCCAGCAGACATGGTTGGCGTGTATGTAAACGATTAGACTTGTGACTCACCGTGAAAAGTAGGACGGTCACTGTGGTGCGTAAGTGTTGTTCGGATGTTTTGTTGTTACAGGACCAGGAAAGGTGTATAAAGGCCATGGACAGCATCAGATGTTGAGTGACCACTGTGAAGGACTCAGAGATGCTGCGTTATGAGCATTTACGCTTAGCAGGACCCTCAGTTTGAGTCTCCATTTGGCCGGCTGGACGAATTGTTCAATATCCAGATTTGTGGGACATTTGGATATGACAGCGGCACGATGTTGGACAGCATCACAAGGTTGGGGAAGATATACTCACAGCCAAAATTCTGGTTGACCACGTCTGATCTCTACAAGGGAGGATCCCCGTATTGCGCACCAAGCACATGGTAATCCCCTCACATCTGAAAGTGCCACCCAAGAACAAGTAGTGGTCTCCATGCAACAATATTTGACGTCCAGAACCACTGGTCAGAGACTAGCAGGAGTCGACTAGGGAATTACCGTTCCACGGGTAGGCTGGCGTTAACACTACAACAAAAACTGCTACGTTTGCTGTGGTAATGTAACTATTAACGATGGGCTGCTGATGAATGGTGTTGCGGTTCTTCATTACCCCGGATGGCTATCGTCGGCGAATATAGTGGCGATCAGGGGAGAGGTCCCAGTCTTCCAATTATTTAGAGAGGGACAACGCTGTCGCTCTTGGGGGTCGGGTATGACTTCTGGTCACGGATGGTAGTGATTCGTGGAGCTCTGACAGATATCCTGCGTCTTCACGTGTTACCTCTCATGCGAAAGTATCATGGTGCCATTTTTCAGCAGGACAATGCTTGTGTCTCATTTAACGGTTTGCATGATGCTAAGGTATTCCTGTGGCCAACAAGATTTCCACATCCATCCGCGACAGGACACGTGTGCGAGCAACTCGGACGTCAACTCTGTCCTAGTGGCAGCGTACTGGGTATCAAGTTCCAGTTACGACACTGATAAGCCCGTCAGCCTCACGAGAGGATAGAACAGCCTTACGACATCCTTCCCAAACCGAATTAGAGGATGCATCGAGGCCAGAGTGGATGCAACGTCATACAGATCAAAGGGCTCTTACTGAAAAGTTCTTTGTAAACTTGAATCAAAATTGTAATCAGTGAAGTAAGTCATAGTCCTTCTCAAGCCCTGAAGGTTCAGTTCGTTTCTTCCTCGTCATATGAGTGGTCCACTTTTTTTGGCAGGCAGTGTTCAGCATAAGCCAATACACACAGTAGTGTACGCAATGTAGTTGTTATAAAGTCAAAACACCAGCGGAGGATGAGCAAGGTAAAACTAGATTAGCAAATATCAAAATTATCTGTCTTGCTGCTCGTCATCCGGTTGACTCGACAATACAGCTAAAATGGTGATGGGTCCTATTACATCTTTGCTATCGATGTATGAAGACCCATCGATGGTAGAGATTACGGGCAGCGTAGGTATAGCGGCTCTGCCACATGCGGCGGTAGGTAAGCGTACGTCACGTGACCACCAACTACATGTCGCTCGCCTGGTCAACTATGAAGATAGCGACATAACAGGCCGCAGAGCAAGCGGAAGTGAGTCCTTGTGGGCAGTCACCTCAAACATATCATCGAGAGCTACGCTAAGCCACAATCGTCTCACCGCCACTGCTGCTGGACTCTGAGACACGACATTTCTCTCCTCCGCTGGACTCAGCCTGATTCTTGCCACTCTGACTCCCGTGCTCGACTACGGCTGAGAGTCTCGGAAACATTTCCTCTGAATATCTGTGCTACCTTAGCCTATGTTGCTACTACTTCGTTCATTTCCAGGTGAAATTTAATATTTTTTGGATACACTACCAAGGGACCAGAGGCTAGTAAGCAACGTAAATATCAGCTTGATATGTACACCCCTCCTTGAGAAAAAACAGGTCTTAACAGATGGACGGAGAGACAGACAGGCAGATAACAAATGATAAAAAGTTTTTTGGTGTGATTTAATCACAACTAACTGGATTGGGAGTTTTCCTTTACTAGCACGCTTAAAAATTGCTTCTTATACAATTTCTTGATTGTAGGTCAGCGGCAAGCACTCTATAAGTGTTGAAGAGTAAGTTTACATCAGAATGTGTGAAATAAATGACCGTATCTTTTGACTGCATTGACTGAGTAGCTTCAATATTTAGACTATCGAGAGACAGCAAAACGTATTACAGTGACGGAATAAAACTGCAACATCAAGAAGAAGTCGTGTGGCATAATCGAAAGCTGATAGGCCTGTTTCGACATCTGAAAGATGTTCAAATTTCACGCTAGTCCCTTAAGAGTAATGCTATTAACGCCAGTTTGAGGATACAAACCAGGTTTGCTTTAAATAGACGCTGTAACAGTCGTGAGGGCAAGCTACCTTCGAGATTGGATATGATGAATTCATGTTGGCCAAAAGTGGCTTTAAGGCAGCTCACTAAGTTTGAAAGAGGTCGTGTGATAGGGTTACAAGACACTGGATGTTCCTTCTGCGATATCACAGAAAGAATAGCCAGCAATGGACCCACTATGTATGACTCCTGGCAGCAGTGGTCACGAGACTGTATTGTAGCAAGAAGACTGGACGGCCACGTGGCACTACTGAGAGGGAAGACCATCGTATTCGATGTATAACTATGGCGCATCATACTGCATCTGCAGCAGCAAACTGAGCAACAGTTGGCACCACACTGACAGAACGACCTGTTTCAAATCGGTTACTTCTAGGGCAGCTCCGAGCCAGACGTTTCTTATCGTGCCCTCCACCGACCCCAAACTACCGCCAATTGTGTCTTCAGTGATGTTAAGCGAGTGCTCATTGGAGGGTTGTGTGGAGATCAGTTGTGTATTCTGACGACAGCTGGTTCAGCGTCGGTGCCAGTGATACCCTTGTATTGATCGGACAGAGTCCAGTTGAGAGCCTTCAACCAACCGGTCTACTCTTTGAACACACGGAACCTATTTCGGGAGTTATGGTCTTACGACAGCAGGAGAACTCTTGTGGTTATCCCACTCTCCCTGACTGCAAATATGAACTTTAATGTGGTGATTTGATCTGTTGTGCTATCATTTATGAACGGGATTGTGGGGGGTGGTTTCGGACAGGATAACGCTCGTCCACTTAGTGCTGTTGTAACTCAACGTGGTCTACAAGGTATCGGAATATTACCTTCTCCTGCTCGATCACCCGATCTGCCCCGAATCAAGCACATATGGGACGTCGTCAGACAACGTCAGCATCACTCTCACACAGCATTAAACGTCCCTGTATTGACCGACCAAGTACAAAAGCATGGATCTCCATCTCACAAGCAGACATCCGACACAGTGCATGCACGTTTACATCCCTGCATTCAATATTCTAGCATTTACACCGGATATTAATGTACCAGGTGTGCCAAAATTTCGCATTTGCAATGGCTTATTTCGTGCTTACACTAACCTATGATCTTACTATGTTAGTCACTTAAGTATATTACCTAGACAAATGCGTTCTCGCTATTTCATGGCTCTATATTAATTATTTTCGGTGTTGCGATTTTTCCCATCAGAGTAATTGATAGAAATTGTAACTTGATAAGTACACCAATTGGTGCGAAAAAGAATGTTTAACAAACGGACGGACAGATAGATAGACGGGTGGACAACAAAGAAATCCTTTAACCGTTCTGTTTTTATTCTTTAAGGCACGAAACCCTAAGAAATATCAGACTTGTATCAGTCTCTGTCCCACCTGAATTTCCTGATCTCCTTTCATTCAAAGTGAACTTCAGCTAATAACAAATATTGTCGGTTATGAATATAATGCAAACGAATGAAAAAGAACAACATACATTACTGAAGTGCTTTCAATAAAATGAATACATTGTGACTATAAGCGGCAACTGTGATTGCCTTTAATTAATTACACTTACAAATGGTGTACTGCACGACCACACTGTAGTTAAATTCAGAATTACCTTCCTGTTGTGTACAGGAGTTTTCACGGTGTATTGCACTGTCAGATCGTGCTGATTTCTCTCCAGCATGTATTTCCTCGAAAACCGTTTCTGTGGTATGAGGATGCTGATTTGGATGTGGTGGTACTTGGATTTGTACTACACAGTGGGGAAATTCTGTTCTTCGTTGTGAACGGTTATGTTGTTGGGAATACTGTTTCACTTGTCTAGCATCATTTATTTTCGTTTGAAGGGTACAGTTTTTAGGAAGTAGGAGAAAACCTGTACTTCGATGTTGGTAGACAAACGTTGTGCGACACTTGATTGCTTTTTTTTTGTTTTTCTAATTACCTACGCGTTACTCTGATTTGGAAGTTATTTCTACCACAAGTCTAATTTCATGGACACATCTCAGATCTATATTACGATCGAGTAATGAGCGTGCTGGAAATACGTGGTACTTTTGGCTTACATATAATCCGCTTGATCTTGTAATATAATCTCTCTTTCAACTAGATAAGTATGATATGATAGTAATTACAATTTCTATATCAATGATTTCGTCTCTTGCTGACTGGAGTAACTTTGCAGACCAATGCTTAACAGTTTTGTTCAGAAAATAACTCAGCAGCTGAATTTGATTGTATATCAACAATAAATGGAGGACTAATACCAGTTTAACTTTTATAATCCTATGTATACTCTTAAACCAGAGACACTGCTATTGAATGAATCTAATGTTGCGCTACAGCGCTTGTTTATTCCCAAAATGTGTAAATACGGAATCTGTGTGAGTGAGAATAGTTTGTGGAGTGGCACATGTTAATAGGCAGTACCAAATCAATAAAAGTTGTGTCTGTTGTGCCCTAGGTTTGATTCGAGGAGCGTAGGCCCAATGCTTGTTATGAACCAAATCTTTAACCATCAGGACGAGCGACTGCAAAGATCCTTGTTATGTCTTAAACCTTAATAAGTTGGCCATTGCACACAACGAAACCAGCTACACAGTGAGAAAAATAAATTGTGTGTACCACAGTCTATATTTGTTATTTGTGGGTCGCCTAAGCTTGCAAGAGCCGTAGGATAGGGTGAGACGTAAAATGAAAGTCACGACTGAGATTTAAAGTTATGTACTTGCTCTACGAATTCTCATAAATCACAGTAAAATTAACAGTTCTCGAAAGCTCAGCCAACCTTAGCGTCTTAGGTTACTCCGCCTTCAGCAACTTTCACTGAATGGGCATTACGATGTAGTAGTCCAAATACTGAATGTCAGATGAAGGTTCCAGAAGAATGTGCCAAAAGAACGGGGTTAATTTTCGTAAATCTTTCTGTGTATGAATAACTGTACTCAGCATTGAAGTTCACTAAATCTAAATATGGGTCTGAAACAAAGAAAAATTGAGAGCAGGAACAATCGTTTTAGTGAAGACGTGCAAACTGCGCTTACGACTAATCAGGAAGATGTCAAACAACTCACAATAGAAATGGACAGCGAAAGGAGCCAATCACAACAGTCGCTTCATATTTCATATTGTACACTTTCTTTAGTTTAAAACGAAAAATGTATTTCTCTTCGTTGGTGAAATAAATATGCTTCTTGATTAATGGTTAATGTTTTCAAACCTCTCTTTGAATCAGTTCCTAAGTTTGTGTTTCGCAAGTGTCAGGCTGGTGTCCGCCCTTTCGGTATAATTTTATGAGTACACACAAACAGATAGCATCAACTCAGGGAAAATATATTACAGTGCAATGTAAACGCTTTAAACAACTTTGTTTCAAACAATCTCAGGGATTTTTTTTTTTGTCAAATTGTCTCTACTTGCAATCACTTGTTTCAGTCACATGCTTTTCTTTTTACAGGTACCAAAGCATATGAGTGCCAAACTTGGATGACATTGCACGGCAAAGTTCCACATATTTGCTTAGCAAGCCCTCTCTTCCTCTCCCCACGCACAAGTTTATCATTTTACATAACACGTTTGGCTTGTTGAAGCGTGTCTCAGATGCCATACGGACTGCGCTGCCGGAGAAGCATGGTGTGGTTGGCGTGTTGCTACTGTTACTCTAGTTGTTACCAACGGGGTCTTCTACATCTATCCCTACATCTACATCTCCTCCTTTTGCTGTACCATTCGCGAATAGTTCGTGAGAAGAACTATTGCTGGTAAGTCTCCGTATGAACTCGAATCTCACTAATTTCTCCTTCATGGTCTCTTCGAGAGGTACAAGTGGGAGGAAGCAGTATACTGGTTGACTGTTCTATGAACGTACGGTCTCAGAACTTTAACAGTAATCCACACCGTGAGGCTGACAGCCTCTCTTGCAGCGTCTGCCACTGGGGTTGGCAGAACATTTCCGCTATGGTTTCACGCTTACTGAATGAACCTGTAGCGAAACGTGCTGTTCTTCTTTGTATCTTCTCTATTTACTCTATCACTCCCATCTGGTACATATCTCAGACTCCCGAGCAGTCTTCAAATATTGGCAGTATCGATGTGCTACGTTCCTGAGGTTTCTACCAATGAGTCTCAGCCTCGCATACCACTTACTCGAAAAGAATTTTATGTGGTCTTTCCACTTTAAATCGCTTCGATCATATACGTCTAGATATTTTATGGAAGTAACTCCTTCCAGTGATTAGTGTGCAGTCGTGTAGCAGGACAGTAAAGCGTTTTCTGTCTGTGTGTATGTAATGCGTTGCATTTGTTTATGATGAGGGTCAATTGCAATTCCCTGCACCAATCGTCGATTCTTTGCAGGCGTTCCTGCTTTTCGCAATAATTTTCTAGCGGTGCAGCTTCTCTGCATACAACAGCGCTATCAGCGAAGAGCCTCATAGAACTTCCTACGTTCTCTGCTATGCTATTTATATGTATTGTGAGAGATAATGTTCCTATAATACTCCCTAGGGGTACGCCCGAAAATACTTTCTCCGTTGAGAATGACATGCTGTGTACTGTTTGCTAAAAACTCTTCAGTCCAAACATACAGATAGTCGGATATTGCGTACGATAGTATTTTATTCATTAGGTGCCAGTAAGTAAACATATCGATCGCGTTTCTGGCTCTCGAGGACAAAAACAAAGTGAACTGGGTTTGAAAAAAATGGCTCTGAGGACTATGCGACTTAACTTCTGAGGTCATCGGTCCCCTAGAACTTAGAACAAACCTAACTAACCTAAGGACATCAAACACATCCATGCCCGAGGCAGCATTCGAACCTGCGACCGTAGCGGTCGCGCGTTTCCAGACTGTAGCGCCTAGAACCGCTCGGCCACCGCGTCCGGCGAACTGGGTCTGAAGCGATCGTTGTTTTCAAAGAGGACGTTTATTCCTACAGAGCAGATTTTCCGTCACCTGAAATGTCATAATAGCAGAGAATAAAACATGTTCAAAAATTCTATAACAGACTGACTCCAGTGAAATAGGTCTGTACTTTTACGCGTTCGACCTATGCTTGTTTTCAATCATTAGGAACGCTTCGCTCCTCCAGAGACCTACCGTAGACTACTGTTAGAAGAGGTGCATGTTCTTTCACATACGGTACTTGGTTGGTGCATAAGTTAGTATAGTTTTTGTTTTTCTATGGTTTCATTTATCGTTTGTCATTTTTTATTTGTAGTTCTCTGTTGCTATTTCAGTTTACATATTGTCATTTCGTAATTTGGATATAGTGAGTGGAGATGTGCGCATCAACCCAATATATGTAGAATCGTAACCTGTCAGATCCATTGAACTTTCATGTGTTCAACAATGTTAGCTGCTTCTCTTTCCCCTGGTCAGTTATTTCTATACCGGGTGGTCCATTGATAGTGACCAGGCGAAATACCTCACGAAATAAGCATCAAATGAAAAAACTACAAAGAACGAAACTTGTCTAGCTTGAAGGGGGGAACTAGATGGCGCTATGGTTGGCCCGCTAGATGGCGCTGCCATAGGTCAAACGGATATCAACTGCGTTTTTTAAAATATGAGCCCACATTTTTTATTGCATATTCGTGTAGTACGTAAAGAAATATGAATGTTTTAGTTGGACCACTTTTTTTAACTTTGTGACAGAGGACGCTGTAATGGTCACAAACATGTGGCTCACAATTTTGTAGTTTTTTCGTTTGTCGCTTATTTCGTGAGATATTTGGCCTGGTCACGATCAATGGACCACCCTGTATGTGTCATTTTGTAGTTCATGTATCGACTTAAAGAAGGAACTCCAACGCGATCTTTCACTGTGAAACAGTTTTCCAAAAAGACGTTCCACATCTCGATATTCGCTGTGCCATCCTGCCATTAAGGTCAGAGAGTGTCGGGGCAGATTCTCCAGCCATTTACTAATTTAACATGAGACCAAAACTGATTATGATTTTCTGTGAATTCGAAGGGTAGATTTTTACCATCGATTTTCTTGACCATTTGAAGCATGGCTCTCCTTACGCCAACTTTGGATTTGTTTATTTTTTGTTTTCTGCGAGGCTTTGGCTAAGTTTAAGCCTCCAAGTGAAGCTCTCTTTGCTTTCGTACTAGCTCTCTAATGCGATTGTCGAGCCACCGCGGCCTTTTCCATTTCTCGCAACGTTGCTCGTCACACACCTGTATAAAGCGTGTTGTACCACCCTTCAAATTTGCCCATTGTTGCTCGAGAGTGTCAATGCTGGAGACAAATATTTTCGTGTAGATCTGTGAGATAGTTTGAAATTAATTCTTTGTCGCTCTCACTAAATAGAAAAACCTTGCGACCTTACTTTCTGCTCCTGTATACAGTTATATATAGTGAGGCTGTTGTGGCCTCATGATCACTGATACCCTATTCTACGCTGAGTCCGAAAGTTCTGGGCTGTTTGTCACTAACAGGTCTAAGATGTTTTCGAGCCGGTTCTCTGATTGCTTCTTACAATCTGTCCTACTCAGCCAGATATGTTCGCAGTTCGTTTGCAGATATTCTGTATGTTGGCATGTTGGCCTTGTGTTGGTTAAAGTGAAAAACGCAGCCCGGCCACTGACATCGCGTTTACCATTTAACAACTGTAGTTTCTGAACTCTGAGATCGCCTGCAGTAGCCGCCGCTAAAATAGAACAGGCTGTACGGATTGCAGCGGACTGGCAGTTGGAGGGTAGAGGCCGGGTTTAGGTGTTATCTCACGCTGCTGACTTGTGTCACAACAGTTGCCGCCAAGTTCCCGCTGTCGCTTCTGGGAGCCAGCCAGAACTAGCAGCGGCGTAGCGAAGTTCTGCGCAACTTCTTGCCTGGAAAAGCAGCGATGGAGGGGAGGGGGGAGATGCGGGAAGAGGTCGTGTCTTGTATATAGCTGAATATGTAGTTAAAGCCTGCGTGTGATCAAAAATTGACAGAACATTAATAGCAAGACGTAGCCAAGTTACTGTTCTGCAAACAGATCAGGTGAGGTAAGTGTGTGTTTCGAAGGATGTCAGGAAAGGTTAATCGACATTGTGGAGGAATATGAATTACGAAGAAATGTTAAAGGATCGAATGTGAAAGTGAGAACAGGACAAGAGTGCAAGGGAATCTCAAACTCCTAAAATGCTCTCACCTCAGTCATATGACGAGGCACACACAGAGTAAATACGTTGCACGGAGTTAGCCGTTAGGGTCTGTACCAGAAGTAAATACCAGTCACGGAAGGCAAACGGGAGAACTCATATTTCGTTATTGAAGCCCTTGGGGTGCTGATTAATACAGCTATTGTCTTGCTTTCTAGATCTGGGCTTTGATTTGAAGCTCTGTTCGGCTGTGCCGTGTTATGAAAGAGTACTATTGCTTTCGAGTATCGGTACTGATTCGGGCTCGTATTTCTGGCACTGCGTTTTCGTCTGTCCACGTAGACTCAGTATTGAAATTCACGATGTTCGTTGTTCATACTAGTGTTTTGCCTAGTTCGTATCGGGCTAGGAAACGATAGATACCTATGTTAAGTTTCTGAAATGGCTTAGCCTCAGTAACAAACTGAAAGTGACTCAAGCATGGAAATTTATATGTAAATTGCCCCCTGCTCGGCACCAATAATGTTATCCATTAAAATTGATTCACGGAAATATCAAATCAGGTAGTCTCACGCTGAATGTAAAAGTGTAATGAATTGGAACTGACATGCAAACGACAAATAAGGTCGTTCAACAGGGAAACTGACTGAACCATGGAAACTGAAGTGCACATCTTTGGGCGCCGAAATGTAGTGAAATCGATTTGATTGACTGGATTGAGGCTGAGGTGACAGAGACCTGGAGTTAAATGAAGGATTAGAACATGGAAGCATTTACGTTTTTTACTCAATGAACAGTCTATGTGTGTTTGTGTTTGTGTGTGTGTGTATGTGTGTGTGTGTGTGTGTGTGTGAGTCCCACATTTCCTTCTAAATCACTGGAGGAATTTCAACCAATCGTGGTACATATATACCTTACCGACAGGAAACAGCGACGCGTGAGTTTCCAGATATTACTCAGCCAGTATTAGTGGATCAGGGCATTTAGCTTCTTGCATAAAACATAATTTCCGGCCTGTACGGAATATTTTTTTCGCTCACAACCCCTATAAAGAAATGAAAGGAGAAACGTTTATCGCTTGCTGATTTTCTGCTGTTCCTGCAATAAAAGTCAAGCATAAGGCATGACTCTGTTTAATTTATTACTTATTTACTACTAACTGCATTCACAACGCATTTTAGATACACTATGCACATATACCGCTGAACGTAAGTGCAAACTTAGGTAAGTGGAAATCTATAACACTGTACGACATATAATTTAGGGGTCCCGGCGTAGGTTCGAGTCCTCCCTCTGGCTTGGGTGTGTGTGTGTTTGTCCTTAGGATAATTTAGTTTAAGTAGTGTGTAAGCTTAGGGACTGATAACCTTCGCAGTTAAGTCCCATAAGATTTCACACACATTTGCACATTTTTATACTTTAGGAGATATGACGTCATTAACAATGAGATGCGAGAAAAACTTCCGAATAATGCATGAAGTTTAAATTTATTACTTCTTTTCTACCACCTGTATTCGAAATAAATATTGCAGACAGTATCGACATATGCCGTGGAATGTACCTACAATATTTTATTGGTGTACGACACACAGGTCAGGAGATATGGCGTCTTAAACATTACGCACAAAGCAAGATGCTGCGTGGTAAGGGCGTGGACGCACTGGTATAAATAAATACCTGAGCACTACTTTCTCTGCTAGTACAGATATAATTCTTAGGGCCTGTTTGACTGGGCATAGTCACGGCTCAGCAACCAGGCAAGTAGTAGAGGAATGCATTATCTTATCTGATTCTACGTCAGTATGACACGTTGATAGCATTTCACGGTGTGTGTGACTGAGGGTTTACAGCTGCCTACTTACATCTTCCGTGTCCTGCAGCTCGGAGGCGACAGCCTGGGTAACGTGTCTCGTTCCTTCTCGCTGACTTAATCGCTGAGATACAGTACGGCGACCGACATCATGCTAGTGCTCGGCGTCTGCCGTCGACACAGATTGTCGTGCGGAGGTGATGTAATATGAGCACACAAACACTGTTAAAGCAATAAAAATTATTGGCAGTGAATAAGAACTCAACAATATTTTGCCCCGAAATATTATCTCCAATTCCCTCGTTGTCGTTGGGAGGTTAAACGCTGACTTTTCCGTCTTTCACTGCCCATAAATATTCCTTATGCAAAAATGGGCGTCAACCAATAATAAGTAATAAATAACAACTTGTCCTAGAGATATGTAATAGGGACTACTATAATACGATTCAGTCCCTGGGACAAAGGAGTTGCAACCAACGAAGAACAACAGAAAAGAAATACCGCTCTTCACAATTTGAGCCAGCAGTCCTATATAATTGGGCGGCCGTACTAAAATGAATAAAACCACGCTACTGCGGAGATCTACCATCAGGGACTCTATACTGCTGTTAGTAACAGGATTACAACGGCCTACCTAATCTCTGGACATCAAGCTTCAACATTCAATTCAGAAAACTTGTAATTATGTACAATATTTGAACACATCCCAAGCGCGATTACGAAACACACTATACAACTCTCTCTTGTACATGTTGAACACATTTGTAGCAGGAAAGTAAAACATAATACAGAATTAACAGAATTACGTCTTCACAGCGAACCCAGCATTATCACACTTCCAACAAACGCTTTGTAGTGCAACATACACCAGTCACTGCTCCCTGTACTGTGCACAGTCCTGCCACACAGTAACATCAACGTAACAGCTTGCAGCTGCCCACCAATAACTGACGACAAGCGAAGCATTTCCTGGTCATCTGTGCAATACAGCAGTACCTATCCAACGGGTTGCCGTTTCCTCTGGTCACCATAAGAAGACACCACCTCCATCCACGTAAGAAACGTCATCGACATCTTGGCGACGTCCCTTGTTGACCGATATGACTGTAAAGGCTGACAAAATCCACAACACACCACGTTGCAGACTGGAAATTATCGTCTTATTTCTGGCCACCGTCCAACTTTCTCCTCAGTTCAAGCTGTGGCCGGCAAAGACAATCCTGGCTCACCGCATCCCACCGGAAACAAGTCCAGACGAATCTGCACCACGATGCGTCCGAGTTTTCTAGCAGTGGACCTAATTACAGATGTCACATCTCCCAGTCCTCCTAACAAACACATCAACACCCAGATCTCCGGTACACACACATTTAGTGCTGTGGTATGGTTCGTGTCATTCCTGAGAAGTAGACTACGCGATGGACCTGGGTTTCACTCTGCCACTTCGTTTTAATTCTTACCGGAACCATCACAAAGACATCATTACACTGTACATGCTTTCTTACTGAAATCAGCATTATATAGCCGCACTTCAAACAACTCTTCAACAGTTTGCAAAGGAATGGTGTCCACTGAATGTAATAACGCAATTCCTTTTTTCGATATAGTTGGCTGAAAACCCATGGGTTATTGCAGTCAGCACTACCTAATGACACTTTCAATCATCACCCTTAAGACCTGCGATACATTTTTCATTTAAGAGTAGTGTGAGGCGGGAAGAAAGAAACAAAGGAATATCGCTCAACAGAGATTGCTACGTTTCCTGGCAACAAACCGCTGTTACACGTCTGCTCGTAAGTGAAGTGACAAAATGTGGCTTGCAAAAGCGTTTCTGATTCTAGCGATTGTGTGCGCTGCTGGTGTTTTTCTGCGCACTGTCAGGCCCTCTCAGTTGAAAGGTGGTGTTGCATCTCCTTCGGGGCCGTCAGTTGATTTCGCGATTCCAACAGAGTCTAAACCTAGCGCGAACGGCGCATCTCACGGAGAAAGCGTTTATAACGACGAAGGTGCACCTCCGGCATGTGAACAAAGTATTCTTACGTCCATCAAGGAGCGCATTCAAAGGAAACTAAAGGTATATTAATATTCCTATCGTACGAACCTCCACACTTATTTTGTGTATTTTGTTTTGAGGTAAAGCAGGACAGAATGTAGTAATCAATGCGTATTGAGTTTTAATTTCTGCAACAAGCAGTGGTTTTTTGTGGTGGTTCGTATTAGCTACAAACATTCGTACCAGTACAAATCTCGGCCTAACTGGCTGTTGCTATCTTTACTTACACAGTTTGCATACGGATCTCAGATATTTCCTCGTCAGGATAGGAGACTTACCGGTATCTTCTATACCGTGGATGTTATCTCCAATGGCAGTGGTTGATTGTTTAAAGATAGTGATACCAGAATTTACTGTGGAAATAGCCTTTGTGTGGGTAATATCTTTTCACTGGCAGACATTCTACTTCATAACAAAATACGATCAAGTCCATTAGGCTCTCCTCACAACAATATAATTCGAGACTTAAAATTCTCGGGTGCCCTCTAAATACGTGGATTAATCTATGCATCCTATTTGTGTATGTCCTTTTCACAATTCATACCGTAATTAATTTCATTGTTCCTAGTTCCGTCCTCTAAGTAATATACGAAGTTTTGGGATGCATTTGCTACCAACCCCGTAAATTATGTGGGATATTTACCGGCAAAAATCATATCGTCCTTTACGTACTGTCCGGGACGGTACTGCGAATGTAATTGTTATTTGATTGACTCATATCTCGCGTGTTCGTTGTCGAACGCTTGTTAACAGTATCGGCAACAATTACAGGCAAGGCGAGCGTATGTGGACTAAAAGAGACTTCGCTGAAGTACCCTAAAGTGGAACAGGGGCTAAATCATTATTTCGACAATTCATGGAAATAATTTGTTGTATTGGTAGTATTGTTTACTTTCGCTTTACGTCTAGTGACATGTCGTAATAAACAGTTAATTGGTGACTCGCTTTTCATGAACTCTGTGTTTTATTCGTAGGCCCTGAAGAGCAGCAAAGCGGGACCCGACGAATACGTCTTCCTTCAGAAGACCGTTATTCCGAAGCTACGAGAATTTGTGCTAGCGGTGCGGCGTGTATTTAATTCCTACGACAGGGATCGTGCTGCAGAATATTTACGCAAAACTGTTGAGACAATGCAATCTTACGACAGAGACAGTGTTGTGGAATATCTGTGCCGAATTGTTGAAGAGACTATACAAAGGTGCTATGAAAATGAGATTATAATGAACACTGTACTGGTGTTACTGTGTATTTGCCAGCACATCATATTCGTGATGATAGCTCATCGTTTTTTCCTTGATGAGTGATTGGCAGTACAAAGGTGTTTATGTTTCCTTCTAATGCTGTGTTGATAAGGACGTTGGCTGATTCTACTTTGCCTTGGTTTCTTACAACAGACTAAATCATTCCTCAGCCAACACGCTTAAATTTGTTGTGTTTATATTTTTTCTTGCTGTTACATTTCTTATAAATAATGTTTCCAAATATAATGATTATTATTGCCAAAGGCAAGTCTTGCAATGTTCTGACTCTTTATACGAAGGTATGGTTTTTTAAATTTATCTTGACCATCCAGTGTTAAATACACTATACTACATGGAACTGTCTTGTAAATATGAAAAAAAACTATTGTAATTTCCGTTCTGATGACTGTTTGGGGTCACTGTTTCATACAACCTTCAAACAGAAGACAGTTGACTGAATGAGTAATATGCATTTTCCTCTTGTCTTCATTTGTTTCCTGTACGCTGCAGAAAGCGGAGGAGTGGCGGGAGAGTCAAATCCAATTTTTTTTATATGTGTCTAATAAATCAATGATTGCATGAATGATTCACTGCAAACAAATTTTCCAGCAAAATTGTGATGATGGTTAATGTCTCTCCATTAGACATTTCTTGCTTCTGGACAGAAAGCGATTTGGTTTCGTCAGGATGCATAGGACGCTCAGTTAGCAATGTAAGATGCCTAACAGAGTTTCTTTCGCTTTAATGGGTGAAGTGAGTCGGCACATTCTCATTTTTATATCGTGATTTACAGGATTTATTTATTACGTTGCATAGGCGCTTAGCGATAGCATTCAAGTAAATATCCAGTTATACGACGGTAGCAATGTGTATAAAAAATTTTATATTGTGCAACTTACAAATTACAAGCTGTTTTACTTCAAAAATCGTTCAAATGGTTCTGAGCACTATGGGACTCAACATCTGAGATCATCAGTCCCCCTTGAACTTAGAACTACGTAAACCGAACTAACCTAAGAACATCAACACATCCATGCCCGAGGCAGGATTTGAACTTGCGACCGTAGCGGTCGCGCGGTTCTAGACTGAAGCGACTAGAACCGCTCGGCCACCCCGGCCGGCTATTTAGTTCAACTTTTTATGAATGTATGGATGTAGAACAAAATGGCTCTGAGCACTATGGGACTTAACATCTATGGTCATCAGTCCCCTAGAACTTAGAACTACTTAAACCTAACTAACCTAAGGACAGCGCACAACACTCAGCCATCACGAGGCAGAGAAAATCCCTGACCCCGCCGGGAATCGAACCCGGGAACCCGGGCGTGGGAAGCGAGAACGCTACCGCACGACCACGAGATGGGATGTAGAACACATCGATCTTACCAACTGCTCAACATCGAAATTCATATGCAGCATTAGACGACACCACAAGCTTCCAGAAGATATGGGTGGACGTTAGTTTATTTTCATATATGAACATATGGACGTGTAAATGATTAGAGTTAGATGTCCTTGAGACAAATAGAACAGCTACAACATTGCATTAGTGTTGATCGTGTTTAGTATGTTTACCAACCTACGTACGTCATATAAGTGACAGCTTATCAGGACCTGACAGAGTCTGGAAGGGGTTTCATCATGTCTCCACGTGGTTGCCTTGTCGAATCATGAAATATCCAGATTTGTGAAACATTTAAATATACCAGTGACCTAAACTGGACTGCATGGTAATGTTAGGGTAAACATACTCGACCTCAGGGTCTGGAAATGCTAGATCACCATATTGTGCACTAATCACATGGTAACAACTTCGCATGTGCACCTGCCATCCTAATCGCTTTCCTCAAACTTTCTGTGTCATCCAGCAAAACTGATTGGAGACCAGCAGCAGCTGGACTGCAGAATTAATGCCCCTTTCATCGCAGAATAATAAATAAAATATAAAGAACTTAGCCTACAGAACTGTAATTTGTACTATACAAGTCCTTTTGTGTAGCTGCTAAAAATAAGAGGTCACCATCTAAGGAGAACAGAAAAGAAACGACATTATACACGGTTGCAGCCTTTGGCATATTGTAATGTGGCAGCCACAATAACATAGCATAATAAATTAATAAAATCACTGCAGGAACTACGGGCAACCTATTTTATGGACAGCTAACACTAACATAAAATTTGCAAAAAAATCAGAATTATGTAAATAGCTGAACACGACTCAAGCGCACTCAGAAGACACTGATCATTGACTTGCCAGTGGTAGAGCACACCTCTAGTGGGAAAGTAAAACACAACACAGAACGAACAGCTCTCTGTATTCACAGCCAACCCTGTGATATCACACTATTAACAGATGCTTCATGATCAGACACACACCAGACACTACTGCCTTGACTTTGTTCAGTATCTACAGTAACATCAGGCTAATGACTCATCAGCTGGCTACCAATCACTGAGGACAACCAAAGCACGTCCCTGTCCTCTGTACGCTACAGCAGCTGCTCTAATGTTCCCTATCTATGCTGGTTCTTCTCATTTCCTCTGGCCACCGTGGTAAGGTACCGCCTGCCTTCCACGTAGGAGCTGTGCTCGACATGTTGGCCACATCCCATTGTGACTGTTATAAGTGTACAGGCTCCCCATCTTCTATGCATACGACGTTGCAGGAGGGAAGTTCGGTCATGGTTGTCGGCCACCAACTAACTGTTTCCACTCTTCCAACAGTGTCATGCAACGACATTTTGGGCCCAACACATCGCACCTAAAACGATTCCAGACGGCGCTGCCCCATGATTCGTAGGCGGTTTCCAGCAGTGGCAGTAGTAGTAAGTGACATACTTCGCCTTCCCACTAACAAGAACCTCGACACCCAGCCCTCACACACGAACGTCCTCTGGTAGCACGTTGATTCTTCACACCGACGACGTGCTGAAAGTTTGTTTGTCACTTCCACATCGATGGCACCGGTGACCTCCAAACGAAGTTGTCGTTAAGAATTGGTGCAGCGACAGCAATGCTCAGAATGGCGCTGTTGCGGCTCAGCGCCAACAGCCATTCCCTATGGCTGATCGGTCCATACGGCAATTTGTTGGAACCATCTATACCGCATTGCATGGTGTCGCGGTTGCAAAGATGGACTTCGCCATTGATGTCGGAAGTGAAGTTGCCCGTCATGCAACCTATTGCGCACGGTTTGAGTCGTTTCACGACGTCCTGTGGCAGCAAGAAAGCATTATTCACAACGGTGACGGTGCTGTCTGGGTTCCTCTGAGCCATAATCCGTAGGTAGTTGCCATCCACAGCAGTAGTAACCCTAGGGTAGCCTGAACGAGGTACGTGATCGACAGTTCCTGTCTCTATGTATCTCCTCTATGTCCGAACAACATCGCTTCTGGTTCATTCCGAGACGCCTGGACACTGCCCTTGTTGAGAGCCTTTCCTGGCACAATGCGGACGCGATCGAACCGCCATATTGATCGACTAGGCATGGTGGAACTACAGAAATCACAAGCGGCGTACCTCCTTCCTGGTGAAATGACTGGAACTGCTCTGCTGTCTGACCCCCTCCGTTTGATAGGCGCTGTCCATGCATGGTTGTTTACAACTTTGGTCGAGTTTAGTGACAGTCTGAACAGTGAAAGGTCCTGTGTCTGAGATACGATATCCACAGTCAAAGTCTATCTTCAGGAGTTCACTGAACCGGCGTGATGCGAAACTTGTTTTGATGTGTGTATAATAAACATCGAACCTGTGAGAATGTGCTATTATTAGAAAAGATCTTACATGGATAGAAAGCTACAGAGAATGGGAGAATCAGTAGAAAGATCACAAAGTGACTGGAGCAAATTCCTTCACCAAACTACTAAATGCTGTACTAAATGCGAAGGCGCTTTGAGGACATGACTAGTGAATCAGTATACATTTTTCGCTTATTTATTTATTTCTACGTCAAGTTCCGTAGGATAAAATTGGGGAGCAAATCTCCAAGGTCATGGCACCTGTCAGTTCGTGAAATTACAACATAAATGTAATAACAGATAAAAATAAAATGTTTATGAACCCAAAAAAAGTGAAGCCATGAGGTTAAGTAAACGGAGTCAACAATATAACATAAGAATCAGCTTAATTTTTCAAAGAACTCCTCAACAGGATAAAAGGTGTGACCCATGAGGAAACTGTTGAGTTTCGAATGAAAGTGGGTGGATTTCTGATAAGACTTTTGAATTCTTGTGGTACCTTATTCAAAGTGGATGCTGAAGTGTACTGTACACCTTTCTGCACCAGAGTACAGGAAGTCCGATCCAAATTCAGGTTGAATTTCTGCCTAGTATTAACTGAGTGAAAGCTGCTTATTCTAGGGAATAAGCTGACACTGTTAACAAGAAACTACACAATATACATTGAGAGGCCAATGTCAGACTAATGAACAGGTGTCGACAATAGGATCGCGAACTTACACCACTTTTTGCCCGAACAGCCCGTTTCTGAGCCAAAAATATCCTTTGAGAATGGGGAGAGTTACCCCAAAATATAACACCATACGACATAAGCGAAAGAAAATAAGCAAAGCAAACTAATTTTCATGTAGAACTATCACTTACTTCAGATACCGATCGAATAGTAAAAATCGCAGCATTAAGTCTTTCAACAAGATCCTGAACGTGAGCTTTCCACGACGGTTTACTACCTATCCGAACATCTAGAAATTTCAACTGTTCAGTTTCACTAATCGTATGCCCATTCTATGAAATTAAAACGTCGAGTTTTGTTGAATTATGTGTTAGAAGCTGTAAAAACTGATTCTTACTGTGATTTAGCATTAGTTTATTTTATACAAGCTATGGCCCTACCTCATGAACTGCACTACTTCAAATCGAACCAATATTGCACACCACATCCTTTACTACCAAGCTAATGTCATGAGCAAACAGAAATATTTTAGAGTTACTCATAATACTGCAGGGCATAGCATTTGTAAACATAAGGAACAGGAGTGGCTTCAACACTGATCCCTGGGGCACCCCCCCTTCCCCCCCCCTTTCTTCCCCACCATTTGCACCATTTGACGGTACCCCAGTCAGATGCCACTTCAAAGCCACTCTCAACACTATGAATAATGACCTTTTCTGTCTGTTATTAAACTCAAATACGAATCATTTGTGAGCTACTCCCCTTATTCCATAATGGCCCAACATCTGCAGCAACATTTTTGATTAACAAAATCAAACGCCTTAGTTAAATCAAAAATTATGCCTAGCATTCTAAACCCATCCAGCACCTCGCAGAGAACGTAGAATGTAGCATTTTTAGTTGTTAAACGACTTTTAAACCCGAACTGCACATTTGACAGCAAATTATGTGATATAAAATTATCAATTATCCTTACATACACAGTCTTTTCCATTACTTTAGCAAATACTGATGACATAGAAATAGGTCTAAAATTTTCTACATTATCCCTTTATCCCTTTATAAAAGCGGTTTTACTACTGAGTACTTCAATCGTTCAGGAAACTTACCATTCCTAAAGGAAAAATTACAAATATTGCTAAGTACAGGGCTAAAAAGTGCAAAAGAGTATTTTAATATTCTGCTAGGCACTCCATCATATCCATGAGAATCCTTAGTCTTCAGTGATTTAATTATTGACCCAATCTCCGTCTTCTCTGTATCAAAGAGGAGTATTTGAGACATCACTCTCGGAAAGGCATTTGCTAAGAGAGTTATATGAATACCTGTAGAGACTAAATTTTTATTTAATTCACCAGCAATGCTCAGAAAATGATTGTTAAATACTTTTTATATATCTGACTTATCAGTAACATAAATATTTTTACTACGAATTGACTTTATATCGTCGACCCTGTACTGCTGAGCAGACACTTAATTCACAACTGACCATATGGTTTTAATTTTATCCTGTGAATTAGCTATTCTATTTGCATAACACATACTGTTTGCCTTCCTAATAACATTTTAAGCACCTTACAGTGATGTTTGTAATGGGCTACTGTAGCCTGATTGTGATTACTTCTAACTTTTTGATATAATTCTCACTTTGTTGTACATGATATTCTTATTCCATTAGTCAGCCACCCAGGCTGCCCTTGCTGCTAGTACCTAGTTTAGAACATTCTAACGGAACGCAACTTTCAAAGAGGATGAGAAATGTGTTAAGGAAAGCATTATATTTGTCATCAACGTTATCAGCACTATAAACATCCTGTCACTCTTGCTCCTTGACGAGGTTTAAAAAACGCTCTACTGCCGTTGGATTAACTTTCCTTACACAGTTTGTAATAACATGTGACATTTGAGTACAAAAGCTTTTTAGTGTTAAAATTTGTGCATCAAGGTCTGAAAGGCCATTCACCCTTTTACTAACAGAATGCCCATCTAGTAAAGAAGAATGAATAAAAATATTGTCTACGGCTGTGTTACTGTTTCCCTGCACCCTTGTTGGAAAACACACAGTCTGGATCAGGTCATACGAATTTAGGAGATCTACCAACATCCTTTTTCTAGCACAATCATTTAGAAAATTAATACTAAAGTCACCACATATTACCAATTTCTGGCACTTGCTATAAAATGAATCAAGAACCTTCTCTAGCTTGAGCAGAAATGCTCTGAAATCAGGGTTAGGGGACCTATAAACAACAAGAAAATAGTAGTTTCACTAAATTCAACTGCCCCTGCACAACATTCAGAAATCTGTTCAGTGCAGTGCCTTAATAAGTCTATGGACTCAAATGGAGTACTGTTATTTACGTACATAGCCACTCCTCCACTCCGCAAGGAACCCGTTGAGAAACAGCAAGCTAATCTGTTTGCTAGTAAATGAAGACTCTGAATTGTCAAATTATTTAAGTGTTGCCCTAATGTAGCAGTAATTTCAGAGTCAACATCAATAAGCAATTCATTAGCTTTCGCTCTAATATCTTGACGCGTGGGGTCTAGGCGCCTTGCCGTGTTTCGCACGGCTCTCTCCGACGGAGGTTCGAGTCCTCCCTCGGGCATGGGTGAGTGTGACGTCCTTGTCGTAAGCTGCTTTAAGTTAGGTTAAGTAGTGTGTAAGCCTAGGGTCCGATGACCTCAGCAGATTGGTCCCATAGGAACTTACCACAAATTTTCTAATATGTCTTATATTTTGATGAAATATGTTAATTTCTTCTCTATTTGGAAACACGACGTCGTCTGAACGTGATTCCTTAGTTAGAGGGACTTCCTTTAAGCAGGAATATCTATCAACTAACTTCAATCTAAAAAAGCTACAGCTTTAACACCAACTACTACAGGAATTTTTCCATGAGTGATCCGTCCACCACCCATTACACTGTCACCTGTAAGCTTTGCCAGCATTCCCTTCCCATACAGATTGATGTGCAGTCCATGCCTAGGGAAACCCGACTTACTGATAGATTCAACTGACACTGGGTTGCCCAATATATACATTATTACGCAAATACAGGAAAGGAATATAGGTCATATTTGTCAAAAAACAACGTGCGGGGAATTTATCCATCCAACAGAATCCAGCATAAGGGGGCCATACTATTTGCGGAATTAAGAGATGCAAATATTGTTCTGTTTCATCGGATTTCCTTCCAAATATATCGCATGTAGACCAACTAAATTTGATAGTACGGTATGTCCTGCCATCTGATGCAGTAGAAAATTTTTCAAGTTCACGGTCATTAAACACCATGAGTTGATGAATTTAGAGAACGCCTAATATTTTGAAATTCAGATGTTTAATACCATAATTAATAATGCGCTGTCTACATTAGTTAAACTCATGGAAGCGTACCATTAAGTGACAAGTGTATTTTGAATATTTTTCTTTTTTTCTCCTTAACAATGAGAAGAGATCTTGAAAATAACGACTGTTATCATCAGTGGTTACCCAGACGATTTGAATGAAAACTAGGTGACGAACTGGTACGGTTTGCTGAGATTTGCACAACAAATGTGGGTTCTGTTATTGACAGCAAATAGGACGAGCGCTGGAACTACACTTTCACTAACTTTTTAATGGAAAATTAATTACAATCGTTTTTCCCAAACGTAGAAATAGTCTTAGGCATTTACCTGTCTTTGATGATCAACAAATGCAGTGGAGAACGTTCGCTTCCAACACCAAAGCGCAGTGAGTTAAGGAACACCATGGGTCAAGAACGTCTGTATCACTTACGCTTAATGAATAACGAATGTGACTTGCTTAGAAACAGCCATTTGGCTCGTGTTAGCTCTAAATTTCCTCAAATTAAATCGAGAAAGAGTTTTTGTAAAGTGCTGTTTAGATCCTAAACTTTGAGGCCCAATGTGAACCAAGGGCCATAGTATACGCTGCAGGCACCACAAAACAAAGGGTGGTGGCAGGGGTATTTTTTCTCGCCTCCTGAAAGTACTGTAAACTAATCAGTTCCTTTATATTTAAAAATTAATTCTTTATGTTAAAAAATAAAAAAATAATTAATTGTTGTGTATAATTAACTGTTCCAGCAGATTCCACATATGTTTTAAATTTTTTAGTTAAACCATACCAAAAATGTATGCCTCAGTAGTGGATGTCATTTCAGCAAATGGGGATCGTTTGCAATATTTCCAGGTTCAGGTCCTTACTTACACATCAGTTTCTCTTTGAAAAGTATGTTGAAAATGAAAGTCAACAAAAATGAATGAAATGTCCCTTTTTGATGTATGTTTTGAAATGGTCATAAAGTCAGTAGTACAAGCCATTGAAAATGCGTCGATGTTTCTACGAGTGCATTAAAAGATATTTTCTGGTTCTGAATCCTGAGTACACATCGGTACCCCTTTAAAAAGTTTGTTGTTAACCTAATTCAACAACAGTTAACGAATTCGGTTATTTTTTCAATTTATTTAGGGTGGGTACGAAGTACCCCCCCCCCCCCCCCCCCAACTTAACCTCCCGCCTCCCACCCCTCGCCGCTAATGCGTGGGTAGTGCTAAGGTTGTTGATACTACACTGGTCATAGTTGATAGTGATTGAGTTAACTCTGGCGACACAGCGGTACATTACAACAGTCGTGGGCCACTTCACTTTAGGAAAGCAGCAGATAACGGAACTCAGATCGCAGCCTTGTTCCTTGACTTCCCAAATATTCCTGGGTGCATATGAGGCAGCATCCAGCATTGTAGAACATGACCGTTTTCGTGGTCCCAGTGTTATGAGGTGCGGAGCGTAATGTTACATTGGCGTATTGACCCCCCAAATCTTTGAACACGGTACACTTGCCTTCTAACGTTATTGTTACACTGTGCTCCTCTATATACATCGTTTCAGAGGTCCTGACTTGATTTTTGTGGATGACAATGCTCGGACGCATCGAACAGCGCAGGTAGAGGAGCTCTTGGAATGAGAGGATATTCGGGGAATGGACTGGCCTGCCCGTCCCCCTACTTGAATTCCATCGAGGACGTGTGGGATGCGCTCTGGAGATGTACTGCAACACGTCTACGTTCTCCAAGGGCCAGCCAGCAGTTGTCAGCCCTGTAGCTGGAGTGTTGGAACGCCTTACCACACGAGTTCCTAGCCATCGTTGTGGACAACAGGGAGCACGTTGGAGAACATTCCCCGCCGCCCTTGCTGATTATACACCCTAGTAAGAAGACTTTACGATTTTTGTAATGTCCAGGGGAACATCAACAATCGTGGTAACTTCAGTGTGATTATAGTCTTTTGATAAAAGTGTCATTTCTGTTCGTCTCATTGCGTATTTCTTTCCGTTACCTTCTGTACTTCTTCTGTAGCGTTTCTTTATATGTGTGGTCTAAGATACATGGAGCTATGTTACTTTTCAGGAACACTTCACGCAAAAGTTACTTTCGTTTTTAGGTTTTTAAGCAAAACTAGAGAGTCTTAATGCCATAACCAAAGTACTGAATAACCTGCATCTAAAACGAAGCTATACTTGTTTAAATGGGTGCATTTGAAAACAGAGTTTCCTTCTGTTCTTTCCTAGCAATATGTGAGTCGATATTTGGCTTCCATTATATCTTTTGTTGTAATGGATATACTGGTTCAATCAGTATTTTTTGATGTAATAAGTAATGAATGTGTAGGAAGAAACATGATAATCATCAACATCATCCACTACTTGATATACACTACTGTATAAAGCACTCTTCCACATTTTGACGTATATTTAGATCCTTTGTTAAACACTTTCATACTTTCTAACGTCATCTACCCGTATCTGACGGACTATTCTCTCTGTCTTTAATCTCTTGACATATAGATGATTTATACACCATCTACCAACTATTTGCGTTGTTACACGTGCTGCACGTCACTCCTTTTTTTTCATTGCTGTCATAAATACGTCTTCCACTCCAGTTTGCTCTCAGATCCAGTTCGCTGTTTCTGCGTTTCGACAAGTAATTTACAACATGCATTTCTTCATTTCTCACTGGTTCACCGACAGTTTTCTCAGTTACTTTCATATTAGAAGACCAGTCTCGCTCCCATTATTGCAATTCACAATCACGTCGAAACCTTAGTTCTAATAAACCTATGTGGTTTAAGATAAGCACTCTGATTTATTATTAATCATCTATTTGTTGCATTTATTACAATTTCGGTTGTTGTTTCCGGTAGGTCTGTATACATTTGCCGTTATTAGTTATTTGGCTTCGTATTTAATTGGTAGCCTTTTCGTTTTTAAATTTTGATTACATCTTTTGTTAGTTTTGCTATAATAGCTTTTTGAGTCTACTGCTCTGTTGAGTTCTGCCATGCCTTGCACTAACGGTAAGCATTAGAGCGTTATCCGTAATAGGAAAGTGTTTCACATGTTTGACATTAACACGTATTCTTTCTTAGGCTCCTGACATTAAAATTTTTTAAACCGTCATCTAGGCAAACATTTTTATTGCAAAAAAATGGTTCAAATGGCTCTGAACACTATGGGACTTAACATCTGGGGTCAACAGTCCCCTAGAACTTAGAACTACTTAAACCTAACTAACCTAGGGACATCACACACATCCATGCCCGAGGCAGGATTCGAACCTGCGACCGTAGCAGTCGGGCGGTTCCAGACTGAAGCGCCTAGAACCGCTCGGCCACCGAGGCCGGCCATTTTCATTGCAGCAGCATTGCTTCTGCACAAGAAAAATGTTGTATTAATTGGACTATATTCGTCGTTCTAAATATGTGTCTCAAAACAATCTACTCTGACTCTGTCGGAAGTCTTCTCATAGACTCTGGTTTACACATGAACTGATTTCTTCGAAAATAGAATCAGCTCAGGTGATTCCTACGCGAATCCATTGTGTTGTTCCACTAGGTATGTTTCTGTAAGTTATGTCAACTGATTTTTCCATTGCTAACTGGTAAAATAATTTCGTACTTATAAATCCCAAAAATGAGGATCCTCAACAACATTAATTTGTTTATTTAACCGTCTTTCAGTCACGGGGCTGTCATCAGAAAATTACTGACACCCCCCTTCGGAGAGAATACAGTATTTGCGGAAAACCATGGGAAATATATTGTACGTGAGAATTAAAATGGATAATCAGAATAAATATCCTCTTTAACTGCAACACCACTGAAAACATTTGTAAATAAATGTATAGAGAACATAGCAGTTAACATTTGCACTAAGCAATGGGAAAAAGAACAATGTATGAGGATGAGGAGGGCAGAAAGTGGACAATATGTACGAGAAGATGCCACACATATCCACAAATTTGTAGCTTTTATATGTACTACATAAATGGCAGGTTTATACGTGAAAGTATAAAGTAAAAGAATCAAATGAGAGCGGAATGACACGTGCTAACAAAGCATAATATGTAACAGTTGGAATTAAATTTGCATATATTGTAAAATAGAACAAAGAAAGATAGTGGTATTTGGAACATAAAATGAGTAGTTATTATTGGAGGTGATGCAGAAACAGAGCAAAAAGTATCACTAACAATTGTATCGTGTTTATAAACACATCGTTTTCTTATTACATATATTTAGTGTATAATTCATGATAAGAGTCTCATAACAAAATTATATACCTTTGAATGAATCACAAGCTTCCGTCTCGTTTTTATGCTTTGGGCATTAAATAGCTGCGTTTCACTCATTGGGTACGTAAATGCGATATCCGACGTATCTATAAGGCTCATAGTCTGTAGATTCTGTTACAATGTGTCTAATGACATCCAGTGCATTCTTCTTTTTTGGCGACCATACATATGCTGCTTAAACATACATATGCTGCCTAATCTTTAAGATGAAACTATCGCAGAAGGCATTGCGGCGAGCCAGCAATGCTGTCGACCTTCGACACGCTACGACAGCGGTATCCGTACACTAGCACCCCTCCCCCGCCACCTCCCCTTTTCCCCTCTGGCCTGTCATCGCGGCCGCTATAGGTTCTTCATCACACGTCACTTTTCCGTGTCTATACGGGCCGAAAGCTCGCTTTTATAGCCCAGTAAAACTGATTTATGCCCCAACTTCAGCGATGGACTTTTAATGTCTTCCTCCCATCAGCACCGTGTTTGGAATCTTAAAACAAAGGCGTGGCTGTGAAATATGAGAAAGCCGTCGACAGGATTTGCTCGAAGATTTTTGTGGAAATTACCTAATGATACTTCACGACAATGTGTCTGGCACGCAATTCATTTCGTTGAACTTCACGGCCGACACTGTGCTTGAAGCTTAGCGGTAATCTATTAAGACCTGTCGAATACTCATTCTTACTGAATACCGTTTCTCATATCTCCACGACAACATCGAACCACTTCAGAAATTTCAGGTCGTGAATGACATATACACTTAATTATCGTATGTCGACTGTGTTGCGAATCAGTTTGTATTAAATATACGCCTAGTTGATCCGTTTGTAACGATAACACCGGCCACCTTAAACGGCAATCGATGCTAACGTTAAACCACTGCGAAAAATTCTTCAGAGAGTAGATAACCTAATGGGAATAGAACAATCAAACTGGGATTCGTTCCCGAAACACTCCAGCAGAGTATAACCAACAGTAAACAGGCGGACGAGGAACAGAAGTTCTCTCAGCACAAAATCAAGTTGCAACACTACGTATTAACATCGGTCGCCAGCCTAATTATACCTTCTTGTGTCAAGCAATATAATAAAACAGAAGGCAGTGCTAAGGCAAACCTAACCTCCCGTGACTCACATACACTGAACTGTTCCTTTATATCTGTTCACACTACAACACAGTAACCTAACCTTGCAGATAAATGTACTACCAACTTGAAAATCATACAAACAAATGGCCAAGTATGTAGGAAACAGTAACATATGCCTCTCAACAACACGTACCTTAAACGAACTAGATACAGCAGTTTGTATAACCAATCAGAAACACACATGAAACTAGTAGCAATACTAAACAGGGAAAAATGTGAAACAATTTTGATTTAAACCCGGGGTCTTTTCATGATCACACTCTTTAACATCATAGATTAGCACAGGGTCTCTATGCCGGTTAATTACCCAAGTTACAGTAGAATAGCTAAATATTTCTTTCTTAAGCTCGGTTTGAAGCAATTAAACAGAATGCAAAACTAACTACACTGGCTCTGAAGGAGCCTTTGTTTTGCTTTATTAACTAACTATCCTAGTATGTGAGGGTCCTTAAACTTTCATGGTTTGAAGAACCATACTCATTAAAAAGCTACTAAATTATGTATTAGAAATGGTAAGTATTCTCATCAAAAATTATTAATTAAGTAAAGGACAACAAACTCTAACTCTTTACATAACAAATATGCTTTGACAAGCAATCTTTTAACCTACACAAAATATAGTTGGCTGTGGAAATTCCAACACAACACTTTCTCATGAAATGAACACTGATACAACTTTGTGATTCTGATAAAAGTGCCTAAATTAAACAGTTAATAATCTTTTTCACTTCAGATTAACTTTACTATTTTCAGGCAGCTTTTCAAGTAAGACGAATTATTTAGGAAAATGACTGCAGATTGATTTAAAAATGCTCTGCAAGTGGAGTATTTCTCAAACTACAAAACTGAACTTAAACACTATAACTCCATTCATTAGAAAGCAATCACAACTATTTTTACAGCTGCCAAATAAGTCTTTCCCTAATAAATTAGGTCAATCGGAATTAAGTTCGTTAGCAAAGAATTGCTGTCCAGGTTTGTGATTTGGGGTAATCACGGGAGTAAGTCAGAGTTTTTAGCAACACCATATTATTATTAAAATCAACCAAATTCCACAAATGCCTGGCCTATTTACAGAGTGCAAAATATAAACAATTTAGTGGAAGGATGGTGGTATTGGTGGCTTAATTTGCAGTGGCTGTTAGCATGGTGGCGATGCAGACCTGGCTACTGCTAGCTAAATGTTAACCACAGAATTGTTCAGCCCAGACTCCTTACCCATTACAAAGGACGAGTTGCCACTTGAGCGCCAACCGCACCTTCTCCGCTCCGCCGGACTACTTTCGTAGCTGCGGGGCTTCCCCACATCTTTTACATTCAACCTTACGTTTCCTGACTATGGACGAAGTTATTTACAGTACATTATATAATAGTCATCTCAGTAGTTATTTAAATCCACGAGCACAGTTTAAATAACGTCGTTCAAAAGTTCACATAATCGAAATATGTATTCATAGTCATAGAATTTCCATGACAGATACAACATTCTACATAAGCAACACTACAAATAGACATAGATATATCGATACAAAATAAAAAATAGGTCGAAAGTAGGTGTTTCACGTTGTTATTGTTATTTTGGTCATCAGCTCTAAAATTGGTCTGTTGTAGTAAACCGGTCTTGTCACTTTCCACCAACCTCCTGTATTTCATCATAAACATCCACTAAAATACAATTTTCAACAACCTATCAAATAGTAATCTACGCGCAAACGTTCTCTGTCATCCACCCATTACGTTCCTCTCTACGACTGTTCTAGTTGCAGGACATCATCGTTGATCACTCGATGTGTTCTTCTGATCCCCTCCCACAAGACATTCAAAGGCTCCTATTAATCACACTTCTCTTTTTATCACTGTAAATGTCTGACACATACGGTGTGTACAGTGTGGTTATGCGCTGATGTTACAGACGTTCAGGGCTGATGGGTAAATGTATCAAACTGAGGTAAATGAGCCTCATCCGCAAACTGCCAGGTCGCAAGTTTTAAACGAAAGTCGTTCTATACCTCTGACAGTGGAAACATGTACCGGTACAGTTGTTGCTAACATTGTAGGATAGGGAGATTTCATACGGGCAGTACTGACAAAATTAAAAAAAAAAGTCTAGTAAACTTGGACGCTAAAATGTATGCCTTAAGAGCTATGAGCACGTGTTCAGTAGAAAATATGTATTTTATAGTACAGAAAACATACAGGTGCCTGTAGTTATTGAGGTATGCACTTTATAGCTCTTGTTACTGGACATTTGTTCTTGTTTTAGTTCATACTACCTTCTCCAGTTACGGAAACCAAGAACTTGCAGTAGAAGGAACATGTTGCATAGTACCGAAGATGAACAAGTGGTCAAAGCTCTTGAGGTAAACATTTTAGAATTAGTGTTTACGAGACACTTTTTGCTTGTTTCGGTCCATACTACCACCTCCGAAAGTTGCCTACCCTATAGTCTTAGCAACAACAGTGCTAGTACATGTATTCCAGTGTCAAAGGTAATAGAATGATTTTCGCTAATAACTTACTACTCGGTCGTTTCCGGACCAAGGTCACTTATCTCAAATTTATACTTGTACACTCACTCTTCTCCATCGCCTCTGAAAGGTTGTAATATTATCACGAACTTACTTTCTTTATTTCAGTGTTAATGCTATTGGATGTGAATAGCTGTTCCTTCTTATAGATGTCACTTTTGCGTTGGTCAGTCTGTACTTCCTTGTCCTTGCATCTTCATACTTCAGTACTGAACTTCCGAGATAGCAAAGCGTCAAGAGCTTCTCGATCAGGTTTAATGTTCAGCGATCCAATATGTAATGTTACTCCAGGAACTACTCTAATAAGTGGTTAAATGCTTGACTGCGCAACGGGAATGATTTTTGAACCTAACATAGGCAGGAACTAGATCACATTTCTAGTTAACTTGATAAATTCTCCAACGTGATTGTTACATTTGCATCAAACCAAGTTTATGATGCTGTAATACCTTTTTTTCTAAACAGCAGAGGGGCTGCTGCGGTCGCAGGTTCGAATCCTGCCTCGGGCATGGATGTGTGTGATGTCCTTAGGTTGGTTAGGTTTAAATAGGTCTCAGTTCTAGGGGACTGATGACCACAGAAGTTAAGTCCCATAGTCCTCAGAGACATTTGAACCATTTTTCTAAACAGCGGAATTTTGCCTCCTTTGTTACTTCAATGTAGCCTATCCACAAATGAGGTAAACACTGTCAGCACTGACTCTCCTTAACAAAAGCATGACTGGCTCGAATATGACTCTGTCACCACTGTCTACGCATTTGCCAAGTATTTTGAATCACTGGAATTAAAATGAGCACGCAACTGCACTTCAGTAACCAGTTCTTCCAGCACACGAACAGAACACAGCTTGTAGCAGACTGAAACAGCGCTTAAATGAAACATTCTCCGCTCCTCCTTTCCTCTTTCCCTTCCCCTTGATGCTGCAAGCCCGGGCTAAAAATACCGACAAAATTCACACAGCTATTGTTGCCTGACATGTCATCACTCTGCCTTTCGCGGGCAAGTGCTCTACAATCTGAGCTACCGAAGCACGACTCACGCCCGGTCCGCAAAGCTAGTTTCTGCATGGTTCGCAGGAGAGCTTCTGTAAAGTTTGGAAGGTAGGAGACGATACTGGCAGAAGTAGAGCAGTGAGGACAGTGCATGAGTCGTGCTTCGGTAGCTCAGGTGGTAGAGCACTTGCCCGCAAAAGGCAAAGGTCCCGAGTTCGAGTCTCGGTCGGGCACACAGTTTTAATCTGCCAGGAAGTTTCATATCAGCGCACACTCCGCTGTAGAGTGAAAATGTCATTCATGTCATCACTCTGTCTACTGTCGGCGAGATTTCGGGGGCTGTATAGGAAGGAATTGATTATGAATGCTAATGAAATATAATTACAATGAAATGCACCACCGTTTAACTCGGAAACGATAGCCAATTCGAGTTTCTCATTGCCATTTTCGTTATCAGCGCGGTCGACGTACTTATCAAACATTTATTTCGTACTAATTCCTTATCACTTCGGCTAGTATTATCGAGGGGAACTTTGGTCACAATTTGGCTGAATTATGGTTATGACTTTATAATTAATTGGGGATCACAGGTACTGCAATTTTACCGTAAATGCAGACTGATTTATTCAACGTGTGCTAAGTGCCATACAGACACCCTTGCTTTTCGTCTTCTTTCTCGTAATGTCTTACATTTTCTCTTCCTGTGTTTTCTAGGTGCTCGTTGCATTTCCACTCAAGACAGTCCTAGAACATTTTCCCACACAAATGACATAGCTTTTGGCGCCACCTCGCCAATCCGCCCCCCCCCCCCCCAATCCCTCTGTTCCATCTGTTCCCTCTCCCTCAGACAGTAGTTCCTTTCCGTTAGGCTCTTGGTAAAACCTTTACGAATAAATTTACATCTACTGATCGTTAGTTGCTGTTTCTTTTAAAATATGTACTAAGTAGACATTCCTATAACAATCCCTCTGCACTGAAGCGCCAAAGAAACTGGAATATGCATGCGTATTCAAATACAGAGATAAGTAAACAGGCAGAATGCGGCGCTCCGGTTGGTAACTCCTATATAAGACAACAATTTTTAGTTACTGCTGCTACAATGACTGGTTATCATGATTTAAATGACATTGCACGTGGTGTTACAGTCGGCGCATGAGCGATGGGACACAGCATCTCCGAGGTAGCAATCAAGTAGGGATTTTCCCGTACGACCATTTCACGATTGTACCTTGAATATGAGGAATCCGGTAAAACATCGAGTCTGCGACATCGCCGAGACCGGAAAAAGTTCCTGCGAGAACGGGACCAACGACGATTGGAGAGAATCGTTCAACGTCACAGATGTGCAACCCTTCCGCAAATTGCTGCAGATTTCAATGCTGGGCCTTCAACACGTTTCAGCGTGCGAACCATTCAACGAAACATCTTCGACATCGGCTTTCAGAGCCTAAGGCTCAGCCGTGTGCGCTTGATGACTGCACGACACAATGCTTTACACCTCACCTGCGCCTGTTAAACCCGACATTGGAGCGTTGATGATTGGAAACAGGTGGTCTGGTCCGACGAGTCAGCTTTCAAATTGTGTCGACCTTATGGATGTGTACGGGTATGGAGACAACCTCATGAATCCATGGACCCTGCATGTCATCAGGGGACTGTTCAAGCTGGTAGAGGCTCTGTACTAGTGTGGGGCGTGTGAAGCTAGAGTGATATTGGACCCCCGATACGCCTAAGTACGACTCCGACAAATGATGCGTACATGAGCATCCTGTCTTATGACCTGCATCCATTAATGTTCATAGTGCATTCCAACTGACTTGGACAAATCCAGCAGGGCAATGCGACACCCCACACGTCCAGAAGTGCTACAGAGTGACTCCAGGAACTTTCACCTGAGTTTACACACTTCCGTTGGCCACCAAACTCTCCAGACATGGACGTTATTGAGCATGTCTGGGATGCATTGCAACGTGCTGTCCAGAAGATATCTCCACCCCGTCGTACTCTTACGGACAGCCCTGTAGGATTCGTGGTGTCAGTTCCCTTCAGCACTACTTCAGACATTAGTTGAGTCCATGCCATCTCGTGTTGCATCACTTGTGCATGCTCACGCGGGTGCTACACGATGTTAGCCAGGTGTACCAGTTTCTTTGGCTTTGCAGTGTAATTGGGCTCAAATTTCTGTCGCGGCCCACCTAACCTTGCACATCATCGGAGAACTTGGTACATGCCCAATGTTAGCACAGACACATTTAACTACTGGTAGAAGACAACATCTAACGCGCCAATACGTTCCAAAATCGATAGGTCGGGCAACTTGGTCCCGGAGATCACTTGACTTGAATCCTCTATAGATTTTTGTATTCGGAATCACCTGAAAAGTGAAGTGTTCAGCACACCCGCTGATACGGTTTAAGAACAGAAACCGCGAATTCTGCAGACTTGTCAGGATTTAACTCATTGCAGAGAAGGGTGGAGTATTGCATCAATATCTGAGGGCCACACGTCAAAATCTCTTTTAACTAACATTGAAATTAATATTAAGGTAAGGGTATGATGAAATTCGAGCCCAAGTAGATACAGATTTAATTGAAAGGTTTAATTTCGAGTACATTGTGCTTGGAAATACCTAATACACCTACTTGCAGTTATCTTGTAAACAATTCGTTTGTAGACCTTTGTTTACTATAAAATTTTTGTTTCTATTATTTTATACTTTCACCCAAGTCATTTTTCTCTATTAATTATTATAGGATACAAATTTTGCGCTTGGTATCTCTGCCACCCTTCTTAGCTTGGCACACCAAGCGCTCGCTTGTGTCACTGTTGCCTGAATACGGCCCTTTTTCCACTGGATGAATAACTTTGCAAGATCCCATCATTGTGCCAGACCTCAACAAACGTTTTTCAGTTTAGTTACTAGCCCGTAGAAAGTGGTGTAGGTGACATACTGTATAAATGGTCATGCCTTCCCACCCAAGACTACGCTAGTTAAGATCATCCTTTCCTGGATAATCCTAATGAATCGGCACCTAAGATTTCCTCTCACATGTTATCTGCGAACCTCTCGTTGGCGTTACGACTCGAAGCAGTTTTTGCAGCGCATTAGGGGCTTTATACGATGTCAGCACACTACCTGTGATTATAACAGGACGTGGCAGTAGGTTCAAATGAGTGCGAATTGCTATGGGACCAAACTGCTGAGGTCATCGGCCCCTAGCCTCACAAACTACTTAAACTAACTTATGCTAAGAACAACACACACACCCATGCCAGAGGAGGTCTCGAATCACCGGCGGGAGGAGCCGCGCAATTCGTGACAAAGCGCCTCCAACCGCGCGGAATCTCTGCGTGCCTGGCGGTAGACAATTTACTTGAAAGAAGTCACAGGTTGACATTACAATGTGATTATTAGCGAACACTGTAAAACAATTACAATTAAACTGTTTCATATCAAAAAGTTACTAAAATTCGAGAGCACGGTAAAACTGGTTATCACAGAAAGACAAGCTGTGAGTACATCTTGTTGCCGATTCTGACATATGAACATGCTCCAAGTATATCTTATCGCCGAATAGCGGGATTGGCGCACAGCCGAAATCTCTTCAATACTTCTTAAAACTTCGTAGGTATTTGTACATCGTTGGTACCTTTAGCATATTCGTGTTTCTATTAATTTAATTGACTTACTCCATAATATTATTGTTGTGTCAAAACTCTGACGACAGGTAGGCTCTTCCTGGCATTTCTTATGCTAAAAGTGGTGTTTAAAAACCACTATTAAGTAAAGCAAATTCTGAGTTTGCCTGTGATTCCCCTACACGTCGATCGCCAAGCAAGATTCGTTGTAAATGCTTGCGTTCTTCTCCCCGCGTCAATGAGCCAACACGCCTGCCGTATGGTCGATCCTTCACCAGCACCTTCGTGAGAATCAGTTTATTATTCGGTGCTATCGTATTCTATAGCGATAAGACCTGTTTCACACGTATGTGGTTCCATTCGGTTCGGTTCTTTTACGGTTGCAACTGAAACGAATGAAACCCTTTCACTCATACACGGATCTCATGTAATTCATATTAGGTTTTGTGTTTTCTACCGTACACACGCTCTGTAATCACCAGCAAGAGAAGTCAAGTTGTTGCCATGTTGTTTCGCTATAGAAGAATAAGGAACGAAAGAGGAGTACTAGAATCCATTGGGAGAATCCTCCCATAACTTTACAACACGAATTTTGAGCGGTCTATGCCATTTTCCTAAAGCTATGAGCCCACGAAGGACATTTTTTTAATTACTTCAATATGTCAAAGAAATTGTTTGAAGAATTACACTTGAAGCTAAAGGGTCGCCTTCAACGCCGAGATACATTTATTAGGGAATAAGATCAAACACATACTGTATTACAATTTGATACGTATGTAAATAAATGTCACTGGTTAATTTGTTAACTTTCAGATCATTTGCTTTCAAATTTCCTCAAAATCGCGGCGAGTTAGCAGTTGTCTTAATGTACGAAATCTCCTATTCGACGAAAATAAGTTTTTCAGTACTTACTCAACTTCACTTTTTTAATGACTTCAGATCCATCAAAGTCGTTGAAAATTTTAACACAAACGTCTCCCATACTTTCCGCATCTTAAATTAATCCTTATATTTTTCAAAAGTTTTGTCATTCGGTAATGGTTTATATTGCACTGCAGAAATCAACCGATCCACATCAACGTCCGGTAAACCACTCATTTTATCAGGAAACTGAAACAAAAACTTTCAGAAATTAATAAAAAGAGATAATTTTTAATAAGTTCCGCTCGATATCAGGTTAAAACAGAAACTGAATCGTGCATGTGCGAACGCATAGTTTTTTGCAGTTTATATCACAGTAACGCATAGTCACCCATTGGGGGTTTTCATTTAATAGATTCGTACGCTAACAATATTGTCTCTAATAGGACTCTCTTTACCATTGTTACTTTTCTCGTTACTACAAGAGTTTGCTCAATATTTTTGGTAATGTTTTACACACCCTGAGCATAATTTTACGTACTTCCCTCCATATTGCTTCCAAGACTAAAAGCGCACCATTTTCCACATATTAAACCAATACTTTGCACATATATAGGTAAACAAATGTATTTTATTCCAGCAGATAAGGTATGTTTTCCACTTTACGAATCCATGATATGCATAGCAGGCGCCTAGAGAGATTCCATTGTGTACAACATCTTAGGTGCAGCAAGCAGGTCGTGTCAATCACAGGTCATCAGACTTTTGTAGCAGTTCAGAGTTTACATAATTACACAATCCACTTTCTTATGTTATTATTAGAGTGCCTATGTTATTCTGAATTACAATGAAATGTTCCTTTGGAAACAACTGCAGCCTAGTGAAGCTTCAAGTTTGTCTTCTCGAAGAGCTGGGTCCAACTGAGTCCAAAATCATGTCCTGTTTTCCCGTACATCGCTTTCTAGATTCAGTTTACTATTTGCACTTCTCGTAACTTGGAGTGCACCACTCGTCTGAGGGTGCACACTTGTATTTGCAACGTCGTTGCTCCAGATAATGACGAAGGTACTCTCCTCTTTTTGTTTAAGATTAAACTCAAACGTTACTACACCAATTAAACAGAAATGGTGGTTTCAGGCTTGCCTGTTGCTCAGAGCTGAAATGCGCCTTTCCATTTTTCCAAAAAACATAATATATTATAAAGGCAGTGACAGTGTGCCGTGCACTAGTAATTGAATAAACTTTCTGAAAATTTAAACATGGACCTTATGTGAATATTAGGAACGTTGAGGATAAATATCTTCGTTTTAGTATAAGAATGCTTGTCGTAAATCAGATTCCTTCTGTAGTGCGTGAGGGCAGTAACATACCATTACATACGTAGACGGCGCTCTGTGCTTTGCCAAGATAAATTCAAAACTGCCGGCAAATAGCTGGCCATCCATGCTTTCCAGTTATTTTGCTGGGAAATTATCGTGTACTCTTGCATAATTTCGTGTTGAAATTAGGATAGAGACTTATTATCCCTGCCCAATAAGAACTCAACGACGTTACCCATTAACCAATAGGGTGGATGTCGTTTCTGATTCGGATAAGGTCACCCTGTTGGAGCGAGCAGTTATTCGAAACTACACTCCTGGAAATGGAAAAAAGAACACATTGACACCGGTGTGTCAGACCCACCATACTTGTTCCGGGCACTGCGAGAGGGCTGTACAAGCAATGATCACACGCACGGCACAGCGGACACACCAGGAACCGCGGTGTTGGCCGTCGAATGGCGCTAGCTGCGCAGCATTTGTGCACCGCCGCCGTCAGTGTCAGCCAGTTTGCCGTCGCATACGGAGCTCCATCGCAGTCTTTAACACTGGTAGCATGCCGCGACAGCGTGGACGTGAACCGTATGTGCAGTTGACGGACTTTGAGCGAGGGCGTATAGTGAGCATGCGGGAGGCCGGGTGGACGTACCGCCGAATTGCTCAACACGTGAGGCGTGAGGTCTCCACAGTACATCGATGTTGTCGCCAGTGGTCGGCGGAAGGTGCACGTGCCCGTCGACCTGGGACCGGACCGCAGCGACGCACGGATGCACGCCAAGACCGTAGGATCCTACGCAGTGCCGTAGGGGACCGCACCGCCACTTCCCAGCAAATTAGGGACACTGTTGCTCCTGGGGTATCGGCGAGGACCATTCGCAACCGTCTCCATGAAGCCGGGCTACGGTCCCGCACACCGTTAGGCCGTCTTCCGCTCACGCCCCAACATCGTGCAGCCCGCCTCCAGTGGTGTCGCGGCAGGCGTGAATGGAGGGACGAATGGAGACGTGTCGTCTTCAGCGATGAGAGTCGCTTCTGCTTTGGTGCCAATGATGGTCGTATGCGTGTTTGGCGCCGTGCAGGTGAGCGCCACAATCAGGACTGCATACGACCGAGGCACACAGGGCCAACACCCGGCATCATGGTGTGGGGAGCGATCTCCTACACTGGCCGTACACCACTGGTGATCGTCGAGGGGACGCTGAATAGTGCACGGTACATCCAAACCGTCATCGAACCCATCGTTCTACCATTCCTAGACCGGCAATGGAACTTGCTGTTCCAACAGGACAATGCACGTCCGCATGTATCCCGTGCCACCCAAGGTGCTCTAGAAGGTGTAAGTCAACTACCCTGGCCAGCAAGATCTCCGGATCTGTCCCCCATTGAGCATGTTTGGGACTGGATGAAGCGTCGTCTCACGCGGTCTGCACGTCCAGCACGAACGCTGGTCCAACTGAGGCACCAGGTGGAAATGGCATGGCAAGCCGTTCCACAGGACTACATCCAGCATCTCTACGATCGTCTCCATGGGAGAATAGCAGCCTGCATTGCTGCGAAAGGTGGATATACACTGTACTAGTGCCGACATTGTGCATGCTCTGTTGCCTGTGTCTATGTGCCTGTGGTTCTGTCAGTGTGATCATGTGATGTATCTGACCCCAGGAATGTGTCAATAAAGTTTCCCCTTCCTGGGACAATGAATTCACGGTGTTCTTATTTCAATTTCCAGGAGTGTATATTGCTATCAGTCGTGCGATTCATGATGACAAGTTTATGTTACGTCCATTTCCATACCTCGTTAGCGGCGCCGAAGGTAAAACGGTGAAGTAGAGTTCAGTCAGCTGACAGTCAAAGCATTGGTCGGTATTTGACAAGCCGATCCTGACGAGACGCTCATTTGTGCTTATGGTGTCGTATAAAGTGTAATACCACGTAGCTTTCACGTCTGACGGTAAGGTTATAACATGAATGTTTTGCCAGAATCTCTCCCAAATGATATGTTGAGGAAGTTCTTCGCTAATTTGCTTATACATTTATCTTCCGTCAGCACTTAACAAACTTCCCTGCTTGTGTAGTTCCGCACCCTTTAACTGATATAGCTGTTTTCAGTAATAAGTGTTTTAATATGCAACGAACTATAATTACTGGCACCCTCTTTTCTGGAGGAGACACGGCGTTCACAACTTAAGCTGTGAGATTTCCGTCATCTGCTGCTAGGGCCTTTGCCGTCCTTTATGTTAATAGAGCTCTGTATTTATATTTAACGTTGGTGAGACCTAAGCTACCTTTTGTTTCAGGTAGAGTCACGATTTGATAATCAACTCTAAGGACCCGCCCTCTGCATATGAACCACGCTAAAGCAGATTCAATTCGTTTCCCTGTTGCTAAAGGCAAGTGGAAAATACCTGCGAGGTAGTACACCTTGGGAAGGACAGTGAGACTTAACAGCGTGATTTTTTTGTATTATATCTAGAGAACGGGTGGAATTGTCTATTAATACCGCTTAGAGACTGTTGAGTTTAATTTTCAAATTACAGGCCGCTGCCTTCGCAAGACATTTGCTAAACCGTATCCCCTGAAATTTGATGTTATCTGCTTGTTCAACTGGTCCTGTTTCTACAAATCCTATCCCTCTGTCTAAATGTAAAACGCTAGATTTACCTACATTAATTTTAGTTCCAGAACAAGAACTGTATGTCTGAATCACGTCCGATATATTCATAATGTCGGTTAGATCAGTCACGTATACGGGCAAGTCATCAGCATAACATCTTCATACATGTTTGTTGCCTCCAATTTCAATTCCAGGGAGCTTGAGAACTAATGATCGTAGAAGAGGTGCGATTCATATTGAGAACAATACCATCGAGAGGAGGCACCCTTGACGTATCATGCTAGATGGATGCCATCGCACTGAAACTTTGCTTCACAGGCTGGTCTCTTGTGGATGGGATCATTGGCTCTGATTTCTTCTACAGTTGGCTTTTCTTTCCCGAGGCCCCGAATCTGCTTTTCTTGGAAGAATTTTTTATTCGCTCGGACGTATCCTTTTTTCCTAAAACGAAAAAGAGATGATTCTCCGCCTCTTGGGTTACTACGTTGTTGACCCTGATCGCCGTATCTTCCACCAGAATCTGGAGACCTTGCACTGGAAGTGGCTGAGATTCTCGCGTTATCGAGCGCTTTTTGCAAATATGTTTTTCATCGTTTTTAAGCGACAAGGTACTAACTTCCAACGTGAACTTTGATTCCTCCATGTTTCTAGTGCCCAGTCAAGTCAAGCCTTGTTTTGTTCACATTTCATCCTTATTGATATAAAGAATATAAAAAAGTAGACAGTAGCTTATGAGCTAATTTCGTGATTGCTCAGAATCTTTTGTCTTGTTTTGTTACTAAGAGTTGCCTGTTTTCTTAATTTGCAGCTCAAATTACGATTTTTATTGTGGTTCTCTGAATGTTTATGAACAAACCAAGAGAATATAGTAATAATAAAAGGAAACTAAGTAGACTGTTGGGACATCAAATCTACATCGACACCATGGACCTATGGTTTGAATTCTCGTCTGGCAACATTTTTTCTGTTCGCTAGTTCTAGTCGTTTATAATCAAGACATAATTTTGTCACATAACAGTAGCCTGTCAAATGACAGTGGGGTCCATTAATATACACACATGTGTCTACCAAGCACGCAGTGCACAACCATAACTGGTCCTGTCAAGACAATGTTGAGTGGCTCCGCGATAGAGCACACAAATGACGAATACGTCGATACGGTTTTGATTCTGGGTGCTTCCGATGACAAAGCTAGTACTGCTGCGCTTGGGTATGCTGCACGGTACCCTCAAGGGCGCCATCCCGATAATAATGTTTTCTGTCGCCTGGGACAAAGTGTTGTGGCGTAACAAGCTAGCTACGCCACATTGAGAAGGGAGCCGAAAGGCACGCGTACACACACGCCGACTGGCGTCAAGTCTGGAACAGGATACTTTATGACTGCTATAAAGAAAATACGTAGCTTTGGAATATACTTAACGTTTAATCTTTGTTGGTTTACAACGTTCTTCTTGAGACATTTATACGATAGCTCTCAAACTGGGTAAGGCTAATGGCGCCTTGCTAGGTCGTAGCCATGGACTTAGCAGAAGGCTATTCTAACTGTCTCTCGGCAAATGAGAGGAAGGCTTCGTCCGTATTGTCGCTAGCAATGTCGTCCGTACAACTGGGGCGAGTGCTCTATCGTATCTCGAGACCTGCCTTGTGGTGGCGCTCGGTCTGCGATCACACAGTGGCGACACGCGGGTCCGACATGTACTAAATGGACCGCGGCCGATTTAAGCTACCACCTAGCAAGTGTGGTGTCTGGCGGTGACACCACATTCCTCCCCCGCAAATCGGCGAACGGTCGTGTGATAAGGCTTCCGCCCGCCGTGGGGAGGACCCCATGTTGACGTATGCGATGAGGTGGGGAACCTAACAACAGGCGAGGCTGTGCCACCCGCACCCGGCCATTCGGTCCGAGGGGAGCTAGGAAACGCCTGAAAACCTAGTCCAGGGTGCACGCCACATGCGGTGTGTGCGCCCGTAAAGAGTCAGGAGGGGCCGAAGGGTCGACCTCCATTACGTCGGGGTACCCGACGCGTGAAGACGCCATGTGGTCCGGAGCGGGCAAGAGTTCCATGTCGGAGGACGGCTGGTCGCGGGAAGCGATCGGCGGCGCGTGACCCAGGGAGGCGCTTGGCGGCTGCAGCGAAGCGTCGAATGCGGTCGGCGCCGGCGGGAGAACAGGCGGCGGCGGCGGCGGCTGCGGCGGCGGCTGCGGCGGCGCGTCGCCATGGGGCAAAATGGAAGGCATCGTCGGTAACACCTGGGGATGAGGCGAGCCAGTAGATGGGTCCCCAGGGCGCTGACCGGACGGCACCGTCGCTGAAAGCAGACGGGGAGCGGCAGAACCCGTGCGACGACAGAGGCGCAGCTGATTGAGATGCCGACGCACCTCACCAGAGGCCCCCAAAACCAAATACATCGCGCGGCCGAGGCAGCGAAGAATGCGCCCTGTGAGCCAACGCCGTGAACCTCGGTAGTTGCGATAGAATACAACGTCGCCTGGAGCAAAAGCAGGAGTCTGCCGCTGCACAGGAACCTGATGCGGCGGATGCAGCAAAGACATCAAGGTTCGATGAGGACGACCGTGGAGCAACTCAGCCAGCGAGCGACCATCTCGGGGCTGAGAGCGATACGAAGACAAAAAGAGCAACAATGCGTCCTCCCGAGAATGCGATTCTTTCAACTTCAACATCTATGACTTGAAAGTCCGGACCAATCGTTCAGCGGCACCGTTTGACTGAGGCGAAAACGGCGCGGATGTCAGATGTTGAATACCATTGGCCTGGCAGAAGGACTGAAATTCTGCGGACATGAATTGTGGGCCATTGTCGGAAACAATAGTCTGCGGAAGACCTTCAATGCAAAAGATAGAAGACAATGCTTGGATGGTGGCGGAGGACGTCGTGGAAGACATCTGGACAACAAAAGGAAAATTACTGAAGGCATCTACCAGAACCAACCATCTAGCATTCCAGAATGGACCAGCAAAATCAATGTGCAACCGTTACCAAGGGGAAGTGGCTTTTGGCCGTGCAAAGACTGTCTGTGGTGGCGCGGATTGTTGTTCGGCACACGCCATACAAGAAGAACACATATTCGTAATCGCAGCATCGATGCCGAACCAAGTACAGTGCTGACGAGCAAGTTGTTTCGTTCGCACAATACCCCAATGTCCTTGGTGAAGAAGCCTTAAAACAGAGGACTGTAACGAACGTGGGACCACGACTCTGGACTGATCATTATCAGAACGCAACAACAAAACACCACATCGAACAAAAAGTCTCTCCTTGTGAGCAAAAAATCGGCGAACCAATGGATCCTCGATCCGAGACTTTGACAAAGGCCATTGAGTAGCAACAAAACGCAAAACGGTAGCAAGGACAGGGTCAGCAGCTGTGGCTGTAGCTACACGACGAAAATCAATCGGAAACGATTCGACCACTTCATCGATTTCCGAATCAATGAACAGCCAAGCAAGTTCGGAAGAATCGAATGCATTATCCTCAGCAACAGGCAAACGGGACAACGCATCGGCGTTTCTGTGCTTAGCAGTGGACCGATACAAGATATCGTAGCGGTACTGCGAGAGGAAAATAGACCAGCGAATGAATTTCTGCGCTGTACGTGGAGGTACAGGCTTTTTTCGGATGAAAAAGCGATGTCAAAGGTTTGTGGTCTGTGATGATGGTAAAGTGACGACCATACAAGAAATCATGGAACTTAGTAACACCAAACACGAGAGCCAAAGCTTCTTTTTCTATCTGGGAATAATTTCTTTGCGCAGACGAGAGCAATTTGGACGCAAAGGCAATAGGGCGATCATGCGAGCCAACTTTGTGCGCAAGCACAGCACCGATCCCGAAATCCGACGCATCAACCATCAACAAAAGGGGTTTCTGGGGATCGAATGGCGTAAGGCAAGTATTAGAAAGCAACGCCGATTTCAACTGGCGAAAGGCGCGTTCGCATTCCGTCGTCCAGACGAACGGAACACCTTTACGGCGTAAGCGATGAAGCGGAGCTGAAATGGAAGAAGCGCGCGGCACAAATTTATGATAATAGTTAATTTTACCCAACACACTCTGTAGCTGCTTCATATTTTGTGGCGACGGCAATTCTTGTATGGCACGGAGGTGATCTGGACTCGGATGTATGCCTTGGGCATTAATGACATGTCCCAGGTATGGTAAGTCACGAGCAAAAAACACACATTTGTCCTTCCGCAAGCGAAGACCATTTTGTCGCAAGACCTGAAATAAGGTTCGTAGGTTCGCAAGATGATCTTCTTCTGTCTGTCCGGAGATACTATATCGTCCAGATAGTTTGCTGCAGTAGGGACCGACGCACAAATAGTTTGTAAATATTGCTGAAACAATGCAGGGGCGGATGCACACCCGAACGGCAGTCTTTTGAACCTGTACAATCCAAGATGCATGTTAACCACCAATACGCGCTGGGATTCGTCGTCCACCGGTATTTGCAAGTACGCATCGGCTAGGTCCAACTTTGAAAAATATTTTCCCGGGGACAGTTTAGCAAAAAGATCTTCCGGGCGGGGCAAAGGAAAAGTAGCAGTCACTAGTTGTGGATTCACTGTGGCCTTGAAGTCCACGCAAAGTCTCAATTTTCTGGAAGGTTTTGGCAAAATTACTAAGGGTGAGGCCCAGAGAGAAGCTTGCACACGTTCAATTACACCCTGTGATCCTAGATCGTTTAATGTTCTTGCGACCTCATCACGCAATGCGTGGGGAACATTGCGCGCTCTGAAAAATTTCGGTTGCGCATTGACTTTCAGTTCCAAATGTGCTTCATAGTTTTTAGCGCAACCTAAGCCCGGTGCAAAAATGTCTGCAAATTCGTCACACAGACGAGAAACACTGTCTGAAGGCACAGTTTGATTCACTGATAGGACCTGATTTACAATAGGCATGTTAAACAACTGAAATAAATCTAAACCAAACAAGTTCACTGCAGGAGAAGAACGAAGAACGTAAAAAGACACAAGTTTTGTTTGTCCCTTGTATGTGGCAAGAAGGCTGCACTGTCCTAACACAGGTATATTCTGTCCTGAATAACTATGTAACTGAACATTTGCGGCATGCAATGGACGTTTGCCCAGTTGTTTGTACGTGTAGTGATTGAGCATGAAACTGCAGCTCCGGTATCGAGCTGGAACGCTGTGACCTTGCCATTAAAGTCCAAATCTACAAAAAGTTTATTGTCCTGCTGACGACAAGAGCGACTGTTTTGTGCAATTTGAACAGACACTGGTACAGAATCACTTGCTAATTGACGTGATTTCCGGCGACGTCGACGCACAGTTTTTGTGGGACGAACACAGTCACTGTTAGAGAAAGTGGCACTGGACGGGGTGGAAGTAACGACATGAATGTCCATGGGCGAAGGTCCACGAGCCTGAGTGTCTTTGGTTCGATTCCAGTGCGAAGCAAAGGGCCTGGAATGGTTGTGATTGTCTGATCTGAGCTTTTTCTGGCAAACACTTTGAACATGTCCTTTCCTATTGCAGAAAAAGCAAATAGCTTGGCGTGACGGGCAATGATCACGCGAATGTCTAGTAGCACACTGCGGGCACGATTTCACTGCATTTGTGTGCTGGCGCGGCACACCTGGTTTAGAGCGCGGCGGCAGCTGCGTCGAAGTGCGCGAGGGCAGGTGACCGGGCCGCGCAGCTCGCCCGGTGGGCCGGTTAATGTTACACACTGCTGGCGAAGTTTCAAAAGATTCCTGAGCACAGTCAAGTGTGTCTTGTCTATCCAATATGTCTATCACTTGTTGAAGGGAGGGATTAGATAGTTTCAAAGTTTGCTCCCATATGTGAACATCAGAAACGTTCTGTGCAATTGCATCACGTACCATTGTATCTGAATAAGAAAGGCCACAGTCACATTCAAAGGCACAGTCCCTAGTAAGTCCTTGCAATGTTGCTACCCACTCCCTATTAGTTTGACCGGCCGTACGTTTCGTACGAAAAAATGTACACCGTTTTGCAACCACATTAACTGTTTCTTTGAAATAGGCATCTAAAGCAGACAAAATTTCTTCGTAGGACAGAGTTGCTACGTCGTATCGAGGAAACAATTTCACTATCACACGGTAGGTGAACACACCGACACAAGAAAGCAAAAACGGCTGCCGCTCATTACCTTGAATTCTGTAGGCGGCTAGATGAAAGCCAAACTGTCGGGACCATTCTGGCCACGATTCTTGCGCCGGATCGTAGTGCCTAAAAGGCGGTGCAACTGCGAGTTGTGGCTGCGGTAGCGGTGAAGCGGCGGCGGCCACATCGGTTCGCAGCGCACGTTGACCCTGGACGAGCTGTCCCAGGGCATCCAATAACGCCTGCGTCTGCTGATTCTGCAAGCGATAAAATTCGGACAGTACATCTGGCGGAGCCATGACACAAGTAAATGTAAGCAATCAGTAAGAACACTTCTCTCGTCGCCAATCTGTTGTGGCGTAACAAGCTAGCTACGCCACATTGAGAAGGGAGCCGAAAGGCACGCGTACACACACGCCGACTGGCGTCAAGTCTGGAACAGGATACGTTATGACTGCCATAAAGAAAATACGTAGCTTTGGAATATACTTAACGTTTAATCTTTGTTGGTTTACAACGTTCTTCTTGAGACATTTATACGATAACTCTCAAACTAGGTAAGGCTAATGGCGCCTTGCTAGGTCGTAGCCATGGACTTAGCAGAAGGCTATTCTAACTGTCTCTCGGCAAATGAGAGGAAGGCTTCGTCCGTATTGTCGCTAGCAATGTCGTCCGTACAACTGGGGCGAGTGCTCTATCGTATCTCGAGACCTGCCTTGTGGTGGCGCTCGGTCTGCGATCACACAGTGGCGACACGCGGGTCTGACATGTACTAAATGGACCGCGGCCGATTTAAGCTACCACCTAGCAAGTGTGGTGTCTGGCGGTGACACCACACAAAGAATTCTGGAATCCTGTAGTCGTCGTTCCCAAGTAATGGACAGAGCTCATCCGAGGACTAGACGTACTTTACAAACAGAGGACATGATTCTTCGAACCGTTCACCAATCACCTCTGTGAAGTACCTGGTACTGCAAGGCAGTTCCAGATATCTCAAAGACTGGTTGTTGAAGAGTCGCTCTATGAGGAGCTGCATCCATATCATTGCACATTAAGTCAACACCAACGTCCAGAAGATCCCATTCAAGGAATACTGAATGGCAGTATAATGCATGGCTTTTGCACCAAGTGGAAGATAAGGAATGTTTTATAAATAATATGATATGGATTGACGAATGTAGCTTCACTCATGAAGGTATTTTCAACTCACACATCACCCGTGAACTTGGTTTTCACGCACACTTTGGCATAAACCAGTCAGGTGAAATCGGGAGGAGTGCTTTCAGGCCCCTACGTCTTGCCAGACAAGTTGAATGCGCCCCTGCATCGTAGTTTTCTCTGACGCATTAGGAAACGTTCCAGTTGGTGTTTGGCGACAGCTACGGTTTCAGCATGTTGCTCCACTACCACACTTTGGAATGAATGTGCGTTAATATTTAAAGGAAGCGTTCCTAGGGAAACGTATTGGTCGTGTATGTCCAATGGTCTGGCATCCACGTTTCCGGACCTTAGTCCACTACATATCTATTTGTGAGGACACTTAAAGGAACAGGTTTACATAACTACATACATGGATATGCACGTCCTAATAGCTCGCGTGCATGCTGTTTGTGGAGACTAGTGTTGTTTAGGCTCCAGCAAAGTACGATCCAAAAATGGTTCAAATGGCTCTGAGCACTATGGGACTTAACTTCTGAGGTCATCAGTCCCCTAGAACTTAGAACTAGTTAAAACTAACTAACCTAAGGACATCACACACACACCCATGCCCGAGGCAGGATTCGAACCTGCGATCGTAGCGATCATGCTGTTCCAGACTGTAGCGCCTAGAACCGCTCGGCCACCCCTACCGGCAAAGTACGATCCAGCGAGTGGCGAAGTGTTTCCTGCACTTCATAAGTACAGAATGGATTTACTGTGCGTTGCATAATATCATCTAGTACAGCCTGCCTACTGTGTTTTTTCTATCTCACTGGATATAGACATTGTATGCATAATCATTTTCTGTTGGCTTTATTTCAGACAAGAATGATACAAAGTGATCGATTACATCTGTAAGAAGCTCATATTATGTCATAATCTGTAATAAAAGAACAATAACAAAAGGAAGTGAATACGGTGCCGCATTGTGGAGGTGTGCATTAGATACAGCTTGATCCCTTAACTGAAGAAGAAAAGGAAAAAGAGTTTATCGAGAACGCGACTCGTACGTCGCATACCGTGCTCTAAGACTTTGAGTCGTCTCACGGAACTAATGGGTCTTCTTCAGCACAGTGCAGGCTCATGCCACTTGTTTTTGGCCAAACTACAAACAGTTACCGCGTATCCAAAGCCTCGTATTTTTAAATCGTATTTGTAATAAACTTGTTGATGGGACTTGGTTTTACTAGGGTTGGTAGGGTTGTCTTATAGCTTCGCTCGCTTTTCGCTATAGTGTAATTGCAAAGAATGCCTGGGAACACACTGCCCCGCATCACAATTGCCACAGTGTGGTTGTTGGCATGTCTGATAACACAGTTCACACACAATATCGTGCATAATATTACTAAATAAGGCGGGTCGGTTTTGTAAACAAACATTTTATTTCATGCAGTATACACCGTTATTGTCGATAATATATTGTTATTTCACCAGCAGGTTATAAAATTCCATTTTCAGAATGTGGGAGTTTTCACGTTGATGATCTCTTCGAGGTTCAGTCTGCAGTCCTCCGGAAAGGTGAGGTGCTTGCCATTCATGAAGTTCTGCAGGTAACGGAATACATGAAAGTCTGAAGGGGCAATGTGTGGTGAACACGGTGGATGGGGTAACACATCCCACGCAAAAGAATGCAGCTTTTGAAGGGTCACCATGAATGTATGTGGTCTGACATTGTCGTGGTGAAAGAAAATATCGTGTCCCAAATCTGGCAGTTTCTCATCCAATGTTTACCCTAATATAATTCAACTGCGAACAGTGTGTCTCGGAAGTGATAGTCTCATTTGCAAAAAATTCGTAAATCAGGACGCCCTTGCAATTCCACCAGATGCATATCAGAGCCTTTCTCTGATTCAGCCCAGATTTAGGAACCGATAATGGTGGTTGCCCCGTCTTGCAGCAATATTAATTCTTTCGGGCGTTGCTGTACACTATCGACAGTTCATCTCCAGCCACCAGCCGTTCCAGAAAATCATTCTTATTGGGTCTCAAAAACGAGTCATAGATAGCCATGCACTGAATCAAATTCCCTTCAGTCAGTTCGTGAGCGACCGATACATCGGGAATGTTTACTTAACCCAGATTTGCAAGTTCCTGGCTATAGAAGCGCGAACTCCAATGCCAACAGCCACGTTGTCATTTGCGGATTGCTGAATATTATGTCATTAAGCAATTCTACATCTGCCTTCCAGATCTAGGTTTGTCTGCTAAGGCGAAATTGCCTACTCGAAATCGACGTAATCGCTTTTGACATGCTCGATCCGATACTGCGTTGTCCCCGCACACAGCACAAAGCTTCTGTCGGCACTATGAGGCGCTCTGCCTTTTACGCTAGTAAAACAGCATAGCTTGTAAACGCACGTTCACGCTTTTCCCTCGATCGCCAGGCACAAACAAGCACACACTGGCATATCCACTGGAGTGTCAGGTTGTCGACCTCTACGTCGTAGAGGCTGTTAGGCGGTGTAGCAACCCGGGGGCGGAACGGCGGGTGCTGGGTTACATGCGTTACAAATGGAACGCACGACCAAAACGAACGTACTTATGAGACAGTCCAATAGTTTTACTTCATCCTTCATACGTTGCACGTGGAATGTATGAGCCGTGGTAAAAAGAGCGCGCCGCAGCGCGTGGCGTGAAGCAGTCGCCCTCCGTTTCTGGCGGTGGCGCCGCTGTGACAATCGCAGCTTTGGTGTCTCCCTCTGGTGGGAAAGGTGAAAGGTTGCCTGTTCACGTGAATTTGAGGGGCACTATGAGCTCGCCAGTCAGTCAGTCTGGTGTCAGTCTATCGTCCCTAGCTTGCTCATCTGTCTCTCGTCCGCATTTGTTAGGCAGTTAGTGTCTGTTCGTCGTTCGGAGCTGCCTGTGTCATGTTTGTCGGGTTTGGTGTATTAACAAAATTATTGCTTGGAGTGCAACGGCCTTATCCCTGAAATATGTTTTGATCTGGCCTATCATCTTGAGATGCGGTATCTGTGTACTGTAGAGCATCTTAACTTGTTTGGCCAACCCTGTAAAATTTTATATAAAATTGCATTTCATGGGCTTTTATTTAAATGATTATTTTAGTATATAAAGTTGCCCCCCTTTCACTGTAAGACTTTTATTTGAAGTAAAAATCACGTTGCACCTTCGCTGGAAAAGTTAATATTTTAATTTTTTGTGTTTTGTACCATTTTCATCCCTCCTACGTGGGTGCATAGTTTGTGTGCTTCTGTAAATTGTTAAAACTTTTAGTAATCTGGTGTGTTGCAGATTTGCACCAGTGTAGTCTTCATAGGCTGTTGTGAGCGGTCGTAACTACGGCCATGTCAAAAGGGAGCGGCAATGTTCTCTGCCCGAAAGCTCATACAGTCAAAACTTGTTTCTTTCTGCCTCTGAATAAATTCTAACTTGATATTTAGAGGGTGCCTTCTGATAATAATTTTAAATGTTTCTTTTAAAAAATGCTTTTAGGCACTATTAAAGTGAGTAAAATTCTCATTTGTTAAAAGGCATTTGATAATGATTTCATCAGTTACTCCCTGGCAACTACTTCCGCGCTTACATAGTGTGATTAAATGTGTTAATGTCCTTGATGAATCGCTAGTAAATAAAATAAATTCTTAAGATAATTCTTCGAAATTAAATCACGGTTCAATATACTTGGTTTACTTTTACTTGTTAGATTACATAAACAAAAGCTTATCTTATTCCTTATATATTCTCATTTTCCTGTCGCCAAATTTTGCGGTCACTAAGTAAAAGTATATTTCAATCTGATAATATGTTCTACCGCTGCTCAACATTCGGCAAGGAAATGACACAAAAGAGATGCAAGAACGGCGGAACTAGAACCCGTTATACTACAATGTCAACAAAGAAAAAAGCAGCCTTCAAATACAGGTGGCTTGTATGGTAAGAAAATGAAATAAAATATTGATGGAATGAACGAATGTAATAATAGACTTACAAAATTAAGTACGATATCGATTAATTTTTTCTTATTGGTAACCGGTAGAAACCTGTTCTATTTGATTTGGTTATGAGGATTAGTATGGACAACATAAGGGAACTCCCCTGTAAGTTTCAGGGCGTTATCAACTTGTGATACACAAATTATGGGGCTCACTTTTAGAAACAAACTAAAATTGTTACTACTCACAATAGATTTGGTACCACTGTATTTCCATTGGACGGTAAGTAGAATACATTCAAATCTAACGTGATAGATTTGTTTTACACCCAGGAAGGGGCCCCCTAATGCCCAGGGCCCACAGCATCTGCTAACTCTAGCTTATCTCTGGCTCATCTGGCACTGGCGATGACTTGAAGTCATAACCGAGGTCTCTGTACACCATGGAGACAACTGAGCTTATCGAAAGTACTGGAAGAACTGGATCTTTCCCCAGGTCGCTGCCGAACTAGTCAGTAATCGTCATCTGGGGAAGTGCAGAACCTCGGTTCTTCAGTGAAATTTCTGTGACGTCAGTCATGCACCTGGTGACAGCACCACTAAATACGCACCTGTTGTATAGTGGTGTTTAATGGCGACCTACACGTGAGACGGGAGCTCTTTAAATCGGCTGCCTGTCTCCCATGAATAGAGGAGGAGGACACAGAATGTGGCAGGAAGGCCATTAGGATGGTAGGCGCAGAATTGAAGCAGTTACGGAGTGATTAGAGCACAATAAGGTGAGCCACCATTTTCAGAACCTTGAATTCGAATATGCTTACCTTCACATTACCGTTCACTCCTGTTTAGGCCACAGGCATATTTAAATGTTCCACAAATCTGAATATTTCATGATTCGACGAGCCAACAAAATGGAGACACACAAGGAACCCATTCCAGACTCTGTGAGGTGCAGATAAGGTGTTCCACGCGAATGTTTGGGATATCCATGTCTCTTGCAGCGACCGACAACACTTCACTTTTACGACTAATACGAAAGAGGAACAACACTAATTCAATATTGTGGCTGTTCCATTTTTCACAAAGAAATGTAAATCTAATCATTTACACTTCCATGGTGTGCACAAATATGAAGATCCACTACCATCCTACCCTATCTTCTGGGAGCTTGTCGTTTCCTCCAATGCAGCATATGAATTTTGATGTTGTGCAGTTGGCAAGATACATAAGTTCTACAGCCATACATGCATAATCTATGGAAGTAATGCAGCTTGTAGTTTATAAGTTGCACAATGTAAAAATTTGTATGCACATTACTACTGTCGCATAATTGGATAATTACTTGCATGCTGTGGCTAGGCGTCTATGGATTGTAATAAATAAATCCTATAAATCAAGATTTACAAATGCTATTGAAAATGAGAATGTGATCAACACACCCCCATAATAGCGAGAAATACTCTGTGAGGCAGCTTACATTGCAATAGAGCGTTCTTTGCATCTTGGCGAAACGAAATAACTTTCTGCTCAGACGCAAGAAATATCTACCAGAAAGACATTAACAATCATTACAATTTTCCTTGTAAACTTCCTTAGTATGAAGATATGAACAGCAGTGAAAGCGTTTTGCAGTGAACCATTCATGTTGAACATGGCGTTATTAGAAACATATGAAAAAATCGGCTTTGACCCTCCCATTATCCCTCTGCTTTCTGCGATTAATAGCCAACAAATGGAAACAAGAGGAAAAAAGTTCAGTCAACTGTCTTCTGTTGGAGGTTTGTATGAAACAGTATATACAAAGTCAACAGAACGGAAGTTACAGTAGTTTTCTCATATTTACAAGACTGGTGCATGTAGTACAATACTGCAATGCTTTCAAATGGTGTCGTTAATGCTGGATCGTCACGATAAATTTAAAAAATCATAGCTTTATATAAAGAGACAGAACATTCGAATTATATTTTGGAAACATTTATTATTTATAAGAAATGTAACAGCAAGAAACAATATAAACACAACAAATTCAAGCGTGTTGGCTGAGGAATGATTTAGTCTGTTGTAAGAAACCAAGACAAAGTAGAATCAGCCAACGACGTTATCAACAGAGGATTAGAACGAAACATAAACACTTTTGTACTGCCAATCAATCACCAAGAAAAAAATGATGAGTTATCAGCACTAATATGATGTGCTGGCAAATACACAGTAACACCAGTACGGTGTTCATTATAATCTCATTTTCATAGCACCGTTGTATAGTGTCTTCAACAATTCGGCGCACATATTCCACAACACTGTCCCTGTCGTAAGATTGCATAGTCTCAACAGTTTTTCGCAAATATTCTGCAGCACGATCCCTGTCGTAGGAATTAAATACGCGCCGCACAGCTAGCACAAATTCTCGCAGCTTCGGAATTACGTTCTGGAGGAAGACGTATTCGTCGGATCCTGCTTTGCTGCTCTTCAGAGCCTATGGAATAAAACACAGAGTTCATGAAAAGTGAGTCACCAATTAACTTTTTAAACACGCCAGTAGACATAAAGGTGATGAATGCTATCATTACAACAAATTACTTCAATGAATTGTTCAAATAATGATTTAACCCCAGTTCCACTTTGGCGTACTTGAGCTACATTCCTTTTATTCCACATACGCCCTACTTACCCTCAATTGTTGTCGATAAGGTTAATAAGTGTTCGGCAACGTACACGTGAGATATGAGTAATTCAGCTAACAATTACACTTGCAATACCTCACCCTCGAGCATATATTCTAAAAAACTCCAAGAATAAGAGAATTTTAGGTTTGTACCCTCACAAAGATTTGAAAAATTTTAGCTGATACAAAAACAAGGTAAGTCACATCTGGTACTTCAAGCTCAAAGAAGAAGAAGATGTAAGCTATAATCTTAAGTATCTGCATTTTACAGCACCAGCAATAACAGCAGCAGCAAGAAGATAAGGCACAGGAAGAACTAACGATTTTCATGAAAAGCACAGCTACTCATTATATTTATTAATACCCTGCAGACAAGCTAACAGACTAAATGACCGGAGACAATTGCTGCCCTGAACCTGATATATTAATTGGCATGATAGACACTTGATTTGCTATTCACACTCACACCACAATCCACATGAACACAACATGCACCAAAAAAACACTCTACAGGAAATGACAAATGAGATTAATTGAGCAAGGCTATATAATTTATTTTATTTGTAAATGCTACTTTGTGCATGTGCTAATTTGGAATTGATTGTGGATGTGACGTGTCGTGTCTTATTGTAATCATGACTTTTCATGACTGATAATATCAAAGATGTTTTCTAACCTATTATGAAAGTTTATGTTGCAGGAAACATTTAATGAGGAAGAACACTTATTGTGTAGTACTGATGTAAAGGAAAATATACTTAAAAGGAAAACTTTATTAAAAAGGGGAAGAGACCTATAAAAGAAAATGGATTTTCTGAATGTATCACAATACACTGAACCTATAAGATAATTTTTTTTATGTCTGACCCATACGTATTTGTAAATATCTAGTTTAATGCAATTGAAAAATATAAAATATGTATATGTATTACCAAACAATGTAGTGTAAATGTATAGATACATGTTTCACAGAAAATTTTTATAGCTGTGTAAATATGTAACAGAAAACTGTACTCAAAGTGAAGTGATATTTGTTATGTTTTGTGCTCTCTGTTGTGAACGAACATTTTGTTTTGCAACGAACAATGTATAAACAAGTTGTGTGCAAATTTTTTTTAAAAAACGGTTCTCTGCACTCATGATGGGACACTACAGGTGACGTCAGTTGCAAAACCACGGTACAATTTTCGACGAAACGACGACACAATATCCAGGAGACGACATACGCCTTTCGGAAGACTAAATTGGAGGTTATTGAGTAGATGTAACACGGACTGGTCAGTATGGAACCACTGACACCATGTATTTCAACCAAGACGAAAGCACATTTTAACTACGTCTTCCAAAGCATGCTTCATTGCGGGACTGTTGATCTCCAACTCTTTTCTTCAAGAACTTTCGTCTCAACGTAAACAAAACGGGTGACACGTGATATTTATTTTGCAGTGCAAAGACTTTAGCACAGTATAAACAATTTCTAACAAGTGACATTCTAAAGAGAATATGTTCACACATCACTGAATATGCACAAAACCATTAATTAATTTTATTTATTGAATGAATATGTGTAATAACATTTTGAAGTGAAAGAGAACAATGGAGTATATGCCCAACAAAATTTTTACAAAGTAACAGCACAAGTGAATACGAACTGTGAAATTTGTTACAGTCTGTGTAGAACTGTTACATAAAATTGAGAGCTTTAAGCGGGTTAGCAGTGATAGCACTGAGCCACTTCACTGGCCTTTAGTACCGGAGTTCCCGGTTTCAATACTGCTTGGAATCAAATATTTTTATTTCTTCTTTTCACTTTCATTTATCTTGTATGTAAATATTATTTATGTATTTGTGTAGATGTATGACATTTTATCATATTTTAAGTGTGTTGAACCTCTGAAACAAGAAATGTAATAACTTATGATTCATGACATGACAAATAAAGAAAATACGTCAACAAATTGCTCAGCTGCAGGTGGTACACCTTTGCTCTCGCAGTTTGGGGGGTAGTTTAAGGAACCATTTGGACTCGAGCACAGACAATATTTAATTTAGTTAACTTAGATTATATGTATCGATTTTTTAAGATAAGAGAATGCAAAATAAAGCAATTAACACCACTCTCTTGTCACAGCCAGTAGGCATCAACACTCTCATGTCATTCGTTGTCCTAGAAGGGCTTAATATTTTGTGCGGCTCCACAGTTAGCCATATTGATATTTATTTGCAGAGTAGAGGCGCAGAATTAATAAGTCGCTCTCATTTGTGAATTATCTGCAATTATTTAGATAGAATTTTACGTAAGTGTCAATTATATCATAATGTATATGTTAAAATGAATATATGTTTTATTTAATCGTATGCTTTTCTTTGTTTTAGTAGTTTTAGTCACTCCATTTTCATGATTGAAGCTGAGGTCAGATATGAGACCTTGTCTAAAAAAAAAATACATAATGAGCCCTGGCTACGTTCCGTACATCTTTGGACGTGCGAAGCTCGATAAATTCACGGCGTAAATTTTAAACCCTCAATTACTTATCCAAACAAACAATTATTATTATTTAAATTATTATTATATTTTATTATTATTTCATTTTATATTTTTTATTTGTTACAATACAATAAACGTATTGTGTGTTTGATATAATATACTACTATGTTACATTTTGTCGTATTTTTCTCTTGTTTTTTAAGTTAGAAGCAACTTTTGTAGCACAAGTTGCGTATTTTGAATGTTTAGTTCGATTTTATTTAAGACTTTCAGAGCTGTTAACACATGTGTGTGATCCAGGAGATGTATTTGTTAGTTTTCCTACCAGCTGGCCGATTTCTGCCGTTCGTTCCTCCACAATTGTAACACCGCATGTTTCACTAGCACTTTCCATTTGGTTATCAACATATCAGTGCTTTTGGTGTGTAGTGTTGCCAACTGTTGTTGGAGATAGGGAAGAGGGGAAGGAGATTCATTAATTATGTATCCTGAGTTACATTTCGGTTTGTTATTGTTTTGATGGGTAGCATGATCAGAAAGTTATTGTTTATCTAGATTTAGTTGTTGAGTACCTTCATTCCCATTGCAATGGGTCTTTGTATGTGAAAGTTTTCTTACAATGTCAGGAAATTTTTGTTGTGATTATTCACTCTGATAACTTTCATGTCACATTCCACATTGGAATTCTCATGTCCATGTTTTATCAGGTGTTTTGCGAAAGTAGAATGGCTATTTGCACATATCTAACTACTTCTTACATGTTCTTTATATATAGTTTTAAAGTTCCTGCTTGTCATCCCCAGATATAGTGGTTTACATTCTTGGCACTCTAGCAGGTATATACCTGCTCCTTGGTATTTATCTGGTTTGTCTGTTGTTTGTAAATGAGAATAGAGTGTGTTTCTTGTTCTGCAAGCTATTTGTAATCCCCGTTTCTTTAGTATATTCGCTATCTTGTGTGTTGCTTTCTGTTTGTATGTAAGAGTGTACCACATTTTTCTGTTATTCATGTAATGAGTGTTATTGTTTTGTGTTTCTGCGTGTGCTGTAATATCTGTGGGGTTCTTTGGTGTTTGTGATCTGCGCTTGTTTTGAATTTCATTAGTTGTGTTTTAATTTTGTTGTTGAGGTTTTTGTGCTATATGTGTGCTGTAACCATTGTTTGTGGTTATGAGTTGCATTGTTTGTAATTCTTTTTCATAGTTTTCTTTGTTGAATGAGATGTTATTTAGTCTGGGTAACATGTGTCATAGGGTTGCTAGTTTTTGATTTTGTGGGTGGTTGGATCAAGCATGTATAGTTATGTTTGTGGATGTTGGCTTTCTGAAGATGTCAAAGGAGTGTTTCTTGTTGTCTCCCTTTCTTGTTATATCCAAGAAATGTATTTGCTTTTGTGTCTTTTTCTCCATGGTGAATTGAATATTTTTATGTATGATGTTTATATCTCTATGAAGTTTATCAGTTTTGTCTGTTGGTTTGTCTACCATAAAGATTATGTCGTCCATATATCTGTACCAGTAAACAATTTTGTATCCTTGCTTTGTGATGACTGTATCATAGACTGTGTTTTCTATATGGTTGATGAATAAGTTTGCCAGTGTTCCTGAAATTGGAATCCCATTGGAAGCCCATCTACTTGCAAGTATAATTCCATTTCAAATTGGAAATAATTTTGTGATGCGATTGATTTGAAGGTTTTAGCTATTTCATTAATATTGTCTGCAGGTAGTTTGTTGTATGTCAGTAAGTTTTCTTCAATTAGTTTTATTGTGTCTGGAGGAGTTATTGAGGTGTACACGTTCTCAATGTCAAATGAGATGAGTGATGCTGTTTGTGCAATGTGTAGGTCTTTTATTTGTGTTATGAATTCATTAGTGTTTTTCACTGTTGTGCTGTTTTTCATTTCATAATGTTGCATTATGATTTTGTTCATGTGTTTTGCTACATAGTATGTGTTGCATGCATGAAACTAATAACAAGCCTCAATGGAATGTGGGGTTTGTGGACCTTGGGTTGGCATCTGAGTGTTGGTGCTTTTGAATACTTGTGTGTGATGTGTTACTTTCGTTTATCTGTGAGTGTGTGTCTGATGCCACCGAGGTTGTTTTTTGAGTGTGGCTGGAAGCGTGCCGTTGGATCAGATTTTAGTTTTGTGATATTGTTAGAAGTGGTGATATTTTTAGTTTTTTCTATATATTGTTCTTCATTGATCAGTACTGTGCTGTTCCCTTTATCAGGACTTGTGTTTATGATGTTGTTAGCTTGTAGTTTTTCTTGTAATTTCTTAGTGCTGTTTTTTTCACTAGTGAAACATGCGGCGTGACAAATGTGGAGGAAAGAACGGCAGAAATCGGCCAGATGGAGTATGAAAACTAACAAATACATCTCCAGGACCACACACATGTGTCAACAGCTCTGGAAATCCTAAGTAATAAGGAACGATACGTCCAAAACACGGAACTTTTGCTACAAAAGTTGCTTCTAATCTAAAAAGTAAGAGAAAAACACGACAAAATGTAATATAGCAGCATATTGTATCAACCACGTAATATGTTTATTGTATGTACAATGTAATACAAGAGACGAAATGCCTTATTATATAGTTTAATAGACGGTACATATCTACCGAATTTAGAGCAGCTAATGGAAAGACGGAAGACAGAAAAATATGACGATCTGTAATAAAAGTTATGAACTTCTACTCATAACTAATGTACTCGTAATATGTTGGGTGTGTTCAATATGCGACTGAACCTTCGGCAAGACACTGCTCCTGTATTACCCACAATCGTTTGAGGAACACAGCATAGTTTCAAGGGAGCCTGCTTGGACGTACAGTTGGGAAACATCGTTGGCACCACTACCTGAGATGTACATTGCGTCAGACAGCTCTGAACTATTTCTGTGAGGTATATACAGTTGTCGAGCGGTCGGATGGCGATGGTTCTTCATAACTTTCGATATCTTGCTCAGCCCATGCCGCAACCTGTCACCGCTGCCCTCGGGACGAAAAGTCGCTTTACATGTTACTAGATGCACAAGGCAGAGGTGTAGACAAAGGTTCAGGGCACTCTATCGCTCTTGCGGTGGGAAACCGCCCCTAGAGCCGAAAGAATCAGCAATGAGGATGCAGCATGCATTGGGAACCGCAGCATTAAAGACACATAATGAGTATCTCCCCAATGACAAAAGATACGGTATCTCTGGGAGCGGACTGCCAAAAGAATGCTGACCATGACTAAAAAGATACAATAACCGAGGAATGGATAACGTGAGCCGTGTGCGGCTCGTGTGGATGCCGTTCATTGATTGGCATCTTGTAATAGTAATAGTGGCGTCTCGTTTTCTTAGTGTGTTCACTGGCGCCAAAACGTTTTTTCGCCTTGTCTGTCCGTCAGTGGCAACAGCGGCGCTTATCGATAGCGCGTACTGTGGTACCATCTTTGGAGCGGCCTCTAGTTTTTCCGGGTCGACGTGTGTCGAGCTAGGGGAGTTGGGACGGAGCAGCAGTGAGGGCAGGACTCACCCCACCACTGGCGACACACGTGCACTGTCCGACGCAAGGACTTGGTCACTAGAGTGCACGACCACGCCAAGGACTGGGTTCAGCGATTTTTAGTTGAATGGAGTAGTGCAACTTTCACTTGTGTGTGTGTGTGTGTGTTCGCCCATCGAAGTGACCTCATGGCAATAAGTTTTCAGTCAACGATTTATACTAGGACGTTCCTCGTGCCTGACTTGACTGGGGACGACCGTTGGTTTGTCGTTCGGTCGGTCGTCGCAGCGGACGAAATGCATTTGGTCTTACAATCGCTTCTGGCTTCTCTGTGTTTGTGCCAACTTATAATTCGGTCCGTGTTGTTTCACAGTGACTGGTTTTTTTATTGTCAGTGGTTGGTGCAATTGTTTTCCCAGATCCGTGTGTATCTTGTGGTTTTGAATGAGCAATTATTTTAATGCTGTCTGCGTACTGGTGTGAAGTGGGGAGTTGTGAACGGACATCAGGTCAGTTGGGAGCGCAGCAGCGAGCAGGTCCGAGCAGCACGCGGGCAAGCCGGGGCCACTGGCGGCGTGCTACCACTGCCGGATCGAGGAGGGGTAGCTGTGAGAGCGACGACTTCATTGCACGCCGACCCTTGGAACACTTACTGAGAACCTCTTGTCCTGATTCATTAGATTGTCATGTTTGTCTTAAGGATATTTGTAATTTTCTGATTATTGTTGGTGTGGCCTTCAACCGAGCAATAATTTCACTTCTTTGGTGATAAGGCCTTTAGCAGTGTTACAGTAAGTTTTCTTTTTCTTTTAAAGATGCTTGTTTAAAGAACAAGGGATTTATTTTAAAAGTGCTATTTGGAATTGTTTTGCTGACTTCTAATTGAGGCCTTCAGACGTTTATTATTTGAAATTATTTGTGGCCTTCGCATTTCTGATAAACTTGTTGACGCGACAGGGGCTCTGCCGGATGCATTGTTGTCTTCAATTGGGATGAGGAATCGCCAAATTTGGTAGGGTTGTCTTATAACTTCGCTCGCTTTTCGTTGTAGTCTAATTGCAAAGAACGCTTGGGAACACACCTCCTCACAGCACAGTTGCGACAGTATGATTGCTGGCATGTTTGATTTCACATTTCTCACACAATATCATGCATAATATAACTAAATAAGGCGGATCGGTTTTGTAAACAAACAATTTATTTCATGCAGTATACACCATTATTTTCGACAACATATTGTCATTTCACTGTAAACTTATAAATTCCCTTCAAAAATCTGGGAGTTTACAGGTTGATGAACCCTTCGAGGTTCAGTCTGCAGTCCTCCGAGAAGGTGAGGTGTTTGACATTCAGGAAGTTATGCACGTAACAGAATACCTGAAATTCTGAAGGGGCAATGTGTGGTGAACACGGTGGATGGGGTAACACATCCCACGCAAAAGAATGCAGCTTTTGAGGGGTCACCATGAATGTATGTGGTCTGACATTGTCGTGGTGAAAGAAAATATCATGTCCCAAATCTGGCAGCTTCTCATCCAATGTTTACCCTAATATAATTCAACTGCGAACAGTGTGTCTCGGAAGTGATAGTCTCATTTGCAAAAAATTCGTAAATCAGGATGCCGTTGCAATTCCACAAGATGCATATCAGAGCCTTCTCTGATGCAACCCTGATTTAGGAACCGATTATGGTGGTTGCCCCGTCTTGCACCAATATTAATTCTTCCAGGCGTTGCTGTACATTATCGACAGCTTATAAAGGCACATTTGCATGCCGAGCGTGAGTTTCCTCGGAAACGCGAAATATTAATTAAATAAATAATCAGTGACAAATAAATAAAGCCTATGGCACACAACTGCAGCGCTGTGTCGCTGATAAAACAAAAGCACAATTACGTTACTCTTATGTTTGATTAAGAAAGAGAGAGCTCTGGTTGAAGTGGTGCGAGAAGCACGTATTTTATTTTATTGTCTGGCACACCGCCATATTTCATGTTATAGAAGAATACTGCGAGTTGCAACCACACTAGGCACTCGATTCTGTAAAGAATTTATATTTATAAAAGTAAGTAGGATTATGAACTGTAGGCTAATTCATTGAATATATCTGATTTAACTAACTGTGTAACTTTTTTATGTTTAGTAGACAATCACCTCTGTACGACGTATTGGCATGGCTGGCAAATTATTGTAATATTGAGAGTTAGATTATGAGTCCGCACCTACCGCAGCAGTCTTTGGAAACGATTTAATTACGAAGTCCGATTATTCAGTTTACAGCTCATCTACAGCCACCAGCCGTTACAGGAAATCATTCTATAAAATAAATAAAAAATGTTATTTTAAATATGTTAATTATTCTATCTGTATGATGGTGATTGTGATTGCAATTGTATTTGCTTATCTGGAACGTGGACGTTTAATTATTCGGTATCAGACGCATGACAATCTGGGGCAAAGTAGTGACTGTTTCTAGTTTGTTGGATTAGCATTTGTACTAGGTACTGACACAGATTGAGGTTGTGCATCAGGTGTCATTTCTATTACATTCACATTCGGATATTGCCTATTATGATCTCCAAACTTTTGCGGTTGTTGTTGCTGTTGCGCATTATAACTTACCTGTCGGTCGTAAGGTATGCTCCAATTTTGACCTGGTGGCTGCTGTGGTAAAGCAGAGTCTGAATGAAAGTACTGATCGTTACGAGTCCAACCTTGATGCTGTCTTGGCTCGTCTGTGAGAGCGACGACTTCATTGCACGCCGACCCTTGGAACACTTACTGAGAACCTCTTGTCCTGATTCCTTAGATTGTCATGTTTGTCCTAAGGATATTTGTAATTTTCTGATTATTGTTGGTGTGGCCTTCAACCGAGCAATAATTTCACTTCTTTGGTGATAAGGCCTTTAGCAGTGTTACAGTAAGTTTTCTTTTTTTTGAAAGATGCTTATTTAAAGAGCAAGGGATTTATTTTAAAAGTGCTATTTGGAATTGTTTTCCTGACTTCTAATTGAGGCCTTCAGACGTTTATTATTTGATATTGTTTGTGGCCTTCACATTTCTGATAAACTTGTTGACACGACTAGGTTCTGCCGGATGCATTGTTGTCTTCAATTGGGATGAGGAATCGCCAAATTTGGTAGGGTTGTCTTATAACTTCGCTCGCTTTTCGTTGGAGTGTAATTGCAAATAACGCTTGAGAACACACCTCCTCACAGCACCATTGCGATAGTATGATTGCTGGCATGTTCGCTTTCACATTTCTCACACAATATCATGCATAATATAACTAAATAAGGCGGATCGGTTTTGTAAACAAACAATTTATTTCATGCAGTATACACCATTATTTTCGACAACATATTGTCATTTCACTGTAAACTTATAAATTCCCTTCAAAAATCTGGGAGTTTACAGGTTGATGAACCCTTCGAGGTTCAGTCTGCAGTCCTCCGAGAAGGTGAGGTGTTTGACATTCAGGAAGTTATGCACGTAACAGAATACCTGAAATTCTGAAGGGGCAATGTGTGGTGAACACGGTGGATGGGGTAACACATCCCACGCAAAAGAATGCAGCTTTTGAGGGGTCACCATGAATGTATGTGGTCTGACATTGTCGTGGTGAAAGAAAATATCATGTCCCAAATCTGGCAGCTTCTCATCCAATGTTTACCCTAATATAATTCAACTGCGAACAGTGTGTCTCGGAAGTGATAGTCTCATTTGCAAAAAATTCGTAAATCAGGATGCCGTTGCAATTCCACAAGATGCATATCAGAGCCTTCTCTGATGCAACCCTGATTTAGGAACCGATTATGGTGGTTGCCCCGTCTTGCACCAATATTAATTCTTCCAGGCGTTGCTGTATATTATCGACAGCTTATAAAGGCACATTTGCATGCCGAGCGTGAGTTTCCTCGGAAACGCGAAATATTAATTAAATAAATAATCAGTGACAAATAAATAAAGCCTATGGCACACAACTGCAGCGCTGTGTCGCTGATAAAACAACAGCACAATTACGTTACTCTTATGTTTGATTAAGAAAGAGAGAGCTCTGGTTGAAGTGGTGCGAGAAGCACGTATTTTATTTTATTGTCTGGCACACCGCCATATTTCATGTTATAGAAGAATACTGCGAGTTGCAACCACACTAGGCACTCGATTCTGTAAAGAATTTATATTTATAAAAGTAAGTAGGATTATGAACTGTAGGCTAATTCATTGAATATATCTGATTTAACTAACTGTGTAACTTTTTTATGTTTAGTAGACAATCACCTCTGTACGACGTATTGGCATGGCTGGCAAATTATTGTAATATTGAGAGTTAGATTATGAGTCCGCACCTACCGCAGCAGTCTTTGGAAACGATTTAATTACGAAGTCCGATTATTCAGTTTACAGCTCATCTACAGCCACCAGCCGTTACAGGAAATCATTCTATAAAATAAATAAAAAATGTTATTTTAAATATGTTAATTATTCTATCTGTATGATGGTGATTGTGATTGCAATTGTATTTGCTTATCTGGAACGTGGACGTTTAATTATTCGGTATCAGATGCATGACAATCTGGGGCAAAGTAGTGACTGTTTCTAGTTTGTTGGATTAGCATTTGTACTAGGTACTGACACAGATTGAGGTTGTGCATCAGGTGTCATTTCTATTACATTCACATTCGGATATTGCCTATTATGATCTCCAAACTTTTGCGGTTGTTGTTGCTGTTGCGCATTATAACTTACCTGTCGGTCGTAAGGTATGCTCCAATTTTGACCTGGTGGCTGCTGTGGTAAAGCAGAGTCTGAATGAAAGTACTGATCGTTACGAGTCCAACCTTGATGCTGTCTTGGCTCGTCTGTGAGAGCGACGACTTCATTGCACGCCGACCCTTGGAACACTTACTGAGAACCTCTTGTCCTGATTCCTTAGATTGTCATGTTTGTCCTAAGGATATTTGTAATTTTCTGATTATTGTTGGTGTGGCCTTCAACCGAGCAATAATTTCACTTCTTTGGTGATAAGGCCTTTAGCAGTGTTACAGTAAGTTTTCTTTTTTTTGAAAGATGCTTATTTAAAGAGCAAGGGATTTATTTTAAAAGTGCTATTTGGAATTGTTTTCCTGACTTCTAATTGAGGCCTTCAGACGTTTATTATTTGATATTGTTTGTGGCCTTCGCATTTCTGATAAACTTGTTGACACGACTAGGTTCTGCCGGATGCATTGTTGTCTTCAATTGGGATGAGGAATCGCCAAATTTGGTAGGGTTGTCTTATAACTTCGCTCGCTTTTCGTTGGAGTGTAATTGCAAATAACGCTTGGGAACACACCTCCTCACAGCACAATTGCGATAGTATGATTGTTGGCATGTTCGCTTTCACATTTCTCACACAATATCATGCATAATATAACTAAATAAGGCGGATCGGTTTTGTAAACAAACAATTTATTTCATGCAGTATACACCATTATTTTCGACAACATATTGTCATTTCACTGTAAACTTATAAATTCCCTTCAAAAATCTGGGAGTTTACAGGTTGATGAACCCTTCGAGGTTCAGTCTGCAGTCCTCCGAGAAGGTGAGGTGTTTGACATTCAGGAAGTTATGCACGTAACAGAATACCTGAAATTCTGAAGGGGCAATGTGTGGTGAACACGGTGGATGGGGTAACACATCCCACGCAAAAGAATGCAGCTTTTGGGGGGTCACCATGAATGTATGTGGTCTGACATTGTCGTGGTGAAAGAAAATATCGTGTCCCAAATCTGGCAGCTTCTCATCCAATGTTTACCCTAATATAATTCAACTGCGAACAGTGTGTCTCGGAAGTGATAGTCTCATTTGCAAAAAATTCGTAAATCAGGATGCCGTTGCAATTCCACAAGATGCATATCAGAGCCTTCTCTGATGCAACCCTGATTTAGGAACCGATTATGGTGGTTGCCCCGTCTTGCACCAATATTAATTCTTCCAGGCGTTGCTGTACACTATCGACAGCTCATCTCCAGCCACCAGCCGTTACAGGAAATCATTCTTATTGCGTCTCAATAAGGAGTCATAGATGGACATGCGCTGAATCAAAATCCCTTTATGAGGGACTGATACATCGGGAATGTTTACTTAACCCAGATTTGCAAGTTCCTGACTACAGTAGCGCGAACTCCAATGCCAACAGCCGTGTTCTCATTTGCGGATTCTTGACTATGATGCTATTAAGCAATTCTACATCTACCGTTGCCTTCCGGATCTAGAAGGCGAAACTGCCTGCTCGAAATCGACGCAATAGCTTTTGGCATGCTCGATCCGATACTGCGTTGTCCCCACGTACAGCACAAAGCTTCTGCCGGCACTGTGAGGCGGTCTGCCTTTTACGCTAGTAAAACAGCATAGCTTATAAACGCACGTTCACGCCGTTCCATCGAATACCAGGCACAAGCACCCACTGACATATCCATTGGGGTGTCAGGTTGTCCACCTCTACGTTAGGCGGTGTGGCAACCCTTTTGAGGGGGGGGGGGGGGGGGGACGGCGGGTGCAGGGTTTTCATGCGCGACAAATGGAATGCACGAGCAAACCGAACGAACTTATGAGACAGTCCAATAGTTTTATTTCATCCTCCCTACGTTACACGTGAAATGTACTTGGTTTATTTTTACTTGGTAGAGTACATAAACAAAAGCTTATGTTATTCCTTAGTGCTTCTCGTTTTCCTGTCAGCAAATTTTGCGGTCACTAGGTAAAAAATTATATTTCACTCTCGTAATATCTTCTACCGCTCTTAGGCAAAGAAACGACGCAAAAGAGGTGCAGGTACCGCCGCGGAATTACGACCCCTTACGCAACAGTAGTGTAACAAGAAAAAAACAGCCTTCATATAGAGATGGCTCGTATTGTAAGAAAATTAAATAAAATATAGATGGAATGAATGACTGTAATAATAGACCTAAAAAAAAGTGTGATATCCACAAATTTTTTTTTTATTGGTAATCGGTAGAAACTTGTTGTAATTGATTTGGTTACACGATTATTTCGGAGAACATAAGGGAGTTCCCCTGTAAGTTTCAGGGCGTTATCAACTTGTGATACGCAAATTATGGTGTGCTCAGAGCTCACTTTTAGAAACAAAATAAAATTGTTGCTACTCACAGTAGATTTGGTATCACTCTCTTTCCATTTTACGGTAAGTAGAATACATTCACTCCTAACTTGATAGATTTGTTTTATACCCAAGAAGAGGCCACCTAAATCGCAGGGCAAACAGCATCTGCTAACTCTTGCTTATCCCTGGATTACCTGGCACTGACCATGACTTGAAGTCATAACCGAGGGCTCTGGACACCGTGCAGACAAGAGAAACACGGCTGCGCCTATCTAAAGTACTGGAAGAACTGGATCTTTCCAAAGGTCGCTGCCGAAGTAGCCGATAATCTTCATCTGAGGAAGTGCAGAGTCCCGATTCTTCAGTGAAATTACTGTGACGACAGTCGTGTGCCTGGTGACGGCTCCACTAAATACGCACCTGTTGTGTAGTGGTGTTTAATGGCGACCTACACGTGGGACGGGAATTCTCCAAATCGGCTGCCTGTCTCCCATGAATGGAGGACGAGGGCACGGACTGTGGCAGGATGCTCATTAGGATGGTAGGCGCCAGATTTGAAGCGGAGTAATTAGTGCACAATAAGGTGAGCCTTCATTTCCAGAACCTTGAATTCGAATATGCTAACCCTCACATTACCATTCACTCCTGCTTAGGCCACAGGAATATTTAAATGTTGCACAAATATGAATATTTCATGATTCGACGAGCCAACCACATGCAGACACACAAGGAACCCTTCCAGACTCTGTGAGTTGCAGATCAGTTGTCTCACGCGAATATTTGGGATATCCATGTCTCTTACAGCGACCGCACAACACTTCATTTTCATTACTGATACTAAACAGGAGCAACACTAATTCAATATGGTGGTTGTTCTATTTATCACAGAGAAATGTAAATCTAATCATTTACACTTTCATGGTGTGCACAAATATGAAGATATACTATCAGCCGACCAGATCGTCAGGGAGCTTGCTGTTTCCTCTAATGCAGCATATGAATTTTGGTTATGTGCAGTTGTCAAGATCCACGAGTTCTACAGCCGTACATTCATATTATATTGAAGTAAAACACCTTGTATATGCATAACTTCTCAGTCGTATAACTGGATGCTTATTTGAATACTATCGCTAGATATTTCTGGAATGTGATATGTAAATCCTGTTCATCAAGAGATACAAATGCTGCTGCAAAAGTGCAGAACACACGTCCCCCATTAAAGCGAAAAAATCGTGTTCAGCAGCTACACTGCTAACAGAGCGTTCTTTGCATCTTGACGAAACCGAATAACTTTCTGCCCATACACAAGAAATGTCTGCCAGAGAAACATTAACCATCATTACAAATTTCCTTGTAAGCTTCGTTCGTATGAAGATATGAACAACAGCAAAAGCGAATTGTAGTGAAGCATTCATATGAACATGATGACGTTATTAGTAAAATATCAAAAAATTCCTCTTTAACCCTGAGTTATTCCACTGCTTTCTGCGACTAATAGTAAACAAATGGAAACAAGAGGAAATGCACATTAGTCATTCAATCAACTGTCTTCTGTTGGAGATTTGTATGAAACCGTGTACACAAACAAAGTCAGCATAATGGAAATTACAGTATTTTTTTCATATTTACAAGGCAGGTGCATTTAGTACAATGCTGCAGTACTTTCAAACGGTGTCTTTAATACTGTATCGTCAAATAAATTAAAAAAATTATAGCTTCATATAAAGAGGTAGGATATTCCAAGACTTGCCTTTGGCAATAATAGTCATTGTCTTATGGAAACATTTATTATTTGTAAGAAATGTAATAGAAAGAAACAAATTAAACACAACAAATTTAAGCGTCTTGGCTGACGAATGATTTAGTCTGTTGTAAGAAACCAAGGCAAAGTAGAATCAGCCAACGCCCTTATCAACACTGGATTAGAACAAAACATAAACACACTTGTACTGCCAATCAATCATCAAGAAAAAAATGGTGAGTTATCATCACTATTACGATGTGCTGGCAAATACAAAGTAACACCAGTACGGTGTTGACTATAATCTCGTTCTCGTAGCACCGTTGTATAGTCTCTCTAACAATTCGGCGCACATATTCCACAACACTGTCTCTGTCGTAAGATTGCATAGTCTCAACAGTTTTTCGCAAATATTCTGCAGCACGATCCCTGTCGTACGAATTAAATACACGCCGCACAGCTAGCACAAATTCTCGCAGCTTTGGAATTACGGTCTTCTGAAGGAAGACGTATTCGTCCGGTCCAGCTTTGCTGCTCTTCAGGGCCTAAGGAATAAAACACAGGGTTCATGAAAATTGAGTCACCAATTAACTGTTTTTTACAACACATCACTAGACATAATGCGACAGTAAAGAATGCTACCATTACAATAAATTTATTTCCATGAATTGCGCAAATAATGATTTAACCCTAGTTCCACTTTGCCGTACTTCAAAGAAGTTTCTTTTAGTCCACATACGCCCACCTTACCCTTAATTGTTGTGGATGGGGTTAGTAAGTGTTCGACTATGTACACGTGAGATATGAGTTATTCAGCTAACAGTTACCTTCGCCGTTCCGTCCAAGACAGGTACGTAAAGAAATATAAGATTCATGCGGGTAAATATCACACATAATATGACGGACTACGAACTGGTACCAACTGTAGCAGCAGACAGAACCTTCGTATATTTCTTAGGAGACGCAACTAGGAACAATGCAATTCATTATGGTTTGAATTGTGAAAGGAACATACACAAATACGATGCACTGATTACTGTGCGTATTTAGAGAACATCAGAGAATTTAAAGTCTAAGACTATAAAGCTGGGAGGAGAGTCTCCGAGAGTTCGTAGGATACGAGACTGGAATAGAAGGGAGAATCGATAGAGGTACTCAAGGTACCATCTGCCACACACCTTCAGGTGGCTTGCGGAGTATGGATGTAGATGTATATATTTCGTAATGAAGTCGTGTGCCTCCTAGCGTTACAATGTAAATATGTTACCATCAGATAGACCAAATCCACTGCACAGGCTGTTAGTCACACTAAATTCTGGTATCACTATGTTCAAACAATACAGTTGCTACAGTTGGAAATATCATCACTGGTATAGAAGATTAATGGAAAGACTCTCATCCTGACAAGGAAATATCTGATACTCACATGTAAAATATGTAAATATCAGTTATCTTTTACCACATTGTACCACAATTAACAGCAATAACAACCACAATTAACAGCAAATAGATAGCAACAGCCTGTTAGTAGGAGAAATGTTCTGCTACGAAACTTTGTAGCTAATACGAAGCACCACCAGAAACCACTGCTTGGAGTACATATTAAAGCTAAATACGCATTCATTACAACATTTTGTCCTGCCGTACTTCGAAACAAAATACACAAAATAACTGTGGAGGACTGTACGATAGAAATATTCATATACCTTTAGTTTCCTTTGAATGCGCTCCTTGATGGACGTAAACATACTTTGCTCCCTTTCCAAACCTACATCTCCGTCGCTATAAACGCTCTCTCTGTGGGATGCGCCGTTCGCACTGGGTTTCGACTCTGTAGGAATTGCGAAACCAATTGACGGCCTCGAATTAGATGCAACAGCACCTTTCAACTCAGAAGGGCTGACAATGCGCAGAAAAACTCCTGCAGTGCACACAACCGCTAGAATAAGAAACGCTTTTGTGAGCCACATTTTGCCACTTCACTTATAGGCGGACGTGTAACAGCGGTTTGTTGCCAGGAAACGTAGCAGTCTCTGTTGAGCGATATTCTTTTTTTTTTCCTTCCTGTGTCACAATACTCTTGCTCCCTTCATCCAAAGAATATAGATAAATTTTCTTCAATGGAAAATGTATCGCATCCCTGAAAGGTGTTGACTGCAAGTGTCATTATATACTGTGGACCCATGGGTTTTCAGCCTCCTATATCAAAAAAGTGTATGAAGGGTATGCGTTATTACACTCACTAGAAACCATTCCCTTGAAAGTGTTAAAGACGTGTTTCAGGTGAGACTAGGCAAGCGTGTACAGTGTAGCTTTTTGTGATCTTTGAGGCGAGAATTTAAACGACTAGACAGAGTGAAACCCAGGTTGGTCGCGTAGTCTACTTCTCAGGTATGATACGTACCATTGCACAGAACTATGTATGTGCGTATCGGAGGTCTGGGCGTTGATGTGCTTGTAAGGGGGACTTAGAAGTGTGACATCTACGATAACACCCAGTGCCAGAGCCGCTGACGAATCATGGGGCAGCTTCCGTCTGCACTTATTTTTGGTGACATGCAGTGACCCAAGATTGTCGTTGTCTGCCACCATTGGAACTACGGAGAAAGTTGAATGGTGGCCAGCAATCAAGACGAAATTTGCAAACTGAAATGTGGTTTATCTGTAGAGTTTGTCATCCTGTACAGTCATAACAGTCAACAAGGAACGTCACCAAGATGTCGACGACATCTCCTAAGTGGATGGCGGACGGTGTCTTCTTACGGTGACCTGAGGAATGCCGGCCAGAGCGGCCGAGCGGTTCTAGGCGCTACAGTCTGGAACCACGCGACCGCTACGGTCGCAGGTTCGAATCCTGCCTCCGGCATGGATGTGTGTGATGTCCTTAGGTGAGTTAGGATTAAGTTCTAGGGGACTCATGACCTTAGCAGTTAAGTCCCATAGTGCTCAGAGCCATTTGGATTTGAACCTTAGGAAACACAACCCTTGAAGAAGTACTGCTGTGTTGCACAGAGGACTAGGAAGTGCTTTGCTTGTTCTCAGTGACTGGTGAGCAGCTGATAAGCTTTTAGCTTGATGTTGCTGAATGGCAGTACTGAGCATAGTGCAGGCAGCAGTGTCTGGTGCGTGTCTGACTACGAAGCTTTTGTTAGAAGTGTGAAACTGCATCGTTGGCTGTGAAGACGTAAGTCTGTTTGTCCTGTTTGTGGCTCTGAGCACTATGGGACTTAACTTCTAAAGTCATCAGTCCCCTAGAACTTAGAACCACTTAAACCTAACTAACATAAGGACATCACACACATCCATGCCCGAGGCAGGATTCGAACCTGCGACCGTAGCGGTCTCGCGGTTCCAGACGGTAGCGCCTAGAACCGCTCGGCCACATCGACCGGCTGTCCTGTTTGTGTTTCACTTCCTGGTACGGGGGTGTTCAATCACGCCCAAGAGAGAGTCCTATACTGTGTTTAGTAAATGTACGTGAGGTGTGTGCAGATATTGTACGTAATTACAAGTTTTATGAATTGAATGTTGACGTCTGTTGTCTAGAGACTAGTTGGGTCGATGTAGTCCTGTTGTCAACAGCAGTAGCGGCGACCCGGTGGCAGATATTCGCATTGAAGGTAGCACCTGTAGTGACTTTATTCATTTACTGTAAAGTGTTGTTATGGCTGCCCCATTATAAAGTACTATGGGATGAATTTCTGAAGACTGTAATTTCATTTATGTTGTACTTGATAAGTAATCACTTGTTTGTCCCAGGGGCTGAATCGGATTTTAGTAGTGTATGTTACATGTGTCTAGGGTGAGTTGTGGTTTTTTATTTATCTTTGTTCTACGCTCGTTTTACCTAAGGGTTATTTCTGGGCAGAGAAGTGAGGGAACGTCAGTATTTAATTTGCATCGTCGATGAGGGCATCAGAGATAGTATTTGTAACAGCTAATTGTGTCACAGTGACGCAAACTCCGCTCAGTTTGCTGTTGCAGATGCAGTACGACGCACCATAGCTATACGCCGAACACGACGCTCTTCCCTCTCGGTAACAACATGTCTCCATCCTGAGTGTGTTCTTCCTCCGACTGTACATTCTCGTGAGCATCGCCGAAGGAACGTGCACCTTCTCGTAACCTTAGTACAAGACCCCATTAAAACTCAGTGTAGTGTTGAAAAATCTCATATATGCACCTTACAGGCATTCTTCAATCACCGGATCCTGTCACAAAAGTAACTAACGCTCACGAACGTTACAGCATGCACTAAAATAAAAACTGATTCGCACCCTCATAGTGCTGCTACTACCGCCACTCTTATGCTACTGGTGCAACATTTGACACACATCATCTTTCAAATATAGAAAAATGCCTACAGCTTTTATTTTTGTCGCACAACACCTTCTTGGTGTTGCGATTTATTCCCGTCAGTGTAGATGAGGAAGTGTTACCCGCAAGTAATAATATAAAATTTACGAGGGTGAGTCAAATGAAAACCTTAAATTTGTAATAACAAATCGAAATTTCGCGCTGTTATCCTGTAAGTCGGTAATCGTGCTACAGACAGTGTGCAGAATTGCCTGTAGGTGGCAGCATAGTGCAGATGCACACATACCGTCGCAGTATCAGTATAAAGATGGCCGCTTCACTTGCTACTTGCACCAGGGAAGAAGAGCGTTCTGTTATTCAGCTGTTGAGTAGTGAAGGTGTGAAATCTACTGAAATTCATCGAGGAATGCAGGTTCAGTACGGTGATACATGTTTGTCACAGCAACAAGTCTACGAATGAGGTAGGAAGTTCGCAAATGGTGTGACTTCAGTGGAAGATGCTCCTCGACCAGGCCAGGCACAACGAGTTTTGACTCCACAGAACATTGCAGCAGTTGAAGCCATACTAAAGTAAAACCACTGAGTGACACTGAATGACATTGCAGCATGTTTACAGGTTAGTCATGGGTCAGCACACCACATTGTGCATGATGTGCTCCATTTCCACAAGGTTTCTGAAAGATGGGTGTCATAGCAGCTAACTCCTGAAATGGGAGAACGACGTGTTGATGCTTGTGAAGAACTTCTTCGGTGCTTAGAATGAGAAGGTGATGGCTTCCTAGCAAGAATAGCTACTGGGAACGAAGCCTGGGTTCACTTCCCTCAACCGGAAACGAAGAGAGCGAGCAAGGAATGGCGCCATTCCACAGCACCAAAACCAAATGACCACTCAAAGACGCAATGGGAAGAAGGAAGTTCCATTCTGATGAAGAGGTACTTCACACAGTGCATGAGAGGTTGCGTCGAATACCAAAATAATTTTTTTCTAAAGGAATTTATGTACTTTGTAAGCGCTGAAGGACTTGCATTGAGCATTGCGGAGATTATGTTGAAAAGTGATACAGCTTTGTACCACTTCTGCACAGTAACTAATATTTTAAAAATTACTTAAGGTTTTCATTTGACTCACCCTCGTATAACTACTCTTAATTTACCTCTGCGCTCCTTTCAGTCAGAAGTCGTTAAGTGTTGTGCAAATAACCTGTATCATCTTCTGGTTCTGTAACGCCACGTTTCAAATACTTCCAATTTCCTCATGTTCTTCTCCTACAGACACCATTTCCTCCTAAACAATTCTGGCATTGTTTTAGGTGCGAAAATGTCGTTGCATGCCACACTTGGAGCAGTGGAAGAAGTTAATTGGTGGTTGGCAACTATGACGGAATTTCACTCGTGCCGCGTGGTTTGCGGTGGAATGGGGCAGCCTGTACATTCGTAACGGCCACAAAGGGATGTGGCCAAGATGTCGAGGAATGCTCGTACATAGAGTGCCGATGGTATATTCTCACAGTGGCCAGAGGAAGTGAGAACAGCTGGCAGAGACAAGGGACAGTAGAGTGACTGGTGTATCGTACAGATGACAGGGAGTTGCTTTGGTTGTGTTCAGTGATTGGTGGGCAGCTGTAAGTTGATACCCTGATGGAACTGTTTGATGGTACTGAGCAATAGAAGGCAGCAATGTCTGGTGTGTGTCTGACTGTGAGGCATCTTTTAAAAGTGTGTTACCGCAAAGTTGGTTGTGCAGACAGACAGCTTTTTGTTCTGTGTTGTATTTTCCCGCTACAGGTGTGTTCTACCACGTACAACACAAAGTTCTGTACTGTGTCCTGTAAATGCGCTTGAGTTGTGTCAGATATTTAGCTGTCCATACAATAGGTAGCCTTTTGTATGTAGCAGCAGCTAGGAGCTGGTGGAGCCCTTTAGTAGTGGAGGTAGCTCCTGCAGTGGTTTTATTGATTTATTATGCTGAGTAATAGTGGCTGCCCCATTATAATGCACTAAAAGCTGCAACTGTGAATAATGTGATTTCTTTTATATTCTTTTTAGAGGGCGACTTCTTATTTTTCTTATTTACACAAAATTGCAATTCTGTAGCGTTTTTCTTCGATTGAGGGGGCATTAATTCTGCAGTCCAGCTGCTGCTGGGCTTCAAGCCAGTGCTGCTGGATGACACAGAAAGTTTGAGGATGGCAGTTAGGACGGCAGGCGCACATTTCCACATTTGTAGTTGTTACCATGTGATTAGTGGATAATGAGGTTGAGCCGTGGGCAGCTTGTGTTCATCCCATTCATCGTTGTCGTCTTCTCTTATGGTACTGCCGCCACGTTTCCTTATTCCATTTACTGGCGTTACTAACTTCCTGCCGTAATTGACCGTGAGTGGCAGCAGCAGCACTTATCAATAAGTGCACTCTCGTAACATCCCTGGAGCGACCGATAGTACTTCCGAGCCGTGGTGTGTCGGCAGGTCCGTCGGAGGCAGTCTGTTAGTCGAGTTGGGTGCTCAGTCGGGCACGGAGCAGCAGTCGGGGATGTAGCATCAGTCGTGGATGGACCAGCAGTGAGTAGAGGACGGCGAGCCAGTGAGGCGCGGACAGCCAATACTTGCCAACCACTGGCCACACACAAGAACCGTCCGAAGAAGGAGATTGGAGCAGGAACGGCTGCTGCTTGGTCGTTCGGTTGGTCATCTCATCAGGCAGACGTGTTTTTGGTCCTTTGACTGTTTCTGGGTGTGTGGCAGTCGGTCGGTTGGGGCAGAGCAGCGGGGAATTCTCTGTGGCACGTAGTCAGGCCGGAGCCGCTGGCGGCGTGCACGCGCGGTTGGAGTTGTGAGATACTTCTTGCGATGATTACGAAGTTCGTCGCCCACTGATCCTGGACTCTAAAGTTGAGTGCTCACTTAACCTACTATCAAGCCTCAACTGCTATCACATCTCTTTGTTTGATCCTGGTTGTCACTTTCTGGAAGATTCCCGCGAGCAACAACGTGTGTGTATTGAAGTCGGATAGAATTGGAGCCGTCTTCCTGTGTGGTGGTTAACTTAATCTGATTCATTCCTTCATTAATGAAGTGTACCAGCGGTATCTTCTGCATTGTGGTCGTTGAAGTTCTGGTGACCTGCCTGGTCGTTGATGTAGTTTTGGGCAGTGTATTTTCCTCATCGTGTTGATGTTGTCCAGCACGGCGTATAGTTCGACAGCTGAGGTGTTGTTGGTAGTTTTGGGCGTTTATTCTGACTTGGCTGGATTAGGCACCAGTATCCAGAACGTTGTGCTATTGACGTCTTATTGTCGTTTTGCTGGTCGGGAGGAGCAGAACTGATCTAGTTGGTTGGTTTGTCGGCTGGCTTTCAGTTTGGTTGCCTTCCAATTAAGAGGTTGTCGGTCTGGCTGCCTTTTTCACCTAAGCGTGCGTTAGTGTTACCTTCCCAGGCCAATTTTTGGAACCTTCTGAGCGCCGCTTCTTGTGTTTTACATACTGATTTCCCTTTTAGTCTTAAGTACTCTGTGTGGCCTTCAGCTGAGTTTCAGCTTATTAAAATTGGAAGACTTTTCTTCCTAGGCCTTTAACGGTAAAAAAAAGTTGTTTCTTATTTGGTATGTGGCCTTCAGCCGAGTTTCAGGCTTTCAAAATTAAAATTGAAAATTCCTTGTGCCTAGGCCTTAAGACGTAAGTTGGCTGCAGGTTGGTATGTGCCCTTCAGCCGAGTCTTCAGCCTTTTCAAATTAAAAAAATTTTGTCTAGGCCTTAAGTCGTAGGAAATATTTTCTAGTTTTTATGTGGCCTTCAGCCGATTTATCCAGCTTAAACTAAAAATTGGAAATTCCTTTGTTTGTGCTTTAAGCAGTGAGATTGTTTGGGTTTCGTATGTGGCCTTCAGCCGAGAGTTATGTGAAGCATTTTTGGATAAAGCCTTTAGCCTATTTTATTTGAAATTTATAAGCTCTTCACTTTAGGCGTTAAGTCGTAAAATTGTTTTCTGCATGCTGTGTGGCCTTCAGCCGAGTTTTAACCTCTCTTAAATTAAAAATTCTAAATCCTTGTCTCACCCTTAAGTCATAAGATTGTTACACTTTAGTATGAGACCTTCAGGAGAGTTTTACTGCTTATTTAGATGAAAACTTGAAAATCTTTGTGTCGGTTTTAAGCCGTAACAATTTCCTTCATTAATATGAGGCCTTCAGCCGAGATCAATGGGAAAAATTTAAGCTAAGGCTTTTAGCTTATTTATATTGAAGACAAAGAATTTTTTTCTAAAGAAGTGAAACCTCCAGAAGCACTCCTGTACCCAATTGCTTTCTTAGGTCTTGTGCCTTGGATTTTCGATGTAGCCTTCATCCGATTTAAATTAAATCAAAGAGGTCTTTCGTTAAAACCTGGAGAGTTTAGATTCTTGCTTGAGTTATTGTGTGTTTTAAGAAATAAAGTTGGTATGTTGAGTGCAACTGACAGTAACTTATTTTGGTCTCTTTCCACAAATATAACCTCATCCACTCTGTCCTGCTAGCCCAGAGATATCAGGGGTGACCCTCTATTTCCAAAACCTTGAGGTCAAGTATGCTTACCCTCGTCTTCAACTTTTGTAATCCTGTCTTCCTCAGTTGCGTGTAATATTACGGTATATTGATAATTTTTACTTATGGACCGTCTGACAGCAACTGAATAAAACACAATTTTAGTGCCATACGCGTTTCGCCTTTATTTTCTGCAAGGCATCATCAGTGGCAGGTTGCGTGGACAACTTCTTACATATTACGCTCCTGTTGCATTTTTGGTGTTGTTCTTCTTCTTATGAACGCCAATTTGCGGTTTTTTCCACATTCCACAGCACTATGTACTGAACGCTTGTTTTAATGCAATGTTTTTCACAGTTCCACACAACTTCTTCCTGTTTTCTCAGTTGATCTGTGTTCAGTTTATCAAGGCCTATCCACTGTGCCAACTTATAACTAAATCTGAGTGGGGTGCGATGGGGAGGTTACCTTGTTAGAAATATGACCTTCTTCGGATTCAAATAATTCTCGCAAATTATAGTCCATTTCTCTACTTTCCCTTTGTTGGATAGTACATCCGCCACTCTTACTTTCATTATTTTCCCCTACTAATGGAATTCCAGTCTCACTCAACTCTTTTGCTTCAGTACTACAGGGTTCACAACACTCTTTCTCTTGGTTAGATACACTTTCTCTAATTTATTTAAAAGAATCTTCATCACAGTCATGTACTCTTGCTGTCACTAGGTACACATCATAATTGGTATGGCTCTCTAACACTGTCATATTCGGGTCCAAATTAATCACTTGAGTGGAAGATCTTTCTAATTGTGCTCGCTGGCATTTGAGCTGATGTACATATTCTCCATACTAGGTAATTTCTGAATCGGCATGCGTCTCTGAACTATTCCCCTTTTTCTTATCCACCCTTTCCTCTTTAATTACTTCTTGATGCGATTCGTCGGCTATTCGTATTAACCTTTTACCATAAGTAACATCACTCCTCCCTTGCCCCTACCTCTCTGCGCAGTTGCCATCCCTACCGACAAACAACGCCTTCTCTGACTCTTCCTTCATTAATTCGTCACTCTGACCTCGAATTGTACTTATTTCATTCTCGTGAACCTTCACATCCGACCGATATTCTTTTCCTACTTCATTTCCCTTAATAATTCCTCCCTGCTCTCTCTCCTCTGTTTGTATCCCTGCATTACACTTCGCAAAGTTTCGTTTATGAAACTGCTCTTCAGTCGAACGACGCACTATACTACTATAGTACTGAATACTCCGATGTTCCAAATATTTGGGCCATTTCTTTCTTTCCGCACGCGTTAGGCCCTTGACCTGCGCGGTATTTAGTTTTCCTTATTTTGATAATGCATCCCGTTTCCCTGATAGTGTCCTCTCCCTCGCTGAGAGTTACCTCCTTGACCGCCTTGACCTCTCATCATGTTAATTTGCGGTTCATTCCTACCACCTTTTACTATTCCATTTTGATTTCTGAAACCTCGAAACTCTCTAGTTTCACGCCACCTATCTTCATTCTAGATTTTTCAAAAGATTCATCGAAAGTTCGATGAGTGCCTCCTACATAAAGCTTTGAATCGTCAGGTAGCTTTTTCCACAACTCCCACACTATCTCCGATTCTGATCTACGATCTTTAAGATACTCCAAACGCTTGAACCATCCTTCACAGTATTTTTTCATGAGTCCACGCCCATGTCCTGTCACGGTCGCCACATGCGACCGAGCCGCCGAATCTTTCCATCAGTAAATGAGGTATGTTCTCAACTGACTCGGTTGTTTTAACCCCCTCCACTGACAGAATGACCCGCTTCCTAATTCCGTATGTGTAAAACCAATACAGACTTGTAGCTGTCACACCTTTGCGCTTACTGCTACGTATTTTAACAGTAAATAGCTCAGTCCTAATGGTAAGAGGTAGTAGTGAATTCACGTTGTTAATATTTCAATACAGCGCAGCTGCCACAAGCTCAGTTCACTTTTACTCAACTCCTACCCTCGCCATTGCACCACATTAACTATGTGCTACGTGGACCTTGCTAAATTCACTTGCGTATACATTTTGACTACTCGCCAGTATTTACCTAATGATTAGCACACTCCGAACCGGACTATTTCCCAAAGAGCTGTGATGATTGAACGGGTTCGATCCACGGCCTACAGTGCCCCCACAGTTCACACGATAACACTGCCTACCTGACCCACTTAACTTGGTAGTGAGCTTATGTATCCAATTACCACTGTTAGCAGCAGTGGATACTCCTATCAGCACGACGAGAGCAGCAGACTTACCGTCGAATCCTCCTGAAAATACTTATAACTACGGCCGCCAGCTCTGAAGGAGCAAAAGAATAAATCAATTTTTGGCTCGTTTCAAAGTGAAACGGCTTGAGTTGAAATTAAGCTTAATTCTGAGTATTACTATTTCTGATCATTCGAGGTGATTCTACAAAGCAAATAATCTTTCAATTTCTGTGAGTTGGCTTGGTAATTGCTACGAAGACTATTTATGCAACTTGGGTTAACAAAATTCTATCCTTCAACTTTATGTAATGATTTTGGATATTACTCTTTGGACAATTGATATAGAATTACTTAAGTGACTTTACTTGAAAGGTTACTCAGAAAAATTTAAGTAACTATAAATAGGCGACTCATTCTGGTGTGACCATTGCTCTTTTCAACATTCTTATACGCTAAAGTATTCTACAACAAAAAGAATTGTAAATGAAAGAGACGATGGTGGCCTCAGTCTGATTTCACTATACCATGTTTGAGGTTACTACACTTTACAATGAACAACATGTGTCGTAATTTTCCTCATTACTATATTCTGTCCTCTGTACTTGCATAGAAGAAAACTGGTATTCTCCTTTTACATTTATACAAAGTTCGAATTAACAACTGCAAGCAGTCTTGCCTTGGGTAGACGTGTCGGTGCTGGTGGTGAGATGCATGTGGCTAACGCAGCTCTTCACGCCTCGTGCCCTTAATGGCGGCTGGAACTACGAGCCGTAGCACTCGTATAAGCTACTGCATGTCCGCCATAAAATCTGGGCGCAGGAACTCTTACAATCAGCCCCAGTGGCATAGAGGCGGCTTCGATAACCATTCGTCGCGTCTTACTCCACAAACGGCGACGATATTCGCCTCTTCGCTGTTGCACAATCACTTTTGCGTGAGCACAGTTACACACGTCTGATCACGTCAACACTCCCCAAGCCATTCCATTGTTCAGTCCCTGTGTCTCCAGCTACCGCTAGCTACGCTCGTATCACCAAGAGTGAGGGCGTTCCCCTACCACCTTTTTAACGAAATCATTTAGTATTTAAGAATATTTATATTTATTACCCTGGAGTTCATACCGGTCATAATAATTTACTACTAGCACTATACAACATTCAATTATACAGTAATAATTTATAATTACCAAGAAAAAGAATACATTTGACTCCGAGAGCTTAGTGCATTGTCTGACAGGTAGCGCTAATTCCCAGTTTCGCCAATACATGGCATCAGGGTGCACTCCGTGGCAGTCTCACACCAGCGCGCCCGTTTCCGATTCGCGGGCTCCAAATTACTGGCAGCCTACCATCATTTCAGTTCCGTTATAAGCTGCACAATATCAAAATTTATGTGCACATAACTACAGCCGTATAGTTGGGTAATTACCTGAATCCAATCGCTGGGAGACTTTGGAATGTTAAAAAGAAGTTCTATAAACCGACATATGCAAATGCTGCTGTAAATGAGAATGTGCTGAACACACTTCCCCATTACAAAAAAAAAAAACAAACAAAAAAAAAAAAAAGAAGAAGACGAAAGCATATAACTTTCTGTCGAGAAGCAAGAATTGTCTGCCAGTGAGACATTAACCATCACGACAACTTGGTTTGTAAACTTTGTTCGTTGTGCAGATATGAACAGTAGTAAAAGGGTTTTGCAGTGAACATTCATATAAACATTGCGTTATTAGAAACATATAAAAAATCGGCTTTGAATCTCCTGTTACTCCTCTGATTTCTGCAACTGACTGCAGACAAATGGAAACAAGAGGAAAATGCACGTTAGTCATATCACCTATCTTCTGTTGGAGGTTTGTATGAAACATTGTACACTAACAAAGTCAGCAGAACGGAAATTGAAATAGCTTTGTCATATTTACAAAGCAGGTGCATATAGTACAATACTGCAGCACTTTTAAAACGGTGTCTTTAATTCTGGACAAAAAGTTATTTCTATCTGCGACGTAATTTTAAAAAGCACAGCTTCATATAAAGAGAAAAGATAATCCAAGACTTAGTTTTGGCAATAACAGTCATTAATTTTTGCAAAGACTTATTATTTATGAGAAATATAACATCAAGGAACAATATAAACACAACAAATTAAAACGAGTTGTCTGCTGAATAATTGACTCTGTTGTAAGAAACCAAGGCAAAGTACAATCATCCGTAGCTCGTCATCAACACAGAACTAGAACGCAAACATAAGTACTTTGGTACTACCAGTCAGTCATTCACAACAAAGTGATGAGTTAACATAACTAATATGATGTGTTGACAAATACACAGTTACACCACTATTGAGTTGCATATAACGTCTTTTTCGTAGCTCCTTTGTACAGTCTCTTCAACAGTTCGGCGCAAATATTCGACGACACTGTCTCTGTCGTAAGACTGCACTGTCACAACAGTTTTGCGCAAATATTCTGCCGCACGGTTCTTTCGTAGGAATTAATTACACGCCGCACAGCTAACAAGGCTTCTCGCAGCTTCGGAATTACGGTCTTATCAAAGAAGACTCCGATCCCACTATGCTGTTCTTAAGGGCCTACGGAATCAAACACAGAGTCTATCAAAAGCGAGTCACCAATTAACAGTTTATTACCATACATCACTAGACGTAAAATGAAATAAAGAATGCCACCGTTACTACAAAACTGATTCCATGAACTGTCTAAATAAAGATTTAATCCCTGTTCTAGTTTATGTTACTTCAGCGAAGTTCCTTTCAGTCCACAAACGCCCACATTGTCCCTAATAATTGTCGAAACGGCTACTAAGTGATTGACAACGTACATATGATATATGTGTCATTCAACTATCAGAATTACATTCGCAGTACCGTCCCATATAGGTATGTAATAGAAGAAAAAATTGATGCGGTTAATTATCACACAAAATATGACGGACTATGGATTGGTAGCAAATGCGGCAGCAGCCAGAAACTTCGTATGTGCAACTAGGAATAATGAAATTCATTACGTTTTGAATTGTGAAAAGTACATACACATATACGATGCGTAGATTAATGTGCGTATTTAGACAGTATCCGAGAGTTTGAGGTCTCAAACTATACAGTTGGAAGGAGAGCCTAAGTGACTTTGTCGTATTTTGTAATGAAGTCGGTTGTTTCCTAGTGGAAGGCTGTTACCCACAGATAGGCTAAATCCACAGTAACCAATGACGGTAGGAACAAGAATGGCATCAAAAGAATGCTAGCATTGGCAAAAAGGGCATTCCTAGCGAAATGAAGTCTACTAGTATCCAACATATGTCTTCATTTGAAGAGTGTACCTTTGAAGCAAATTATTGTATGGTAATGAAACATGGACTATGGAAAACGCGCAAAGACGGCAATCGAAGAGTTTCAGATATGATGCTACACACGAACTTTTTGAATTGGCGGCTATTGACGCAGCGGAGAGGTAAAAAGTTTCTCCTAGTCCTGTACAATTCTAAAGACATTGCCGATTCCTATTTATCGATCTTCGATTTCTTGATCCATTATGCTCACAACGCTGGGGAAAATGTGCACCGTAAATTAAGTTATAGCGTCCATACGGACACATAGCCTAGTGCTAGAAAGGTCTTAACATGACACCCACTGTAGGCAGAAAATAATACAAAAATGGTAACTAAACAGGATTTCGGGAATATACACCAAAGAGTTAAACTGTTAATGTAACTAATCACAACTCAGCATATTTTAATATTACAAGTTATTCTGCCGTATAAAGAAAAAGCCCAGTATTTGTTTGGATATATTCATCAAAAGGAAAGAGATGCAACTGTTTAGGCGAAAGAACTGCAGGAGAACAGCATCTCCGCTGTAACCTATAGCAATAAATAAACATTATTTCATTTACATCAAAAATGGCAGTCAAAAATTATTACGATTTAAAACATTACATGCTTGTTTGCATAAAAAATTGAAGACTAGTTTTATAGCTATATTTTTAGTTCCAGGGTAACTGTCTCTGGTGGCTTCTGTTGCGTGGCGTAACTGTTACCACAGTGGGGCCACCAAACCTATGATATTCTTGGTTCCTGCGATTGATGCCTGTTCGTCCATTGATGACAAAGATATAACAGTTCTGTTTCCATTGCATGGAGGATTATCTTTGCCTTTCATATTAATCACCATTAAGTGGGGCCGACCCGTGGTAAGTATACTTCCTTTCTATGTTAATTATATACGCTTACTGTTCATTGGAAATATTGGAAACTGCAGAGATTTTATAACTGCAGGTTGAATCGAAGCACAGTATCACCAGTTTTGTCGGACTGAAAAGCGCCGATCGTCTGCACATTCCTTGTCGTCATTGTTGTTGTCTTCAGCCCGAAGACTGGTCAGATGCAGCTCATGATGCTACTCTATCCAGTGTAAGCCTCTTCTAAATTCGTTATCCTTTGATGTATCAGAATGCGTCTTGTCAATCGAGATCTCCTTTTAGTGAAGTTATGTCTCTGGTCTCTTCTCTTCCAAATTCTATTCAGTATCTCTTCAGTGGTTACACGATCTAATATTCAGCATTCTTCTGTAGCACCATATAGAAAAGGCTTCTGTTCCGTCTTGTCTGAACTGTATACCGCCACGTTTCACTTGCTTACGTGGCTGCACTTGAGACAAATACCTTCATAAAAGATTTTCTAACGCTTACATCTATATGCAGTGTTAAAATATTTCTTTTCTTCACAAAATTATTTTCTTGCAGTTGACAGTCTACATTTTATATCCTCTCTACTATCCAGATAACAGAACTCACTTACTACTTTATGTATCTCCCTCAGCATCGAGTGATTTAATTTGACTGTAATACTTTACCATTATTTAGTTTTGGTTGATATTCATTTACGTTCTTCTTTGGAGGCACTGTCGATTCCGTTTCATCGGCAAACCTCAAAGTTTTTTTTATTCTCTATGGACTAAAAATGTTTAGTTGGTTTCGTACACTGCTTGTTTGCCAGTGTTCCTGAAATTTGGATCCCATTGGAATCCCATCTTCTTGCAAGTAGAATTCCTTTCTAAATTGGAAGTAATTTTGTGATTTGATTGATTTGAAAGTTTTAGTTATTTCATTAATATAGTCTGCAGGTAGTTTGTTGTATGCCAGTAAGTTTTCTTCAACTAGTTTTATTGTGTCTGGAGTGGGTATCGAGGTGTGCACGTTCTCTATGTCAAAAGAGATGAGTGATACTGTTTGTGGGATCTGTACGTCTTTTATTTGTGTTATGAATTCATTTATGTTTTTCACTGTTGTGCTGTTTTTTATTTCATAATGTTGAATTACGAGTTTCTTCGTGTGTTTTGTTACATGGTATGATGGTACATTCATGAAATTAATAACAGGCCTCAATGGAATGTGGGGTTTGTGGACCTTGGATTGGCTTCCAAGTGTTGGTGCTTTTGGATACTGCTGTGTGATGTGTTGTTTTCGTTTATCTGTGAGTGTGTGTGTGATGTCTTTGAGGTTGTTTTTTGAGTATGCCTGGAAGCGTACTGATGGATCAGGTTTTAGTATAGTGATGTTGTTAGAGAAGTTGAAATTTTTAGTTTTTTTCTATATATTGTTCATCATTGATCAGTACTGTGCTGTTCCCTTTATCATGTCTCGTGACTGATGTTAGCTTGAAGTGTTTCTTTCATTTTCTTAGTTCTGTTTTTTTCGTTAGTGAAACATGTGATGTGATAAATTTGGAGGAAAGAACGCCAGAAATCGGCCAGCTGGAGTATGAAAACTAACAAATACATCTCCAGGACCGGACACATATGTTAAGATACTCCGAACGATTCGTCCAAAACACGGAACTTGTGCTACAAAAGTTGCTTCTAACCTAAAAAGCAATAGAAAAACACGACGAAATGTATAATACCAGCATATTGTATCTACGACATAATACGTTTATTGTATGTGTAGAAGGAAACATGAATTCCAGGCCACTGCTGGTGCTTCCCAAATGAAAGAAGCAAAATGCCTTATTTTTGCTGCATAGACGGTACATATCTACACGAATTTAAAGCAGCTAAGGGAAAGACCGAAAAGAGAAAAATATGACGATCTGTAATAAATGTTGTGAACTTTTACTCATAAGTAATGTACTCGAAATATGTTGTGTGTCTTCAATATGCCACTGAACCTTCGGCAAGACACTGCTCCTGTATTACCCACAACTGTTTGAGGAGCACAGCATAATTGTAAGGGAGCCTGTTTGGACCTTCAGTTGGAATACATTTGTGGCACCACTACCTGAGATGTACATTTCATCGGACAGCTCTGAACTACTTCTGTGCGGTATATGCAGTGGTCGAGCGGTCGCGTCGCGATAGTTCTTCATAACTTTCGATGTCTTGCTCAGCCCATGCTGCAACCAGTCACCGCTGCCCTCGGGACGAAAAGTCACTTTACATGTTACTAGGTGCACAAGGCAGAGGGGCAGACAAAGGCTCAGGGCTATCTGTTGCTCTTGCGGTGGGAAACCGCTCCTAAAGGCGAAGGAATCAGCAATGAGGAAAGGCATTGGGAACCACTGCATGAAAGACACATAATGAGTATATCCCCAATGACAAAAGATTCAGGATCACTGGGAGCGGACTGCCAAAAGGGAGATGACCATGCGAAGAAATATTTAATAACCAAATGGCTCTGAGCACTATGGGACTCAACTGCTGAGGTCATTAGTCCCCTAGAACTTAGAACTAGTTAAACCTAACTAACCTAAGGACATCACAAACAGCCTGCGACCGTAGCGCTCTTGCGGTTCCAGACTGCAGCGCCTTTAACCGCACGGCCACTTCGGCCGGCATTTAATAACCAACTAAAGGTTAACGTTAGCCGTGTGCGGTTCGCTTGGATGCTGTTCATAGCTGGGCATCTTGTAATAGCGATAGTGGCGTCTCGATTCTTAGTGTGTTCACTGGTGCCAGTACGTCTGCTTGCCTTGTCTGTCCGTGAGTGGCAGAGCAGCGCTTATCGATAGCACGTACTGGGTTACCTACCATGTTTGGAGCGACCTCTAGCATTTCCGGGTCGGCGTGTGTCGAGCTAGTTGAGTTGGGGCGGAGCAGCAGTGAGGGCCGGACAGCCAGTATTCCCCCAACCGCTGGCGACACACATGCACTGTCCGACAGAAGCACATGGTTGCTTGACTGCACGACCACGTCAAGGACCGGGTTCAGCGAGTTTTAGTTGAATGGACCGTGATATTCGAGTGGTGCAACTTTCACTTCCGTGTTTCTGCCCGACCGTCGAAGTGACCTCATGGCAATAAGTTGTCGGTCTACGATTTGTACTGGCATCTTTCTGATACCTGACTTGACTGGGAATGACAGTTAGTTGGTCGTTCGCCCGGACGTCGCAGCGGAGAACGTGCATTTGGTCTTCCAATCGCTTCTGGCTTCTCTGTCTTTGTGCCGACTTATAATTCGTACTGTTGTTTCACAGTGACTGGTTTTATTATTGTCAGTTGTTGGTGGAATTGCTTTCCCACATCCGTTTGTATCTTGTTGTTTTTAATGAGCAGTTATTTTAATGCTTTCTGCGTACTGGTGTGGAGTGGGGAGCTGCAAACGGACATCAGGTCAATTTGGGGCGCAGCAGGGAGTAGGAGCTAGCAACGCGCAGGCAAGCTGTTTTAAGAGCAAAAGATTTATTTTAAAAGTGCTATTTGGAATTGTTTTCCTGACTTCTAATTGAGGCCTTCAGACGTTTATTAACTGAATTTGTTTGTGGCCTTCGCATTTCTGATAAACTTGTTGATGCGACTAGATTCTGTTAGGTGCATTGTTGTCTTCAATTGGGTTGAGGAATCGCCAAATTTGATAAGGTTGTCTTATAACTTCGCTCGCTTTTCGTTGTAGCGTAAACGCAAAGAACGCTTGAGAACACACCTCCTCGCAGCACCATTGCGACAGAATGGTTGCTGGCATGTTCGCACTCACATTTCTCACACAATATCATGCATAAAATAACTAAATAAGGCGGATCGGTTTTGTGAACAAAGAATTTATTTTATGCAGTATACACCGTTACTGTCGACAACATATTGTCATTTCACTGGAACCTTATAAATTCCCTTCTTCAGGTTGATGAACCCTTCGAGGTTCAGTCTGCAGTCCTCCGAGAACGTGAGGTGTTTGACATTCAGGAAGTTATGCACGTAACAGAATACCTGAAAGTCTGAAGGGGCAATGTGTGGTGAACACGGTGGATGGGGTAACACATCCCACTCAAAAGAACGCAGCTTTTGAAGGGTCACCATGGATGTATGTAGTCTGACATTGTCGTGGTGAAAGAAAATATCGTGTCCCAAATCCAGCAGTTTCTCATCCAATGTTTACCCTAATATAATTCAACTGCGAACAGTGTGTCTCGGAAGTGACAGTCTCATTTGCAAAAAATTCGTAAGTCAGGACGCCCTTACAATTCCACCAGATGCATATGAGAGCCTTTCTCTGATGCAACCCTGATTTAGGAACCGATAATGGTGGTTGCCCCGTCTTGCACCAATATTAATTCTTCCGGGCGTTGCTGTACACTATCGACAGCTCATCTCCAGCCACCAGCCGTTCCAGTAAAATCATTCCTATTGCGTCTCAAAAAGGACTCATAGATGGACATGCGCAGAATCAAATTCCCTTCAGTCAGTTCATGAGCGACCGATACATCGGGAATGTTTACTTAACGCAGATTTGCAAGTTCCTGGCTACGGTAGGGCGATCTCCAATCCCAACAGCCGTGTTCTCATTTGCGGATTGTTGACTATCATGCTATTAAGGTATTCTACATCTACCGTTGTCTTCCGGATCTGGAAGGCGAAACTGCCTGCTCGAAATCGACGTAATCGCTTTTGGCATGCTCGATCCGATAGTGCGTTGTCCCCACATACAGCACCAAGCTTCTGCCGGCACTGTGAGGCGGTCTTCCTTTTACGCTAGTAAAATAGCACAGTTTGTAAACGCAAGTGCACGTTGTTCCATCGAATACCAGGCACAAGCACCCACTGGCATATCCATTGGGGTGTCAGGTTGTCCACCTCTACGTCGTAGAGGCTGTTAGGCGGTGTGGCAACCCGGGGGCGGAACGGCGGGTGCAGGGTTTGCATGCGCGACAAATGGAATGCACGATCAAAACGAACGAACTTATGAGACAGTCCAATAGTTTTATTTCATCCTCCCTACGCTACACGTGGAATGTACTTGGCTTGTTTTTACTTGGTAGAGTACATAAACAAAAGCTTATGTTATTCCTTAGTGCTTCTCGTTTTCCTGTCAGCAAATTTTGCGGTCACTAGGTAAAAAATAATATTTCACTCTCGTAATATCTTCTACCGCTGTTCAACATTAGGCAAAGAAACGACACAAAAGATGTGCAGGTACCGCCGCAAATTTACGACCCCTTACGCAATAGTGGTCTAAAAAGAAAAAAGCAGCCTTCATATAGAGACGGCTCGTATTGTAAGAAAATTAAATAAAATATAAATGGAATGAATGATTGTAATAATAGACTTAAAAAAATAAGTACGATATCCACGAATTTTTTATTGGTAATCGGTACAAACTTGTTCTAATTGATTTGGTTATGACGATTATTTCAGACAACTTATGGAAGTTCCCCTGTAAGTTTCAGGGCGTTATCAACTTGTGATACGCAAATTATGGCGCGGTCAGAGCTCACTTTTAGAAACAAAATAAAATTGTTGCTACTCACAGTAGATTTGGTACCACTCTCTTTCCATTGGACGGTAAGTAGAATACATTCACTCCTAACTTGATAGATTTGTTTTATACCCAAGAAGAGGCCACCTAATTCGCAGGGCAAACAGCATCTGCTAACTCTTGCTTATCTCTGGATTACCTGGCACTGACCATGACTTGAAGTCATAACCGAGGGCTCTGTACACCATGAAGACGAGAGAAACACGGCTGTGCCTGTCTAAAGTACTGGAAGAACTGGATCTTTCCAAAGGTCGCTGCCGAAGTAGCCGATGATCTTCATCTGGGAAAGTGCAGAGTCCCGATTCTTCGGTGAAATTACTGTGATGTCAGTCGTGTACCTGGTGACGGCTCCACTAAATACGCACCTGTTGTGTAGTGGTGTTTAATGGCGACCGACACGTGGGACGGGAATTCTCCAAATCGGCTGCCTGTCTGCCATGAATGGAGAACGAGGGCGCGGAATGTGGCAGGAAGCCCATTAGGACAGTAGGCGCCAGATCTGAAGCGGTTACGGAGTGACTAGTGCACAATAAGGTGAGCCTTCATTTCCAGAACCTTGAATTCGAATATGTTGACCCTCACATTACCATTCACTCCTGCTTAGGCAACAGGAATATTTGAATGTTGCACAAATATGAATATATCATGATTAGACGAGCCAACCACATGCAGACACACAAGGAACCCTTCCAGACTCTGTGAGTTGCAGATCAGTTGTCTCACGCGAATATTTGGAATATCTATGTCTCTTACATCGACCGCACAACACTTCATTTTCATTACTAATACTAAACAGGAGCAACACTAATTTAATATGGTGGTTGTTCTATTTATCACAAAGAAATGTAAATCTAATCATATACACTTCCATGGTGTGCACAAATATGAAGATACACTACCATCCGACCAGATCGTCTGGGAGCTTGCCGTTTCCTCTAATGCAGCATATGAATTCTGATGATGTGCAGTTGTCAAGATGCACGAGTTCTACAGCCATACATTCATATTATATTGAAGTAAAACACCTTGTAGTTAAAGTTGCACAATGTAAAAATTTATATGCATAACTTCCCAGTCGTATAACTGGATGGCCGGTCGGAGTGGCCGAGCGGTTAAAGGCGCTACAGTCTGGAACCGCACGACCTCTACGGTCGCAGGTTCGAATCCTGCCTCGGGCATGGCTGTGTGTGATGTCCTTAGGTTAGTTAGGTTTAAGTAGTTCTACGTTCTAGGGGACTTATGACCACAGCAGTTGAGTCCCATAGTCCTCAGAGCCATTTGAACCATAACTGGATGCTTATTTGAATACTATCGCTAGATATTTCTGGAATGTGATATGTAAATCCTGTTCATCAAGATATACAAATGCTGCTGCAAAAGTGCAGAACACACTTCCCTCATTAAAGCGAAAACATTATGTTCAGCAGCTACACTGCTAACAGAGCGTTCTTTGCATCTTGACGAAACCGAATAACTTTCTGCCCACACGCAAGAAATGTCTGCCAGAGAGACATTAACCATCATTACAATTTTCCTTGTAAGCTTCGTTCGTATGAAGATATGAACAGCAAAAGCGTATTTTAGTGAAGCATTCATGTGAACATGATGACGTTATTAGAAAAATATCAAAAAATTCCGCTTTAACCCTGAGTTAATCCTCTGCTTTCTGCGACTAATAATAAACAAATGGAAACAAGAGGAAATGCTCATTAGTCATTCAGTCAACTGTCTTCTGTTGGAGATTTGTATGAAACCGTGTACACAAACAAAGTCAGCATAACGGAAATTACAGTATTTTTTCCATATTTACAAGACAGGTGCATTTAGTACAATGCTGCAGTACTTTCAAACGGTGTCTTTAATACTGTATCGTCAAGATAAATTAAAAAAATTATAGCTTCATATAAAGAGACAGAATATTCCGAGACTTGTCTTTGGCAATAATATTCATTGTCTTATGGAAACATTTATTATTTATAAGAAATGTAATAGAAAGAAACAAATTAAACGCAACAAATTTAAGCGTTTTGGCTGACGAATGATTTAGTCTGTTGTAAGAAACCTAGGCAAAATAGGATCAGCCAACGCCCTTATCAACACAAGATTAGAACGAAACGTAAATACACTTGTACTGCCAATCAATCATCAAGAAAAAATGGTGAGTTATCATCACTATTATGATGTGCTGGCAAATACAAAGTAACACCAGTACGGTGTTGACTATAATCTCGTTCTCGTAGCACCGTTGTATAATCTCTTCAACAATTCGGCGCACATATTCCACAACATTGTCTCTGTCGTAAGATTGCATAGTCTCAACAGTTTTCCGCAAATATTCTGCAGCACGATCCCTGTCGTACGAATTAAATACACGCCGCACAGCTAGCACAAATTCTCGCAGCTTTGGAATTACGGTCTTCTGAAGGAAGACGTATTCGTCGGGTCCCGCTTTGCTGCTCTTCAGGGCCTAAGGAATAAAACACAGAGTTCATGAAAAGTGAGTCACCAATTAACTGCTTTCTACAACACATGACTAGACATAATGCGACAGTAAAGAATGCTACCATTTCAACAAATTTATTTCCATGAATTGCTCAAATAATGATTTAACCCTAGTTCCACTTTGCCGTACTTCAGAGAAGTTTCTTTTAGTCCACATACGCCCACCTTACCCTTAGTTGTTGTGGATAGGGCTAGTAAGTGTTCGACTATGTACACATGAGATATGAGTTATTCAGCTAACAGTTACATTCGCCTTTCCGTCCAAGACAGGTACGTAAAGAAATATAAGATTCATGCGGGTAAATATCATACACAATATGACGGACTACGAACTGGTAGCAAATGTAGCAGCAAACAGATCCTTCGTATACTTCATAGGAGACGCAACTAGGAACAATGCAATTCATTATGGTTTGAATTGTGAAAGGAACATACACAAATTATTGGATTACTGTGCGTATTTAGAGTGCATCAGAGAATTTAAAGTCTCAGACTATTAAGTTGGGAGGAGAGTCTCCGAGGGTTTGTAGTATACGAGACTGGAATAGAAGGGAGAACCGATGGAGGTACTCAAGGTACCCTCCGCCACACACCGTCAGGTGGCTTGCGGAGTATGGATGCAGATGTACATATTTCGTAATGAAGTCGAGTGCCTCCTAGCGTTACAATGAAAATATGTTACCATGAGATAGACTAAATCCACTGCACAGGCTGTTAGTCACGCTAAATTCTGGTATCACTATCTTCAAACAATTCTGCTGCTGCAGTTGGAAATATCATCACTGGTATAGAAGATTAACGGAAAGACTCGCACCCTGACAAGGAAATATCTGATACCCGCATGTAAAATATGTAAGTATCAGTTATCTTTTACCACATTGTACCACAATTAACGGCAATAACAACCACAATTAACAGCAAATAGATAGCAACAGCCTGTTAGTAGGAGAACTTTACTGCTACGAAACTTAGTAGCTAATACGAAGCACCACCAGAAACCACTGCTTGGAGTACATATTAAAACTCAATACGCGTTCATTACAGCGTTTTGTCCTGTCGTACTTCGAAACAAAATTCACGAAATAACTGTGGAGGATTGTACGATAGAAATATTCATATACCTTTAGTTTCCTTTGAATGCGCTTATTGATGGACGTAAACATACTTTGCTCCCTTTCCAGACCTACATCGCCGTCGCTATAAACGCTCTTTCCGTGGGATGCGCCGTTCGCACTGGGTTTCGACTCTGTAGGAATTGCGATACCAGTTGACGGCCCCGAAGGTGATGCAACAGCGGCTAGCAACTCAGAGGGGCTGAGAATGCGCAGAAAAACTCCTGCAGTGCACACAACCGCTAGAATCAGAAACGCCTTTGCGAGCCACATTTTGCCACTTCACTTATAGGCGGACGTGTAACAGCGGTTTGTTGCCAGGAAACGTAGCAGTCTCTGTTGAGCGACTTTATTTTTTTTCCTTCCTGTGTCACAATACTCTTGCTCCCTTCATGCAAGGAATATAGATAAATTTTCTTCAACGGAAAATGTATCGCATCCCTGAAAGGTGTTGACTGCAAGTGTCGTTATATACTGTGGACCCATGGGTTTTCAGCCTCCAATATCAAAAAAGTGTATGAAGGGTATGCGTTATTACACTCATTGGAAACCATTCCCTTGAAAGTGTTAAAGACGTGTTTCCGGTGTGACTGTGTAAGCGTGTACAGTGTAGTTTTTTTGTGGTGTTTGAGGCGAGAATTGAAACGAGTACACAGAGTGAAACCCAGGTTGGTCGCGTAGTCTACTTCTCAGGTATGATACGTAACATAGCACAAAACTATGTATGTGCGTATCGGAGTTCTGGGCGTTAACGTGCTTGCAAGGGGGACGTAGAAGTGTGACATCTACGATAACAACCACTGCCAGAGCCGCTGACGAATCATGGGGCAGCTTCCGTCTGGACTTATTTTTGGTGACATGCAGTGGCCCCAGATTGTCGTTGTCTGCCACAGTTGGAACTGCGGAGAAAGTTGAATGGTGGCCAGCAATCAAGACGATATTTGCAATCTGCAATGTGGTTGGCTGTAGAGTTTGTCATCCTGTACAGTCATAACAATCAACAAGGGACATCACCAAGATGTCGACGACATCTCCTAAGTGGATGGCGGACGGTGTCTTCTTCCGGTGACCCGAGGAAAGCTGACCGTAGTGGCCGAGCGGTTCTAGGAGCTATAGTCTGGAACCGCGCGACCGCTACGGTAGGTTCGAATCCTGCCTCGGGCATGGATGTGTGTGATGTCCTTAGGTTTACGTTCTAGGCGACTCATGACCTTAGGAGTAAGTCCCATAGTGCTCAGACCCATTTGAATTTGAATCTTAGGAAACACAACCCTTGAAGAGGTACTGCTGTGTCGCACAGAGAACTAGGATGTGCTTTGCTTGTTCTCAGTGACTGGTGGGCAGCTGATAAGCTTTTAGCTTGATGTTGCTGAATGGTAGTACTGAGCACAGTGCAGGCAGCAGTGTCTGGTGTGTGTCTGACTACGAAGCTTTTGTTAGAAGTGTGAAACTGCATTGTTGGCTATGAAGTCGTAAGTCTGTTTGTCCTGTTTGTGTTTCACTTTCCTGCCAAGGGTGTTTTCAATCACGTCCAAGAGAGAGTCCTATACTGTGTTTCGTAATCGTACGTGAGGTCTGTTCAGATATTGTACATAATCACACTTTTTATGAATTGATTGTTGAAGTCTGTTGTCCAGAGACTAGTTAGGCCGATGTAGTCCTGTTGTCAACAGCAGCAGCGGCTGCCTGGTGGCAGATAGTCGCATTGAAGGTAGCTCCTGTAGTGACTTTATTCATTTATTGTAAAGTGTTGTTATGGCTGCCCCATTACTATGGGATGAATTTGTGAAGACTGTAATTTCATTTATGTTGTACTTGATAAGTAATCACTTGTTTGTCCCAGGGGCTGAATCGGATTTTAGTAGTGTATGTTACATGTGTCTAGGATGAGTTCTGGTTTTTTATTTATCTTTGTTCGACGCTCATTTTACCTAAGGGCTATTTCTGGGCAGAGAAGGGAGGGAACGTCAGTATTTAATTTGCATCGTCGATGAGGGCATCAGAGATAGTATTTGTAACAGCTAATTGTGTCACAGTGACGCAAACTCCGCTGAGTTTGCTGTTGCAGATGCAATATGACGCACCATAGCTATACGCCGAACACTACGCTCTTCCCTCTCGGTAACAACATATCTCCATCCTGAGTGTGTTCTTCCTCCGACTGTACATTCTCGTGACCATCGCCGAAGGAACGTGCACCTTCTCGTAACCTTATTACAAGACCCCATTAAAACTCAGTGTAGTGTTGAAAAATCTCATATATGCACCTTACAGGCATTCTTCAATCACCGGATCCTGTCTCAAAAGTAACTAACTCTCACGACCGTTACAGCATGCACTAAAATAAAAACTGATTCGCATCCTCATAGTGCTGCTACTATCGCCACTCTCATGCTACTGGTGCAACATTTGACAGACATCATCTTTCAGATATAGAAAAATGCCTACAACTATCAGTTATGTCATACAACACCTTCTTGGTGTTGCGATTTATTCCCGTCAGTGTAGATGAGGAAGTGTTACCCGCAAGTAATAATATAAAATATACGAGGGTGAGTCAAATGAAAACCTTAAATCTGTAATAACAAATCGAAATTTCGCACTGTTACCCTGTAAGTCGGTAATCGTGCTACAAACAGTGTGCAGAATGGCCTGTAGGTAGCAGCATAGTGCAGATACACACATACCATCGCAGTATCAGTATAAAGATGGCCGCCTCACTTGCGACTTGCACCAGGGAAGAACAGCGTTCTGTTATTCAGCTTTTGAGTAGTGAAGGTGTGAAACCTACTGAAATTCATAGAGGAATGCAGGTTCAGTACGGTGATACATGTTTGTCACAGCAACAAGTGTACGAATGAGGTAGGAAGTTAGCAAATGGTGTGACTTCAGTAGAAGGTGCTCCTCGTCCAGGACAGGCGCAACGAGTTTTGACTCCACAGAACATTGCAGCAGTTGAAGCCATAGTGAAGTAAAACCACTGAGTGACACTAAATGACATTGCAGCATGTTTACAGATTAGTCATGGGTCAGCACACCACATTGTGCACGATGTGCTCCATTTCCACAAAGTTTCTAAAGGATGGGTGTCATAGCAGCTGACTCCTGAAATGGGAGAACGACGTGTTGATGTTTGTGAAGAACTTCTTCGGTGCTTAGAACGAGAAGGTGATAGCTTCCTAGCAAGAATAGTTACTGGGAACGAAACCTGGGTTCACTTCCCTCAACCGGAAACGAAGAGAGCGAGCAAGGAATGGCGCCATTCCTCAGCACCAAAACCAAATGACCACTCAAAGACGCAATGGGAGGAAAGAAGTTCCGTTCTGATGAAGAGGTAGTCCACGCAGTGCATGAGAGGTTGCGTGGAATATCAAAATAATTTTTCTGTAAAGGAATTTATGCACTTCGTAAGCGCTGAAGGACTTGCATTGAGCATTGCGGAGATTATGTTGAAAAGTGATACAGCTTTGTACCACATCTGCACAGTAACAAATATTTTAAAAATTATTTAAGGTTTTCATTTGACTCACCCTCGTATAACTACTCCTATTTTACCTCTGCGCTCCTTTCAGTCAGAAGTCGTTAAGTGTTGTGCAAATAACCTGTGTCATCATCTGGTTCTGTAACACCACGTTTCAAATACTTCCAATTTCCTCTTGTTCTTCTCCTACAGACACCATTTCCTACTAAACAATTCTGGCATTGTTTTAGGTGCGAAAATGTCGTTGTATGCAACACTTGGAACAGTGGAAGAAGTTAATTGGTTGCCGGCAACTACACTCCTGGAAATGGAAAAAAGAACACATTGACACCGGTGTGTCAGACCCACCATACTTGCTCCGGACACTGCGAGAGGGCTGTACAAGCAATGATTACACGCACGGCACAGCGGACACACCAGGAACCGCGGTGTTGGCCGTCGAATGGCGCTAGCTGCGCAGCATTTTTGCACCGCCGCCGTCAGTGTCAGCCAGTTTGCCGTGGCATACGGAGCTCCATCGCAGTCTTTAACACTGGTAGCATGCCGCGACAGCGTGGACGTGAACCGTATGTGCAGTTGACGGACTCTGAGCGAGGGCGTATAGTGGGCATGCGGGAGGCCGGGTGGACGTACCGCCGAATTGCTCAACGCGTGGGGCGTGAGGTCTCCACAATACATCGATGTTGTCGCCAGTGGTCGGCGGAAGGTGCACGTCCCCGTCGACCTGGGACCGGACCGCAGCGACGCACGGATGCACGCCAAGACCGTAGGATCCTACGCAGTGCCGTAGGGGACCGCACCGCCACTTCCCAGCAAATTAGGAACACTGTTGCTCCTGGGGTATCGGCGAGGACCATTCGCAACCGTCTCCATGAAGCTGGGCTACGGTCTCGCACACCGTTAGGCCGTCTTCCGCTCACGCCCCAACATCGTGCAGCCCGCCTCCAGTGGTGTCGCGACGGGCGTGAATGGAGGGACGAATGGAGACGTGTCGTCTTCAGCGATGAGAGTCGCTTCTGCCTTGGTGCCAATGATGGTCGTATGCGTGTTTGGCGCCGTGCAGGTGAGCGCCACAATCAGGACTGCATACGACCGAGGCACACAGGGCCAACAACCGGCATCATGGTGTGGGGAGCGATCTCCTAAACTGGCCGTACACCACTGGTGATCGTCGAGGGGACACTGAATAGTTCACGGTACATCCAAACCGTCATCGAACACATCGTTCTACCATTCCTAGACCGGCAAGGGAACTTGCTGTTCCAACAGGACAATGCACGTCCGCATGTATCCCGTGCCACCCAACGTGCTCTAGAAGGTGTAAGTCAACTACCCTGGCCAGCAAGATCTCCGGATCTGTCCCCCATTGAGCATGTTTGGGACTGGATGAAGCGTCGTCTCACGCGGTCTGCACGTCCAACACGAATGCTGGTCCAACTGAGGCGCCAGGTGGAAATGGCATGGCAAGCCATTCCACAGGACTACATCCAGCATCTCTACGATCGTCTCCATGGGAGAATAGCAGCCTGCATTGCTGCGAAAGGTGGATATACACTGTACTAGTGCCGACATTGTGCATGCTCTGTTGCCTGTGTCTATGTGCCTGTGGTTCTGTCAGTGTGATCATGTGATGTATCTGACCCCAGGAATGTGTCAAAAAAGTTTCCCCTTCCTGGGACAATGAATTCACGGTGTTCTTATTTCAATTTCCAGGAGTGTATGACGGAATTTCACTCGTGCCGCGTGGTTTGCGGTGGAATTGGGCAGCCTGTACATTCGTAACGGCCACAAAGGATGTGGCCAAGATGTCGAGGAAAGCTCGTACATAGAGTGCCGACGGTATATCCTCACAGTGGCCAGAGGAAGTGAGAACAGCTGGCAGAGACAAGGGACAGTAGAGTGACTGGTGTATCGTAAAGATGACAGGGAGTTGCTTTGGTTGTGCTCAGTGATTGGTGGGCAGCTGTAAGTTGGTACCCTGATGGAACTGTTTGGCGGTACTGAGCATACAGAAGGCAGCAACGTCTGGTGTGTGTCTGACTGTGAAGCTTCTGTTAAAAGTGTGTTACCGCAAGGTTGGTTGTGAAGACAGACAGCTTTTTGTTGTGCGTTGTATTTTCCCGCTACAGGTGTGTTCTACCATGTACAACACAAAGTTCTGTACTGTGTCCTGTAAATGCGCTTGAGTTGTGTCAGATATTTAGCTACCCATTCAATAGGTAGCCTTTTGTATGTAGCAGCAGAGAGGAGCTGGTGGAGCCCTTTGGTAGTGGAGGTAGCTCCTGCAGTGGTTTTTTCATCTCATTCATCGTTTGGCATCGTGGTTTAATTTATTATGCTGAGTTATAGTGGCTGCCCCATTATAATGCACTAAAAGCTGCAACTGTGAATAATGTGATTTCTTTTATATTCTTTTTAGAGGGTGACTTCTTATTTCTCTTATTTACACAAAATTGCAATTCTGTAGCGTTTTTCTGCGATGGAGGGGCATTAATTCTACAGTCCAGCTCCTGCTGGGCTCCAAGTCAGTGCTGATGGATGACACAGAAAGTTTGAGGATGGCAGTTAGGACGGCAGGCGCACATTTCCACATTTGAAGTTGTTACCATGTGATTAGTGGATAATGAGGTTCTCTCGTGGGCAGCTCGTGTTCATCCCATTCATTGTTTGGCATCTTCTCTTATGGTACTGGCTCCACGTTTCCTTATTCCACTTATTGGCGTTACTAACTTCCTGCCTTAACTGACCGTGAGTGGCCGCAGCAGCGCTTATCAATAAGCGCACTCTCGTACCATCCCTGGAGCGACCGATAGTATTTCCGAGTCGTGTTGTGTCGGCAGGTCCGTCGGAGGCAGTCTGTCAGTCGAGTTGGGTGCTCAGTCGGGCACGGAGCAGCAGTCGGGGATGTAGCATCAGTCGTGGATGGTCCAGCAGTGAGTTGATGACGGAGAGCCAGTGAGGCGCGGACAGCCAATACTTGCCGACCCCTGGCCACGCACAAGAACTGTCCGAAGAAGGAGATTGGAGCAGGAACGGCCGCTGGTTGGACGTTCGGTTGGTCATCTCATCAAGCAGACGTGTTTTTGGTCCTTTGACTGTTTCTGGGTGTGTGGCAGTCGGTCGGTTGGGGCAGAGCAGCGAGGAATCCTCCGTGGCACGTAGTCATGCCAGAGCCGCTGGCGGCGTGCACGCGCGGTTGGAGTTTTGAGGTACTTCTTGCAATGATTACGAAGTTTGTCGCCCACTGATCCTGGACTCTAAAGTTGAGTGCTCACTTAACCTACTATCAAGCCTCAACTGCTATCACATCTCTTTGTTTGATCCTGGTTGTCACTTTCTGGAAGATTCCCGCGAGCAACAACGTGTGTGTATTGAAGTCGGATAGTATTGGAGCCGTCTTCCTGTGTGGTGGTTAACTTAATCTGATTCATTCCTTCATTAATGAAGTGTACCAGCGGTATCTTCTGCATTGTGGTCGTTGAAGTTCTGGTGACCTGCCTGGTTGTTGATGTAGTTTTGGGCAGTGTATTTTCCTCATCGTGTTGATGTTGTCCAGCACGGCGTATAGTTCGACAGCTGAGGTGTTGTTGGTAATTTTGGGCGTTTGTTCTGACTTGGCTGGATTAGGCACCAGTATCCAGAACGTTGTGCTATTGACGTCTTATTGTCGTTTTGCTGGACGGGATGAGCAGAACTGATCTAGTTGGTTGGTTTGTCGGCTGGCTTTCAGTTGGGTAGCCTTCCGATTAAGAGGTTGTCGGTCTGGCTGCCTGTCTCACCTAAGCGTGCGTTAGTGTTACCTTCCCAGGCCAATTTTTGGAACCTTCTGAGCGCCGCTTCTTGTGTTTTACATACTAATTTCCCTTTTAGTCTTAAGTACTCTGTGTGGCCTTCAGCCGAGTTTCAGCTTATTAAAATTGGAAGACTTTTCTTCCTAGGCCTTTAATCGTAAAAAAAAAAAAAAAAAATTGTTTCTTGTTCGGTATGTGGCCTTCAGCCGAGTTTCAGGCTTTCAAAATTAAAATTGAAAATTCCTTGTGCCTAGGCCTTGACACGTAAATTGGCTTCAGGTTGGTATGTGCCCTTCAGTCGAGTCTTCAGCCATTTCAAATTAAAAAAATTTTTGTCTAAGCCTTAAGTCGTAGGAAGTATTTTCTAGTTTTTATATGGCCTTCAGCCGATTTTTCCAGCTTAAACTAAAAATTGGAAATATCCTTTGTTTGAGCTTTAAGCAGTGAGATTGTTTGGGTTTCGTATGTGGCCTTCAGCCGAGAGTTATGTGAAGCATTTTAGGATAAAGCCTTTAGCCTATATTATTTGAAATTTATAAGCTCTTCACTTTAGGCGTTAAGTTGTAAAATTGTTTTCTGCATGCTGTGTGGCCTTCAGCCGAGTTTTAACCACTCTTAAATTAAAAATTCTCTTAAGTCATAAGATTGTTGTACTTTAGTATGAGACCTTCAGGAGAGTTTTACAGCCTATTTAGATTAAAACTTGAAAATATTTGTGTCGGCCTTAAGCCGTAACACTGTTCTTGATTAATCTGAGGTCTTCAGCCGAGTTCTACGGGAAAAATTTAAGCTAAAGCTTTTAGCTTATTTATATTGAAGACAAAGAATTTTTTTTCTAAAGAAGTGAAACCTCCAGAAGCACTCCTGTACCTCAATTGCTTTCTTAGGTCTTGTGCCTTGGATTTTCGATGTAGCCTTCAGCCGATCTAAATTAAATCAAAGAGGTCTTTCGTTAAAACCCGGAGAGTTTGGATTCTTGCTTGTGTGATTGTGTGTTTTAAGAAATAAAGTTTGTATGCTGAGTGCAACTGAAAGTAACTTATTTTGGTCCCTTTCCACAAATATAGCCTCATCCACTCTGTCCTGCTAGCCCACAGATATCAGGGGTGACCCTCCATTTGCAATACCTTGAGGTAAAGTATGCTTACCCTCACATTACCATGCGGTTCAATTTAGGTCACTGGTATATTTAAATGTTTCACAAATCTGGATACTTCATGATTCGACGAGGCAACCAAAAGGAGACACATAACGAAGCCCCTTCCAGACTCTGTCAGATGCTGATAAGCTGTCTCACGCTAATATTTGGGATGTCCACGTCTCTTAGAGCGACTGCTCAACACTTCTTGTTCACGTCACTTATATGACGTATGTTAGCTGGTAACCGCACAAGACATGATCAACACTAATGCAACGTGGTAGTAGTTCTATTTGTCACAAAGAAATGTGAATCTTATCAATTACACGCACATGGTGTGTTCTTACATGAAGATACACTATCATACGGCTATATCTTCTGGGATCTTGTGGTTTCGTCTAAGGCAGTGTATGAATTTTGATGTTGTGCAGTTGGCAAGATTGATGTGTTCTGCATCCGCACATTCATAATCTATGAAACTAAGATAAATTGAGTTTATAAGCTTGCGACCGAACCGCCGAATCTTTCCATCAGTAAATGGGGTATGTTCTCAACTGACTGGGTTGTTTTAACCCCCTCCACTGACGGAATGACCCGCTTCCTAATTCCGTATGTATAAAACCAATACAGACTTGAAGCTGTCACACCTTTGCACTTACTGCTACGTATTTTAACAGTAGATAGCTCAGTCCTAACGGTAAGAGGTAGTAGTGAATTCACGTTGTTAATATTTGAATACAGCGCAGCTGCCACAAGCTCAGTTCACTTTTACTCCACTCCTACCCTCGCTATTGCACCACATTAACTATGTGCTACGTGGACCTTGCTAAATTCACTTGCGTATGCATTTTGACCGTTACTCGCCAGTATTTACCTAATGATTAGCACACTCCGTACCGGACTATTACCCAAAGAGCTGTGATGATTGAACGGGTTCGATCCACGGCCTACAGTGCCCCCACGGTTCACACGATAACACTGCCTACCTGACCCACTTAACTTGGTAATGAGCTTATGTATCCAATCACCACTGCTAGCAGCAGTGGATAATCCAATCAGCACGACGAGAGCAGCAGACTTACCGTCGAATTCTCCTGAAAATACTTATAACTTCGGTCGCCAGCTCTGAAGGTGCAAAAGAATAAATCAATTTTTGGCCCGTTTCAAAGTGAAACGGCTTGAGTTGAATTTAAACGTAATTCTGAATATTACTATTTCTGATCATTCGAGGTGATTCTACAAAGCAAATACTCTTTCAATATCTGTGAGTTGGCTTGGTAATTACTACGAAGACTATTTATGCAACTTGGGTTAACAAAATTCTATCCTTCAACTTTATGTAATGATTTTGGATATTACTCTTTGGACAATTGATATAGAATTACTTAAGTGACTTTACTTGAAAGGTTACTCAGAAAAATTTAAGTAACTATAAATAGGCGACTCATTCTGGTGTGACCATTGCTCTTTTCAACATTCTTATACGTTAAAGTATTCTACAACAAAAAGAATTGTAAATGAAAGAGGCGATGGTGGCCTCAGTCTGATCTCACTATACTATGTTTGAGGTTACTACACTTTACGATGAACAACATGCGTCGTAATTTTCCTCATTACTATATTCTGTCCTCTGTACTTGCATGAAAGAAAACTGGTATTCTCCTTTTACATTTATACAAAGTTCGAATTAACAACTGCAAGCAGTCTTGCCTTGGGTAGACGTGTCAGTGCTGGTGGTGAGATGCATGTGGTTAACGCAGCTCTTCATGCCTCATGCCCTTAATGGCGGCTGGAACTACGAGCTGTAGCACTCGTATAAGCTACTGCATGTCCGCCATAAAATCTGGGCGCAGGAACTCTTACAATCAGCCCTAGTGGCATAGAGGCGGCTTCGATAACCATCCGTCGCGTTTTACTCCACAAACGGCGACGATATTCGCCTCTTCACTGTTGCACAATCACTTTTGCGTGAGCACAGTTACTCATGTCCGATCACGTCAACACTCCCTAAGCCATTCCATCGTTCAGTCCCTGTGTCTCCAGCTACCCCTAGCTACGCTCATATCACCAAGAGTTGTGGCGTTCCCCTACCACCTTTTCACCGAAATCATTTGGTATTTAAGAATATTTATATTTATTACCCTGGAGTTCATACCAGTCATAATAATTTACTACTAGCGCTTTATGACATTAAATTATACAGTAAAAACTTATAATTACCAAGAAAAAGATTACACTTGACTCCGAGGGCTTAGTGCATTGTCTGACAGGTAGCGCTAATTCCCAGTTTCGCCAATAGATGGCATCAGGGTGCACTCCCTGGCAGTCTCACACCAGCGCGCCCGGTTCTGACGCACAGGCTCCAAATTACTGGCAGCCTACCATCATTTCAGTTCCGTTACAAGCTGCACAATATTAAATTTATGTGCACATGTTTACAGCCGTATAGTTGGATAATTACCTGAATCCAATTGCTGGGAGTCTTTGGAATGTTATAAAGAAGTTCTATAAATCGAGATATGCAAATGCTGCTGTAAATGAGAATGTGCTGAACACACTTCCCCATTAAAAAAAAAGAAGGCGAAACCGTATAACTTTCTGTCAAGAAGCAAGAATTGTCTGCCAGTGAGACATTAACCATCATGACAACTTTGTTTGCAAACTTTTTTGTTGTGCAGTTATGAACAGTAATAAAGGGGTTTTGCAGAGAACATTCATATAAACATTGCGTTATTAGAAATATATAAGATATCGGCTTTGAATCTCCTGTTACTCCTCTGATTTCTGCAACTGACTGCAGACAAATGGAAACAAGAGGAAAATGCACATTAGTCATGTCACCTATCTTCTGTTGGAGGTTTGTATGAAACATTGAACGCCAACAAAATCAGCAGAACGGAAATTGCAATAGCTTTGTCATATTTACAAAGCAGGTGCATGTAGTACAGTACTGCAGCACTTTTAAAACTGTGTCTTTAATTCTGGACAAAAAGTTATTTCTATCTGCGACGTAATTTTAAAAAGCACAGTTTCATATAAAGAGAAAGGATAATGCAAGACTTAGTTTTGGCAATAACAGTCATTAATTTTTGCAAAGACTTATTATTTATGAGAAATGTAACATCAAGGAACAATATACACAACAAATTAAAACGAGTTGTCTGCTGAATGATTAACTATGTTGTAAGAAACCAAGGCAAAGTACAATCAGCCGTAGGTCGTCATCAACACAGAACTAGAACGCAAACATAAGCACTTTGGTACTACTAGTCAGTAATTCACAACAAAGTGATGAGTTAACATAACTAATATGATGTGTTGACAAATACACAGTTACATCACTATTGAGTTGTATATAACGTCTTTTTCGTAGCTCCTTTGTACAATCTCTCCAACTGTTCGGCGCAAATATTCGACGACACTGTATCTGGCGTAAGACTGCACTGTCATAACAGTTTTGCGCGAATATTCTGCCGCACGGTGCTTTCGTAGGAATTAATTACACGCCGCACCGCTAACAAGGCTTCTCACAGCTTCGGAATTATGGTCTTATCAAGGAAGACTCCGATCCCGCTATGCTGTTCTTTAGGGCCTAGGGAATCAAACACAGAGTCTATCAAAAGCGAGTCACCAATTACCAGTTCACTACCACACATCACTAGACGTAAAATGAAATAAAGAAAGCCACCGTTACTACAAAACTGATTCCATGAACTGTCTAAATAAAGATTTAATCCCTGTTCAAGTTTATGTTACTTCAGCGAAGTTCCTTTCAGTCCACAAACGCCCACATTATCCCTAATTATTGTCGAAAGGGCTAATAAGTGTTTGACAACGTACATATGATATATGTGTCATTCAACTATCAGAATTACATTCGCAGTACCGTCCCAGATAGGTATGTAATGGAAGAAAAAATTGATGCGGTTAAATATCACACAAAATATGACGGACTATGGATTGGTAGCAAAGGCGGCAGCAGCCAGAAATTTCGTATGTGCAACTAGGAATAATGAAATTCATTACGTTTTGAATTGTGAAAAGTACATACACATATACGATGCGTAGATTAATGTGCGTATTTAGACAGTATCCGAGAGTTTGAGGTTGAAAGGAGAGCCTAAGTGACTTTGTCGTATTTTGTAGTGAAGTAGGTTGTTTCCTAGTGGAAGGCTGTTACCCACAGATAGGCTAAATCCACAGTAACCAATGAAGGTCGGAACACGAATGGCATCAAAAGAATGCTAGCATTGGCAAAAAGGGAATTCCTAGCCAAAAGAAGTATACTAGTATCAAACATGGGTCTTCATTTGAAGAGTGTACCTTTGAAGCAAATTACTGTATGGTAATGAAACATGGACTATGGAAAACGCGCAAAGACGGCAATCGAAGAGTTTCAGATATGATGCTACACAGGAACGTTGGTCATTAAGTTGAGTAAAAGGAAAGGAATGAGAGGTTCTCCGGAGAATCGGCGAGGAAAAGAATACATTGAAATCACTGACAAGAAGGGCCAAGATAGTAAGACATCACGGAATCACCCCCATGGTATTAGAGGGAGCTGTAGATGCTAAAAACTGTAGAGGAATGCAGAGACTAGGAAACATCCAGCAAGTAATTGAGGACGTAGGCTGCAAGTTGGCAGAGGAGAGGAACTCGTGGATTGCCCCATCAAACCAGTTAGAAGGCTGATGATTCAAAGAAGGTATTTAATCACTGCATTGTAACTGTCAGTTTTCTTCACCTTTAATAAACATGTAGATTCTTAGAAGAAGCGAGCTGAGATTTAGGAGTACTTAGCCAAACATGCTATGTTATAGTGTGTCACTTCTGAATTGTGTGAAATTAACTCTGAATTGGCGGCTATTGACGCAGCGGAGAGGTAAAAAGTTTCTCCTAGTCCTGTACATTTCTAAAGACATTGCCGATTCCTATTTATCGGTCTTGGATTTCTAGATCCATCACGCTCACAACGCTGGGGAAAATGTGCACCGTAAATTAAGTTATAGAGTTCATATGGACACATAGCCTAGTGCTAGAAAGGTCTTAACATGACACTCACTGTAGGCAGAAAATAACACAAAAATGGTAACTAAACAGGATTTCGGGAATATACACCAAAGGGTTAAAGTGTTAATGTAACTAATCACAACTCAGCATATTTTAATACTACAAGTTATTCTGCCGTATAAAGAAAAAGCCCAGTATTTGTTTGGATATATTCATCAAAAGGAAAGACAGGCAACTGTTTGGGAGAAAGAACTGCAGGAGAACAGCATCTCCGCTGTAACCTATACACAATAAATAAACATTTTTTCATTTACATCATAAATGGCAGTCAAAAATTATTACGATTTAAAACATTACATGCTTGTTCGAATAAAAAATTGAAGACTAGAAGAAAATAAACGAAGTCCAAGTATGTGACAAATACGGTTCCATATTCGGAAAGTTAAACAGAATAAAATCAGTCAGTGATGTTCGAAGTGCTTCACGTAACATACACACAGATATCCAGAGGTAATATTTCCAGTCTGTCACCTGTAGTCGAACACTGCTGGTAGAGCGGCAGTACAGCAGGGCGAAACAACGTACTCTGCAGAGAAATGCTGAATGGGGCGATGACGTAGTCGGGGGCGAGCAGCAGCGGCACTTAAGAGACAGTGGCTCCGAACAGCTGTAGATGATCCGCATGAGGTGGCTGCCTGAAAGGATCTGACTTTTGTCAACTCTGCAGCTAGTTTTATAGCTATATTTTTAGTTCCTGGGTAACCGTCTCAGGTGGCCTCTGTTGCGTGGCGTAACTGTTACCACAGTGGAGCCACCAAACCTCTGATATTCATGGTTCCTGCGATCGATGCCTGTTCGTCCATTGATGACAAAGATATAACAATTCTGTTTCCATTGCATGGAGGATTATCTTTGTCTTTGATATTAATCACCATTAAGTAGGGCCGGCCCATGGTCAGTATACTTCCTTTCTATGTTAATTATATACGCTTACTGTTCAATTGAAATATTCGAAACTGCAGAGATTTTACAACTGCAGTTTAAATCGAAGCACAGTATCACTAATTTTGTTGGACTGAAAAGCGCCGATCGTCTGCACAATCCTTGTCGTTATTGTTGTTGTCTTCAGCCCGAAGAATGGTCAGATGCAGCTCACGATGCTACTCTATCCAGTGTAAGCCTCTTCTAAATTCGTTATCCTTTGATGTATCAGAATGCGTCTTGTCAATCGATCTCTCCTTTTAGTGAAGTTATGTCTCTGGTTTCTTCTCTTCCAACTTCTATTCAGTATCTCTTCAGTGGTTACACGATCTAATATTCAGCATTCTTCTGTAGCACCATATAGAAAAGGCTTCTGTTCCGTCTTGTCTGAACTGTATACCGCCACGTTTCACTTCCTTACGTGGCTACACTTGAGACAAATACCTTCATAAAAGACTATCTAACACTTAAATCTATATTTAGTGTTAAAAAATTTCTTTTCTTCACAAATTATTTTCTTGCAGTTGACAGTCTACATTTTATATCCTCTCTTCTATCCAGATAACAGAACTCACTTACTACTATAAGTGTCTCCCTCAGCATCGCCTGATTTAATTTGACTACATTACTTTACCATTATTTAGTTTTGGTTGATATTCATTTATGTTCTTCTTTGGAGGCACTGTCGATTCCGTTTCATTGGCAAGCCTCAAAGTTTTTTTTATTCGCTATGGACTAAAAATGTATAGTTGGTTTCGTACACTGCTTGTTTGCCAGTGCTCCTGAAATTGGGATCCCATTTGAATCCCATCTTCTTGTAAATAGAATTCCTTTCTAAATTGGAAGTAATTTTGTAATTTGATTGTTTTGAGAGTTTTAGTTATTTCATTAATATAGTATACAGGTAGTTTGTTGTTTGCCAGTAAGTTTTCTTCAATTAGTTTTATTGTGTCTGGAGTGGGTATTGAGGTGTGGACGTTCTCTATGTCAAAAGAGATGAGTGATACTGTTTGTGGGATGTGTATGTCTTTTATTTGTGTTATGAATTCATTTGTGTTTTTCACTGTTGTGCTGTTTTTCATTTCATAATGTTGAATTATGAGTTTGTTCATGCGTTTTACTACATGGTATGATTATACATTCATGAAATAAACAGGCCTCAATGGAATGTGGGGTTTGTGGATCTTGGATTGGCTTCCAAGTGTTGGTGCTTTTGGATACTTCTGTGTGATGTGTTGTTTTCGTTTATCTGTGACTGTGTGTCTGATGTCTTTGAGGTTGTTTTTTTAGTATGCCTGGAAGCGTACTGATAGATCAGATTTTAGTATTGTGATGTTGTTAGAAGAGATGTAATTTTTAGTTTTTTTCTATATATTGCTCTTCATATATCAGTACTGTGCTGTTCCCTTTATCAAGTCTCATGACTGATGTTAGCTTGTAGTTTTTCTTTTAATTTCTTAGTTCTGTTTCTTTCGTTAGTGAAACATGCGATGTGATAAATATGGAGGAAAGAACTCCAGAAATCGGCCAGCTGGTGTATGAAAACTAACAAATACACATCCAGGACCAGACACATATGTTAAGATACACCGAACGATACGCCCAAAACACGGAACTTGTGCTACAAAAGTTGCTTCTAACCTAAAAAGCAATAGAAAAACACGACGAAATGTAATATACCAGCATATTGTATCTACGACATAATACGTTTATTGTATGTATAGAAGGAAACATGTATTCCAGGCCACTGCTGATGCTTCCCAAATGAAAGAGGCGAAATGCCTTATTTTTGCTGCATAGACGGTACATATCTACACCGAAAAGAGAAAACTATGACGATCTGTAATAAATGTTGTGAACTTTTACTCATAAGTAATGTACTCGAAATATGTTGTGTGTCTTCAATATGCAACTGAACCTTCGGCAAGACACTGCTCCTGTATTACCCACAACTGTTTGAGGAGCACAGCTTAATTGTAAGGGAGCCTGTTTGGACCTTCAGTTGGAATACATTTGTGGCACCACTACCTGAGATGTACATTTCGTCGGACAGCTCTGAACTACTTCTGTGTGGTATATGCAGTGGTCGAGCGGTCGCGTCGCGATGGTTCTTCATAACTTCCGATGTCTTGCTCAGCCCATGCCGCAACCAGTCACCGCTGCCCTCGGGACGAACAGTCACTTTACATGTTACTAGGTGCACAAGGCAGAGGGGAAGACAAGGGTTAAGGGCTATCTGTTGCTCTTGCAGTGGGAAACCGCTCTTAAAAGAGAAAAAATCAGCAATGAGCAAAGGCATTGGGAACCAATGCATTAAAGACACATAATGAGTGTATCCCCAATGACAACAGATTCAGGATTTCTGGGAGCGGACTGTCAAAAGAGGTAACCAACTAAAGGTTAACGTTAGCCGAGTGCGGTTAGCTTGAATGCTGTTCATAGCTGGGCATCTTGTAATAGCGATAGTGGCGTCTCGACGTCTTAGTGTGTTCACTGGCGCCACTACGTCTGCTTGCCTTGTCTGTCCGTGAGTGGCAGAGCAGCGCTTATCGATAGCGCGTACTGGGTTACCTACCATGTTTGGAGCGACCTCTAGCATTTCCGGGTCGGTGTGTGTCGATCTAGTTGAGTTGGGACGGAGCAGCAGTGGGGGCCGGACAGCCAGTGCTCGCCCCACCACTGGCGACACACGGGCACTGTCCAACAGAAGGACGTGATCACGAGAGTGCACGACCACGTCAAGGATCTGGTTCTGCGAGTTTTAGTTGAATGGACCGTCATATTCGAGTAGCGAAACTATCACTTGTGTGTTTGTCCCGACCGTCGAAGTGACCTCATGGCTATAAGTAGTCAGTCTACGATTTGTACTGGCATCTTTCTCATATCTGACTTGACTGGGAATGACGGATGGTTGGTCGTTCGGTCGGTCGTCCCAGCGGAGAACTTGCATTTGGTCTTCCAATCGCTTCTGGCTTCTCTGTGTTTGTGCCGAATTATAATTCGTCCGTGTTGTTTCACAGTGACGGGTTTTATTATTGTGACTTGTTGGTGGAATTGTTATCCCACATCCGTGTGTATCTTGTGGTTTTGAATGAGCAGTTATTTTATTGCTTTCTGCGTACTGGTGTGGAGTGGGGAGCTGCAAACGGACATCAGGTCAGTTGGGGGCGCAGCAGCGAGTAGGTGCGAGCAACGCACAGGCAAGCTGTTTTAAGAGCATAAGATTTATTTCAAAATTGCTATTTGGAATTGTTTTCCTGACTTCTGATTGAGGCCTTCAGACGTTTATTAACTGAATATGTATGTGGCCTTCGCGTTTCTGATACACTTGTTGATGCGACTGGGTTCTGTTAGATGCATTGCTGTCTTCAATTGGGATGAAGAATCGCCAAATTTGATAAAGTTGTCTTATAACTTCGCTCGCTTTTCGTTGTTGCGTAATTGCAAAGAACGCTTGAGAACACACCTCCTCGCAGCACAATTGCGACAGAATGGTTGCTGGCATGTCTGCTTCCAAGTTTCACACACAATATCGTGCATAAAATAACTAAATAAGGCGGATCGGTTTTGTAAACAAACAATTTATTTTATGCAGTATACACCGTTGCTGTCGACAACATATTGTCATTTCACTGGAACCTTATAAATTCCGTTCTTCAAAAATGTGGGAGTTTTCAGGTTGATAAACCCTTCGGGGTTCAGTCTGCAGTCCTCCGAGAACGTGAGGTGTTTGACATTCAGGAAGGTATGCACGTAACAGAATACCTGAAAGTCTGAAGGGGCAATGTGTGGTGAACACGGTGGATCGGTGGATGGGGTAACACATCCCACTCAAAAGAACGCAGCTATTGAAGGGTCACCATGAATGTATGTAGTCTGACATTGTCGTGGTGAAAGAAAATATCGTGTCCCAAATCCAGCAGTTTCTCATCCATTGTTTACCCTAAAATAATTCAACTGCGAACAGTGTGTCTCGGAAGTGACAGTCTCATATGCAAAAAATTCGTAAGTCAGGACGCCCTTGCAATTCCACCAGATGCATATGAGAGCCTTTCTCTGATGCAACCCTGATTTAGGAACCGATAATGGTGGTTGCCCCGTCTTGCACCAATATTAATTCTTCCGGGCGTTGCTGTACACTATCGACAGCTCATCTCCAGCCACCAGCCGTTCCAGTAAAATCATTCCTATTGCGTCTCAAAAAGGACTCATAGATGGACATGCGCAGAATCAAATTCCCTTCAGTCAGTTCATGAGCGACCGATACATCGGGAATGTTTACTTAACGCAGATTTGCAAGTTCCTGGCTACGGTAGGGCGATCTCCAATCCCAACAGCCGTGTTCTCATTTGCGGATTGTTGACTATCATGCTATTAAGGTATTCTACATCTACCGTTGTCTTCCGGATCTGGAAGGCGAAACTGCCTGCTCGAAATCGACGTAATCGCTTTTGGCATGCTCGATCCGATAGTGCGTTGTCCCCACATACAGCACCAAGCTTCTGCCGGCACTGTGAGGCGGTCTTCCTTTTACGCTAGTAAAATAGCACAGTTTGTAAACGCAAGTGCACGTTGTTCCATCGAATACCAGGCACAAGCACCCACTGGCATATCCATTGGGGTGTCAGGTTGTCCACCTCTACGTCGTAGAGGCTGTTAGGCGGTGTGGCAACCCGGGGGCGGAACGGCGGGTGCAGGGTTTGCATGCGCGACAAATGGAATGCACGATCAAAACGAACGAACTTATGAGACAGTCCAATAGTTTTATTTCATCCTCCCTACGCTACACGTGGAATGTACTTGGCTTGTTTTTACTTGGTAGAGTACATAAACAAAAGCTTATGTTATTCCTTAGTGCTTCTCGTTTTCCTGTCAGCAAATTTCGCGGTCACTAGGTAAATAATAATATTTCACTCTCGTAATATCTTGTACCGCTATTCAACATTAGGCAAAGAAACGACACAAAAGATGTGCGGGTACCGGCGCAAAATTACGACCCCTTACGCAACGGTAGTCTAACAAGAAAAAAAGCAGCCTTCATATAGAGGTGGCTAGTATTGTTAGAAAACTAAATAAAATATAGATGGAATGAACGACTGTAATAATAGACTTAAAAAATAAGTGCGCTATCTATTAATTTTTTTCTTATTTGTAATCTGTAGAAACTTGTTCTAATTGATTTGGTTATGACGATTATTTCAGACAACTTAAGGGAGTTCCCCTGTAAGATTCAGGGCGTTATCAACTTGTGATACGCAAATTATGGGGCAGTCAGAGCTCACCTTTAGAAACCGAATAAAATAGTTGCTACTCACAGTAGATTTGGTACCACTCTGTTTCCATTGGACGGTAAGTAGAATACATTCACTCCTAACTTGATAGATTTGTTTTATACCCAAGAAGAGGCCCCGTAATTTGCAGGGCAAACAGCATCTGCTAACTCTTGCTTATCTCTGGATTACCTGGCACTGACCATGACTTGAAGTCATAACCGAGGGCTCAGTACTGGAAGAACTGGATCTTTCCAAAGGTCGCTGCCGAAGTAGCCGATGATCATCATCTGGGGAAGTGCAGAGTCCCGATTCTTCGGTGAAATTACTGTGACGTCAGTCGTGTACCTGGTGACGGCTCCACTAAATACGCACCTGTTGTGTAGTGGTGTTTAATGGCGACCTACACGTGGGACGGGAATTCTCTAAATCGGCTACCTGTCTTCCATGAATGGAGGACGAGGGCGCGGAATGTGGCAGGAAGCCCTTTAGGAAGGTAGGCGCCAGATATGAAGCAGTTACGGAGTGACTAGTGCACAATAAGGTGAGCCTTCATTTCCAGAACCTTGAATTCGAATATGTTGACCCTGACATTACCATTCACTCCTGCTTAGGCAATAGGAATATTTGAATGTTGCACAAATATGAATATTTCATGATTCGACGAGCCAACCACATGCAGACACACAAGGAACCCTTCCAGACTCAGTTAGTTGCAGATCAGTTGTCTCACGCGAATATTTAGGATATCCATGTCCCTTACAGCGACCGCACAACACTTCATTTTCATTACTAATGATAAACAGGAGCAACACTAATTTAATATGGTGGTTGTTCTATTTATCACAAAGAAATGTAAATCTAATCATTTACACTTCCATGGTGTGCACAAATATGAAGATACACTACCATCCGACCATATCGTCTGCGAGCTTGCCGTTTCCTCTAATGCAGCATATGAATTTTGATGATGTGCAGTTGACAAGATGCACGAGTTCTACAGCCATACATTCATATTATATTAAAGTAAAACACCTTGTAGTTAAAGTTGCACAATGTAAAAAATTATATGCATAACTTCCCAGTCGTATAACTGGATGGCCGGTCGGAGTGGCCGAGCGGTTAAAGGCGCTACAGTCTGGAACCGCACGACCGCTACAATCGCAGGTTCGAATCCTGCCTCGGGCATGGCTGTGTGTGATGTCCTTAGGTTAGTTAGGTTTAAGTAGTTCTAAGTTCTAGGGGACTTATGACCACAGCAGTTGAGTCCCATAGTCCTCAGAGCCATTTGAACCATAACTGGATTATTATTTGAATACTATCGCTAGATATTTCTGGAATGTGATATGTAAATCCTGTTCATCAAGATATACAAATGCTGCTGCAAAAGTGCAGAACACACTTCCCCCATTAAAGCGAAAAAATTATGTTCAGCAGCTACACTGCTAACAGAGCGTTCTTTGCATCTTGACGAAACCGAATAACTTTCTGCCCACACGCAAGAAATGTCTGCCAGAGAGACATTAACCATCATTACAATTTTCCTTGTAAGCTTCGTTCGTATGAAGATATGAACAACAGCAAAAGCGTATTTTAGTGAAGCATTCATGTGAACATGATGACGTTATTAGAAAAATATCAAAAAATTCCTCTTTAACCCTGAGTTATTCCTCTGCTTTCTGCGACTAATAGTAAACAAATGGAAACAAGAGGAAATGCACATTAGTCATTCAGTGAACTGTCTTTTGTTGGAGATTTGTATGAAACCGTGTACACAAACAAAGTCAGCATAACGGAAATTACAGTATTTTCTCATATTTAGAAGACAGGTGCATTTAGTACAGTGCTGCAGTACTTTCAAAAGGTGTCTTTAATACTGTATTGTCAAGATAAATTTTAAAAATTATAGCTTCATATAAAGAGACAGAATATTCAAAGACTTGCCTTTGGCAATAATAGTCTTTGTCTTATGGAAACATTTATTATTTATAAGAAATGTAATAGAAAGAAACAAATTAAACACAACAAATTTAAGCGTCTTGGCTGACGAATGATTTAGTCTGTTGTAAGAAACCAAGACAAAGTAGAATCAGCCAACGCCCTTATCAACACAGGATTCGAACAAAACATAAACACACTTGTACTGCCAATCAATCATCAAGAAAAAAATGGTGAGTTATCATCACTATTATGATGTGCTGGCAAATACAAAGTAACACCAGTACGGTGTTGACTATAATCTCGTTCTCGTAGCACCGTTGTATAATCTCTTCAACAATTCGGCGCACATATTCCACAACACTGTCTCTGTCGTAAGATTGCATAGTCTCAACAGTTTTTCGCAAATATTCTGCAGCACGCTCCCTGTCGTACGAATTAAATACACGCCGCACAGCTAGCACAAATTCTCGCAGCTTTGGAATTACGGTCTTCTGAAGGAAGACGTATTCGTCGGGTCCCGCTTTGCTGCTCTTCAGGGCCTAAGGAATAAAACACAGAGTTCATGAAAAGTGAGTCACCAATTAACTGCTTTCTACAACACATGACTAGACATAGTGCGACAGTAAAGAATGCTACCATTACAACAAATTTATTTCCATGAATTGCTCAAGTAATGATTTAACCCTAGTTCCACTTTGCCGTACTTCAGAGAAGTTTCTTTTAGTCCACATACGCCCACCTTACCCTTAATTGTTGTGGATGGGGTTAGTAAGTGTTCGACTATGTACACGTGAGATATGAGTTATTCAGCTAACAGTTACCTTCGCCGTTCCGTCCAAGACAGGTACGTAAAGAAATATAAGATTCATGCGGGTAAATATCACACATAATATGACGGACTACGAACTGGTACCAACTGTAGCAGCAGACAGAACCTTCGTATATTTCTTAGGAGACGCAACTAGGAACAATGCAATTCATTATGGTTTGAATTGTGAAAGGAACATACACAAATACGATGCACTGATTACTGTGCGTATTTAGAGACCATCAGAGAATTTAAAGTCTCAGACTATTAAGATGGGAGGAGAGTCTCCGAGGGTTTGTAGTATACGAGACTGGAATAGAAGGGAGAACCGATGGAGGTACTCAAGGTACCCTCCGCCACACACCGTCAGGTGGCTTGCGGAGTATGGATGCAGATGTACATATTTCGTAATGAAGTCGAGTGCCTCCTAGCGTTACAAAGAAAATATGTTACCATGAGATAGACTAAATCCACTGCACAGGCTGTTAGTCATGCTAAAATCTGGTATCACTATCTACAAACAATTCAGCTGCTGCAGTTGGAAATATCATCACTGGTATAGAAGATTAACGGAAAGACTCGCACCCTGACAAGGAAATATCTGATACCCGCATGTAAAATATGTAAGTATCAGTTATCTTTTACCACATTGTACCACAATTGACAGCAATAACAACCACAATTAACAGCAAATAGATAGCAACAGCCTGTTAGTAGGAGAACTTTACTGCTACGAAACTTTGTTGCTAATACGAAGCACCACCAGAAGCCACTGCTTGGAGTACATATTAAAACCCAATACGCGTTCATTACAACGTTTTGTCCTGCCGTACTTCGAAACAAAATACACAAAATAACTGTGGAAGATTGTACGATAGATATATTCATATACCTTTAGTTTCCTTTGAATGCGCTCCTTGATGGACGTAAACATACTTTGCTCCCTTTCCAGACCTACACCGCCGTCGCTATAAACGCTCTCTCCGTGGGATGCGCCGTTTGCACTGGGTTTCGACTCTGTAGGAATTGCGAAACCAGTTGACGGCCCCGAAGGAGATGCAACAGCGGCTAGCAACTCAGAGGGGCTGAGAATGCGCAGAAAAACTCCTGCAGTGCACACAACCGCTAGAATCAGAAACGCTTTTGAGAGCCACATTATGCCACTTCACTTATAGGCGGACGTGTAACAGCGGTTTGTTGCCAGGAAACGTAGCAGTCTCTGTTGAGCGATATTCTTTTTTTTTCCTTCCCTTGTCACAATACTCTTGCTCCCTTCATGCAAAGAATAAAGATAAATTTTCTTCAATGGAAAATGTATCGCATCCCTCAAAGGTGTTGACTGCAAGTGTCGTTATATACTGTTGGCCCATGGGTTTTCAGGCTCCTATATCAAAAAAGTGTATGAAGGGTATGCGTTATTACACTCACTGGAAACCATTCCCTTGAAAGTGTTAAAGACGTGTTTCAGGTGGGACTATGTAAGCGTGTACAGTGTAGTTTTTTTGTGATGTTTGAGGTGAGAATTAAAACGAGTTCACAGAGTGAAACCCAGGTTGGTCGCGTAGTCTACTTCTCAGGTATGATACGTAACATAGCACAAAACTATGTATGTGCGTATCGGAGTTCTGGGCGTTAACGTGCTTGCAAGGCGGACGTAGAAGTGTGTCATCTACGATAACACCCAGTGCCAGAGCCGCTGACGAATCATAGGGCAGCTTCCGTCTGGACTTATTTTTGGTGACATGCAGTGGCCCCAGATTGTCGTTGTCTGCCACCATTGGAACTGCGGAGAAAGTTGAATGTTGGCCAGCAATCAAGACGAAATTTGCAATCTGCAATGTGGTTGGCTGTAGAGTTTGTCATCCTGTACAGTCATAACAATCAACAAGGGACGTCACCAAGATGTCGACGACATCTCCTACGTGGATGGCTGACGGTGTCTTCTTCCGGTGACCCGACGAATGCCGGCCGGAGTGGCCGAGCGATTCTAGGAGCTACAGTCTGGAACCGCGCGACCGCTACGGTTGGTTCGAATCCTGCCTCGGGCATGGATGTGTATGATGTCCTTAGGTTTATGTTCTAGGGGACTCATGACCTTAGCAGTTAAGTCCATAGTGCTAGAGCCATTTGGATTTGAACCTTAGGAGACACAACCCTTGAAGAGATACTGCTGTGTCGCACAGAGGACTAGGATGTGCTTTGCTTGTTCTCAGCGACTGGTGGGCAGCTGATAAGCTTTTAGCTTGATGTTGCTGAATGGTAGTACTGAGCACAGTGCAGGCAGCAGTGTCTGGTGTGTGTCTGACTACGAAGCTTTTGTTAGAAGTGTGAAACTGCATCGTTGGCTGTGAAGTCGTAAGTCTGTTTGTCCTGTTTGTGTTTCACTTTCCTGCTACGGGTGTTTTCAATCACGTCCAAGAGAGAGTCCTATACTGTGTTTCGTAATCGTACGTGAGGTCTGTTCAGATATTGTACATAATTACACTTTTTATGAATTGATTGTTGAAGTCTGTTGTCCAGAGACTAGTTAGGCCGATGAAGTCCTCTTGTCATCAGCAGTAGCGGCTACCTGGTGGCAGATATTCGCATTGAAGGTAGCTCCTGTAGTGACTTTATTCATTTATTGTAAAGTGTTGTTATGGCTGCCCCATTACTATGGGATGAATTTGTGAAGACTGTAATTTCATTTATGTTGTACTTGATAAGTAATCACTTGTTTGTCCCAGGGGCTGAATCGGATTTTAGTAGTGTATGTTACATGTGTCTAGGATGAGTTCTGGTTTTTTATTTATCTTTGTTCGACGCTCATTTTACCTAAGGGCTATTTCTTGGCAGAGAAGGGAGGGAACGTCTGTATTTAATTTGCATCGTCGATGAGGGCATCAGAGATAGTATTTGTAACAGCTAATTGTGTCACAGTGACGCAAACTCCGCTCAGTTTGCTGTTGCAGATGCAGTACGACGCACCATAGCTATACACCGAACACGACGCTCTTCCCTCTCGGTAACAACATGTCTCCATCCTGAGTCTGTTCTTCCTCCGACTGTACATTCTCGTGAGCATCGCCGAAGGAACGTGCACCTTCTCGTAACCTTATTACAAGACCCCATTAAAACTCAGTGTAGTGTTGAAAAATCTCATATATGCACCTTACAGGCATTCTTCAATCACCGGATCCTGTCTCAAAAGTAACTAACTCTCACGACCGTTACAGCATGCACTAAAATAAGAACTGATTCGTATCCTCATAGTGCTGCTACTACCGCCACTCTTATGCTACTGGTGCAACATCTGACAGACATCAGCTTTCAGATACAGAAAAATGCCTACAGCTTTCATTTATGTCGCACGACACCTTCTTGGTGTTGCGATATTCCCGTCAGTGTAGATGAGGAAGTGTTACCTGCAAGGAATAATATAAAATATACGAGGGTGAGTCAAATGAAAACCTTAAATTTGTAATAACAAATCGAAATTTCGCGCTGTTATCCTGTAAGTTGGTAATCGGGCTACAAACAGCGGTCAGAGTGGCCTGTAGGTGGCAGCATAGTGGAAATGCACACATACCGTCGCAGTATCAGTATAAAGATAGCTGCCTCGCTTGCGACTTGCACCAGGGAAGAACAGCGTTCTGTTATTCGGTTTTTGCGTATTGAAGGTGTGAAACCTATTGAATTTCATCGACGAATGAAGGTACAGTACGGTGATACATGTTTGTCACAGCAACAAGTCTACGAATGAGGTAGGAAGTTCGCAAATGGTGTGACTTCAGTGGAAGAGGCTCCTCGACCAGGCCAGGCACAACGAGTTTTGACTCCACAGAACATTGCAGCAGTTGAAGCCATACTGAAGTAAAACCACTGAGTGACACTGAATGACATTGCAGCATGTTTACAGGTTAATCATGGGTCAGCACACCACATTGTGCATGATGTTGTGGCAGTTTTTGTGTATCATCAACATCGACAAGCGCAATGAATATGGATGATACGATACTCTATGGTATTCTGCGGTTTGAATTCACTCTATTTATTTAGCAGTTGCCTTGATATGTTTTTGTAAATGATACTGACAATATTATACACATGTATAATGCGTCATTCAAACCAACTTCTCCCGGATAATTATTTTGTTCAAATTGCACAAGAAGTCCAGCTGACGTAGTGTAATAATGTTGACTGTAATCTGTGTTAATATCACTAAAATTACATATCATACATCAGAGCTTTTACAATATTTGTCTTCGATGGATTTAATTACTCTTAGCAAATTGATCATGAAAGGGAAACACAGAATACCATCCGCACACAACACTGACGTATGCTTCCAAAAATATTTTTCTCCGTGATTCGTGCGTAGTTTAATTTTGGCCACATACATCAGCAACGAAATCTTGTTCAACAATAAATACCATCAGCACTGTTCTTAGAAAATGCAGTCTGATTCGATTAATTTTTTTCTTTTATAAATAGAGTTCAGTACCACCGGCGCACATTTATTTCTTACACATCGGAATGTTGAGAGTTTGCAGTTTCAAGTAATTTAAATTTGCCGCTGTAATAAAAGTTAAGATGGCGGCCAACGAAAGATAGAGGATTTCTTTTTTAATTAAGATTTTCCTTTTCCCAATAAATCATTTAAATCATTTAAATTGATGCTACCTATAAGAAAAATGATTAAATTGTTTATCAAATTAGTTTAACACAAACCCATGCTATTTTCTACTAGAAGTACAGACGAAGTTGCTATATAATCGCAATTAACAATGGCTGCGCTTCTTACAGCTATTATAAAACAATTAATAAAAAATTATAATTAAAACAGGAAGTGAATTTTCAATAATTAATCATAAATAATCTTAACATATTTGGCTCTATGTGTTTTTATCAACAAATGAACATAAAAGTACAATAATTTTACATTAAATGTTTTTCGTTTAACAGACCTCAAATCGATTCGCGTCTAGCGATGTACATCAGAAGAAGACGACAAAAGGGTACAATACAAAAGAAAAGAAAGGCATAGATTATCAAAGAATGTGAGACAAATATTGTCTCTGTTTTACATAATTATCATCTTTTTAAGAAATAATTACATAATTGAATGAATATTATCCACACGTTCATATTCCACTCGTAATAATATATATATATATATATATATATATATATATATATATATATATATATATATATATATATCGTGGATGATATATTGCCCCTTGGGCTGATAAAAAAAATAGTTTATGCACCATGTTTATTTCTCATCACCCTTTTTTTTATCAGTCCGCATAATGTACGAAGGTTCATTGCTTTTAGTGCCCGAATATTTGACTTCAATGTAACCTGTCACAAAAAATTGTATTTGAAAAAAAAAAAAAAAAAAAAACTCCGTGACCGTATTGCTTCGGATACTTCCCGGATTATCTTATCCCCCCCCCTCCCGCCCCCCCCCCAATTCGGGTTAGCTGGAATCTTAAAACCGGGATCAAAACCGTCCAAGGGGCTTCAAGACAATAGATTCACCTACTATTTACAGTCAGGTTTGACATATTTGAGATTGTACAAACTGGAATACGAATTTATGTTTCTGTCGTATGTGCGAAATACATTAAAGTTTTATGATTTTTTTAACAGTTTTAATATATTTCTTGTGTATGAGAAAAATTTTTTCCTCGTCGACCCGCCGGAACGCAGTCAGGTAGTGACTGCCTCCGGTCCGCCCCTGGCCGCGTCGGCGTAGCGTCAACTGCCGTCGGCTGCGTCGTGATTGCGATCTGCTGCCGGCCGGAACTACCCCTGCAGCAGCTCTGGATTCTCTTGTGCCTCGTCATTAAGATGAAGACGGGTACATGAAATGTAAAAATACATGTGTCAGTGACAAGATAAACACTCTTACCATCCTGTGGAGAAAATTTCTTAGTGTCCATATCACTCGCATTCACACAGGAGTTAATTTTGTCTTGTATCTTGACACTGTTTAGTTCAAAGTAGTTATTCATTTAGGAATTCATCACAATATGCACATTTCAATCACGGCACTGTTAATCACACACGTGTATGCCACATATTTTATCACTTCTTGGGACAGACTTCTTTTAACCCGAATGTCCCTGATAAGTCATTTTATATGACTTCATATTGAAACGTATACATTAATTAGTACACAGCCAGATACTATTCGAGAGGTGGCTGACCGGATCACACAACTCACACATGACCAACACCCGTTGCGTGTATGGGATTATATGACTCAATCTCATTTTAAATATTTTATGCATTTCATTGATAAGTATGTTACATAAAAAAAATAATAAAATTTACTACATCTAATACAATATTTAAGTGAACTTTTATGAAGATACTGTTCTTCTATTAAAATGTGTTTATCATGGAGATTCTTTACTCCTTGCACAAATAATTCAAGAACATTATATTGTGACACTTGACGTGTAAATCTACAAACTAACAAACATATAATATCATTGCATTGCTAAAACTAAACATGATATTTATTAATGTTCGGTACATTAGCACCTCTTATTAGTCCTTTCTAAATACAAACATTTTATTGCAAATATTTTTTCATGTCTTTATGGCAATATAGCCCCTTCCTCCTTGTCCAAGGAACCGAGTAAGCTGCTCCTCAATAGGTCTTGTGTGGGAATACATTCATTTTATATTGATAATCTATTATGATACCAGGTTGTTCAACGAATACTTCATGATATTCAGACAATAATTCGGTCAACTGCTTAGTCTCAGAAGTATTAATGCAAGTTGTCTCCTTTATTTTTTCTTGTATTGTTGCCGCGATATCATTCGCATCGCTGGGTAGATCGTTATTTCGGTTTTGACTACGTATCTGCGGGTGCTCTTGGTTCAACATTAACATCTTCTGTTTACTGACACAAAGGTGTACCTTTTGCATTAATGGAAGGTTTGCACCGAACTCCCGATTCAACATCAAAATTATCGGTCGCTGTTGGTGATTAAGATCACGCTTCCCCCGGGCAAGATTAATTATACCTTCCTTTTCCCGAAGGAACTCAAGTCCAAGTAGCACTGGTACGGTTAAGTTATCTATCAATAGGAATGTGCATGTCAAGCGATCATTTCCTAAGGTAACTTCCGCCTGTGTCTGGAATTTTATGGTTTGTGTCTTATTTCCCAATGCTCCAATAACTTTGCAATTTGCGACGTGTAGGTTCGGTAATTTTCCTAGTTGCGAAACCTTCTTGAAAAATTTCACATTCATTACCGATACATTAGCTCCTGTATTGAGCAGAATTGTAGTTGGTATCTTATTTATACTCCCGTTGACACTTGCTTGAATTATTTCCTTTTCCATCTTATCAGAAATGACAGGTTCTTGATATAGCTCATCTTCTAATTTATATCCATCCTGATATCGAATCATGTTTATATTGTGTTTCTTCGACCTATTGCCTTCCTTGTTGCCCTCGGTCGCCTGGCGAAGGCCTACAGGGACCGCAATTAGTTTATCGGCTTCTATGAATTTTGTTTGGTATCAGAAGGTACCTCTGTTATTTTCACATTTTGTGAATTTTCTGTTGTAGTTGGAGGTGGCCTGCTTGTATCCCAGCACGGTGGATATTGGCTGTTGGACATCGGAATAGGTTGGACATAGTTCACCGGTTGGCCTGTAATAAAAGAACCTTGCGACGGTTGCCAATGGCTTGGTCCTGGTTGCCGCCAGTATTCGTTATCTGCGCGCATATTCTTTGGCTTATCTTTGTAGGGACTGTCTGGTCTGTGGTCATTCCGTCTTTTTCGGTTATTAATGTCACTATGAAAATTTGAGTTCTGATTGTGGTGCTCCCTTGGATTACCATTCGGCTGTTGGTATTCTTCGGCTTTCCTATAATTCCTGTTATTATTATCGTTGTAACCTCAGTCTTGGTTGTATTGGTTTCTATTACTGTGATTGTTGTAATTGCTGTTTCCATAAGATTTACTTTTATTTTGTTTAGGACTAGCTTCGCCCCTATTTACCTTGCTTGAATTCCATGAATTCTTTCCGTTCGGCCTGTTTGTATTGCTGGTGACATCAGAAGTTTTTCTGGCATCCTCCTGCACAAAATCCAAGGAATCGATTACAGACAGAAATTCTTTTAAGTCGGTGTCTGTAACATTCAACAGTTTCTCTCTAATGTGGATTGGTAGTCTGGCTTTTAGTACTCGTAACAAATCTCTAGTGGTAACTGGCTCATCCCAGTATCTGGTCATGTTAACATATTTTTCAAAATACTTTCTTAATGAACTTGATTTCGGATTATAGGCTTCGGCATTGAATACTATTTTACGAAGTCGCTCTTGAATAGACGCCGACCAAAATTGATCTAAAAATGCCTTTTCTAACTCATGAAAGGTTTTACAAGTTTCTGCGGCATTTAATGCCCATAATGACGCATCACCAGAGATATGTGATATTACAAATTGTATATTTTTGTTCTTCTGAACATGATTTTGGAAGAACACTTTTGAAATTACGGATAAATACAACAGGGTCTACGTTTCTTTTGCTTTCTTCATTGAAGATCTGAAACTGCCGATGCTTGATGAGACTCTCTTTATGCATCAGAGTTGTTAGTTGCATTGAACTGCTATCATTTGCAGGTGTTGCATTTACCTTTTTACAAGTACACTCTGCTTCGTTATCATGATTGTTTCTTGTTGTCACGCATTGCAGTGGCAAAATCATTTGATTACCAAAGTCTGTTTTCTTTGCGGCACAACAAGATTCGCTGTAGAATGTTCTGTGTACGTTTGCCTGTCAGCATCAGTGTTGTTATTACTGCATACTGACAGATTTTGTGGGTTACGGTTTTCAGGATACATCGCTCTGGCTATCTCGGTTTTGACTTGCCTATGAATTTCGAAAGGAATATCTTCCTGCAATGTTTCGACAGCTGTGGCTAAAGCTTTGAATCTATTTTCAAGTTTACCGACATAAGTTTGAAGGCTGCTAACCTGAACCTAATGGTTCGATCGTGGATTTCACAGCATCGATCTCTTCTTTCACGCGATTAGTAATTGCACTATCCCGTTAGTTTAAAGTTTGATTGATCTGGTGGACAGTTTCCTCATCTCTTTTAAGAAATATGTTGTTGATATTTTCAACTAATTTCGTTTCCCTTTCTTGGTCTTTAATTTATTATTCCTGTTTCTCTCTAGCCCTTTCTTCCCTCTGCTGGATAGTAAATTTTTCGAATAATGCTGTTAACATATCCTGCAACGGCATAGCTTGTGCGTTGTGCACTTGTGCCCCTGGGTCGGTACAAATAGTGTCTCTATTTTCTAACTGATTGACTGGTGGAGTGCCAGTTTGCGTCGGCAGCTCTTCAGTCTCACTACTTGTCGGAACATCATCTACAAAATTGTTATCGGTAATTAAATTCTCTAATGACTGAGTAGGAGTGTGAACAGATTGTTCTACAGGAGGATCTGATATCATTTCTGCCTCCGTATCTTCACTACGTTTAACCAGTTTCCTGGGCCTAACCATTTTATACACAATATAACACAACAAGTCTATAAACAGGGTGAGTCACCTAACATTATCGCTGGATGTATTTCGTAAACCACATCAAATACTGACGAATCGATTCCACAGACCGAACGTGAGGAGAGGGGCTAGTGTAATTGGTTAATACAATCCATAAAAAAATGCACGGAAGTATGTTTTTTAACACAAACCTACGTTTTTTTTAAAAATGGAACCCCGTTAGTTTTGTTAGCACATCTGAACATATAAACAAATACGTAATCAGTGCCGTTTGTTGCATTGTAAAATGTTAATTACATCCGGAGATATTGTAACCTAAAGTTGACGCTTGAGTATCACTCCTCCGCTGTTCGATCGTGTGTATCGGAGAGCACCGAATTACTTAGGGATCCAAAGGGAACAGTGATGGACCTTAGGTACAGAAGAGACTGGAACAGCACATTACGTCCACATGCTAACACTTTTTTATTGGTCTTTTTCACTGACGCACATGTACATTGCCATGAGGGGTGAGGTACACGTACACACGCGGTTTCCGTTTTCAATTACGGAGTGGAATAGAGTGTGTCCCGACATGTCAGACCACTGTTCTTAGAAAATACAGTCTGATTCGATTAGTTATTTCTTTTATAGATAGAGTTCAGTACCACCGGTGCACATTTATTTCTTACACATCGGAATATTGAGAGTTTGCAGTTTCAAGTAATTTAAATTCACCGCTGTAATAAAAGTTAAGATGGCGGCCAACGAAAGATAGAGGATTTCTTTTTTAATTAAGATTTTCCTTTTCCCAATAAATCATTTAAATCATTTAAATTGATGCTACCAAAAAGAAAAACTATTAAATTGTTTTTCAAATTTGTTTAACACAAACCCATGCTATTTTCAACTAGAAGTACAGACGAAGTTGCTATATAATCACAACTAACAATGGCCGCGCTTCTTACAGCTATGATAAAACAATTAATACAAAATTATAATTAAAACAGGAAGTGAATTTTCAATAATTAATCGTAAATGGTTTTAACATATTTGGCTCTATTTGTTCTTATCAACAAATGAACAGAAAAGTACAATAATTTTACATTAAATGTTTTTCATTTGACAGATCTAAAATCGATTAGCGTCTAGCGATGTACATCAGAAGAAGACGACAAAGGGGTACAATACAAAAGAAAAGAATGACATAGATTAACAAAGAATGTGAAACAAATATTGTCTCTGTTTTACGTAATTATCATCTTTTTAAGAAATAATTACATAATTGAATGAATATTATCCACACGTTCATATTCGACTCGTAACAAAAATATATATATACATCGATGATGTTATAATGTGCTCCATTTTCACAAAGTTTCTGCAAGATGGGTGTCATGGCAGCTGACGTGTTGACGCTTGTGAAGAACTTCTTCGGTGCTTTGAACGAGAAGGTGATGGTTTCCTAGCAAGAACTGGGAACTGGGAACGAAACCTGGGTTCACTTCCCCCAACCGGAAACGAAGAGAGCGAGCAAGGAATGGCTCCATTCCTCAGCAACAAAACCAAACGACCACTCAAAGACGCAATCGGAGGAAAGAAGTTCCGTTCTGGTGAAGAGGTACGCCACGCGGTGCATGCGTGGTTGCGCAGAATACCAAAATAATTTTTTTCTAAAGGAATTTATGCACTTTGTAAGCGCTGGAGGAATTGCATTGAGCACGTGGGAGATTATGTTGAAAAGTGATACGGCTTTGTACCATTTCTGCACAACAAATAATATTTTAAAAAGTATTTAAGGTTTTCATTTGACTCACCCTCGTATAACTATTGATATTTTACCTCTGCTCTCCTTTCTACATCTACATCTACATTTATACTCCGCAAGCCACCCAACGGTGTGTGGCGGAGGGCACTTTACGTGCCACTGTCATCACCTCCCTTTCCTGTTCCAGTCGCGTATGGTTCGCGGGTAGAACGACTGTCTGAAAGCCTCCGTGCGCGCTCTCATCTCTCTAATTTTACATTCGTGATCTCCTCGGGAGGTATAAGTAGGGGGAAGCAATATATTCGATACCTCATCCAGAAACGCACCCTCTCGAATCCTGGCGAGCAATCTACACCGCGATGCAGAGCGCCTCTCTTGCAGAGTCTGCCACTTGAGTTTATTAAACATCTCCGTAACGCTATCACGGTTACCAAATAACCCTGTGACGAAACGCGCCGCTCTTCTTTGGATCTTCTCTATCTCCTCCGTCAGACCGATCTGGTACGGATCCCACACTGATGAGCAATACTCAAGTATAGGTCGAACGACTGTTTTGTAAGCCACCTCCTTTGTTGATGGACTACATTTTCTAAGCACTCTCCCAATGAATCTCAACCTGGTACCCGCCTTACCAACAATTAATTTTATATGATCATTCCACTTCAAATCGTTCCGCAAGCATACTCCCAGATATTTTACAGAAGTAACTGCTACCAGTGTTTGTTCCGCTATCATATAATCATACAATAAAGGATCCTTCTTTCTATGTATTCGCAATACATTACATTTGTCTATGATAAGGGTCAGTTGCCACTCCCTGCACCAAGTGCCTATCCGCTGCAGATCTTCCTGGATTTCGCTACAATTTTCTAATGCTGCAACTTCTCTGTATACTACAGCATCATCCGCGAAAAGCTGCATGGAACTTCCGACACTATCTACTAGGTCATTTATATGTATTGTGAAAAGCAATGGTCCCATAACACTCCCCTGTGGCACGCCAGAGGTTATTTTAACGTCTGTAGACGTCTCTCCATTGATAACAACATGCTGTGTTCTGTTTGCTAAAAACTCTTCAATCCAGCCACACAGCTGGTCTGATATTCCGTAGGCTCTTACTTTGTTTATCAGGCGACAGTGCGGAACTGTATCGAACGCCTTCCGGAAGTCAAGAAAAATAGCATCTATCTGGGAGCCTGTATCTAATATTTTCTGGGTCTCATGAACAAATAAAGCGAGTTGGGTCTGACACGATCGCTGTTTCCGGAATCCATGTTGATTCCTACATAGTAGATTCTGGGTTTCCAAAAACGACATGATACTCGAGCAAAAAACATGTTCTAAAATTCTACAACAGATCGACGTCAGAGATATAGGTCTATAGTTTTGCGCATCTGCTCGACGACCCTTCTTGAAGACTGGGACTATCTGTGCTCTTTTCCAATCATTTGGAACCCTCCGTTCCTCTAGAGACTTGCGGTACACGGCTGTTAGAAGGGGGGCAAGTTCTTTCGCGTACTCTGTGTAGAATCGAATTGGTATCCCGTCAGGTCCAGTGGACTTTCCTCTATTGAGTGATTCCAGTTGCTTTTCTATTCCTTGGACACTTATTTCGATGTCAGCCATTTTTTCGTTTGTGCGAGGATTTAGAGAAAGAACTGCAGTGCGGCCTTCCTCTGTGAAACAGCTTTGGAAAAAGGTGTTTAGTATTTCAGCTTTACGCGTGTCATCCTCTGTTTCAATGCCATCATCATCCCGTAGTGTCTGGATATGCTGTTTCGAGCCACTTACTGATTTAACGTAAGACCAGAACTTCCTAGGATTTTCTGTCAAGTCGTTACATAGAATTTTACTTTCGAATTCGATGAACGCTTCACGCATAGCCCTCCTTACGCTAACGTTGACATCGTTTAGCTTCTGTTTGTCTGAGAGGTTTTGGCTGCGTTCAAACTTGGAGTGGAGCTCTCTTTGCTTTCGCAGTAGTTTCCTAACTTTGTTGTTGTACCACGGTGGGTTTTTCCCGTCCCTCACAGTTTTGCTGTGTACCTGTCTAAAACGCATTTTACGATTGCCTTGATCTTTTTCCATAAACAATTAACATTGTCAGCGTCGGAACAGAAATTTTCATTTTGATCTGTTAGGTAGTCTGAAATTTGCCTTCTATTACTCTTGCTAAACAGATAAACCTTCCTCCCTTTTTTTATATTCCTATTAACTTCCATATTCAGGGATGCTGCAACGGCCTTATGATCACTGATTCCCTGTTCTGCACATACAGAGTCGAAAAGTTCGGGTCTGTTTGTTATCAGTAGGTCCAAGATGTTATCTCCACGAGTCGGTTCTCTGTTTAATTGCTCGAGGTAATTTTCGGATAGTGCACTCGTATAATGTCACTCGATGCTCTGTCCCTACCACCCGTCCTAAACATCTGAGTGTCCCAGTCTATAGCTGATAAATTAAAATCTCCACCTAAGACTATAACATGCTGAGAAATTTGATGTGAAATGTATTCCAAATTTTCTCTCAGTTGTTCTGCCACTAATGCTGCTGAGTCGGGAGGTCGGTAAAAGGAGCCAATTATTAACCTAGCTCGGTTGTTGAGTGTAACCTCCACCCATAATAATTCACAGGAACTATCCACTTCTACTTCACTACAGGATAAACTACTACTAACAGCGACGAACACTCCACCACCGGTTGCATGCAATCTATCCTTTCTAAACACCGTCTGTACCTTTGTAAAAATTTCGGCAGAATTTATCTCTGGCTTCAGCCAGCTTTCTGTACCTATAACGATTTCAGCTTCGGTGCTTTCTATCAGCGCTTGAAGTTCCGGTACTTTACCAACGCAGCTTCGACAGTTTACAACTACAATACCTATTGCTGCTTGGTCCCCGCATGTCCTGGCTTTGCCCCGCACCCGTTGAGGCTGTTGCCCTTTCTGTACTTGCCCAAGGCCATCTAACCTAAAAAACCGCCCAGCCCACGCCACACAACCCCTGCTACCCGTGTAGCCGCTTGTTGCGTGTAGTGGACTCCTGACCTATCCAGCGGAACCCGAAAACCCACCACCCTATGGCGCAAGTCGAGGAATCTGCAGCCCACACGGTCGCAGAACCGTCTCAGCCTCTGATTCAGACCCTCCACTCGGCTCTGTACCAAAGGTCCGCAGTCAGTCCTGTCGACGATGCTGCAGATGGTGAGCTCTGCTTTCATCCCGCTAGCGAGACTGGCAGTCTGCACCAAATCAGATAGCCGCCGGAAGCGAGAGAGGATTTCCTCCGATCCATATCGACACACATCATTGGTGCCGACATGAGCGACCACCTGCAGATGGGTGCACCCTGTACCCTTCATGGCATCCGGAAGGACCCTTTCCACATCTGGAATGACTCCCCCCGGTATGCAGTCCGAAGTCGTTAAGTGTTGTGCAGATAACCTGACTCATCATCTGGTTCTGTAACCCACGTTTCAAATACTTCCAATTTCCTCTTGTTCTTCTCCTACAGACACCATTTCCTCGTACACAATTCCGGCATTGTTTTAGGTGCGAAAATGTCGTTGCATGCCACACTTGGAACAGTGGCAGAAGTTAATTGGTGGCCGGCAACTATGACGGAATTTTCCTCCTGCCGCGTGGTTTGCGGTGGAATTGGGCAGTCTGTACATTCGTAACGGTCACAAAGGGATGTGGCCAAGATGTCGAGGAAAGCTCGTACGTGGAATGCCGACGGTATCTTCTCACAGTGGCCAGAGGAAGTGAGAACAGCTGGCATGACAGGGAACAGTAGAGCAACTGGTGTATCGTACAGATGACAGGGAGTTGCTTTGGTTGTCCTCAGTGATTGGTGGGCAACTGTAAGTTGGTACCCTGATGGAACTGTTTGGCGGTACTGAGCATATAGAAGGCAGCAGTGTTTAGTGTGTGTCTGACTGTGAAGCATCTGTTAAGAGTGCGACAGCGCAAGGTTGGTTGTCAAGACAGACAGTTTTTCGTTCTGTATTGTGTTTTATTTTCTCGATGAAGGTGTGTTCTACCACGTACAAGACAAAGTTCTGTACTGTGTCCTGTAATTGCGCTTGAGTTGTGTCAGATATTTAGCTGCCCATACAGTAGGTAGCCTTTTGTATGTAGCAGTAACGAGTAACTGGTGGAGACTTTTGGTAGTGGAGGTAGCTCGTGCAATGATTTCATTTAATTATTATGCTGAGTTATAGTGGCTGCCCGATTATAATGCACTAAAAGCTGCAACTGTGAATAATATGATTTCCTTTTCTGTTCTTCTTAGACGGTGACCTCTTATGTGACCTCTTATTTTTCGTAGTTACACAAAATTACAATTCTGTAGCCTAAGATTTTTATATTTTTATGTATTTTTCTGCGATCGAGGTGGCATTAATTCTGAAGTCCAGCTGCTGCTGGGCTCCAAATCAGTGCTGCTGGATGACACAGAAAGTTTGAGGAAGGCAGTCAGGATGGCAGGCGCACATGTGAAGTTGTTACCATGTGATTAGTGGATAATGAGGTTGACCCGTGTGCGGCTAGTGTTCATCCCACTCATTGTTTGGCATTTTCTCTTATGGTACTGCCGCCTCGTTTTCTTATTCCATTTACTGGCATTACTAACTTCCTGCGTTAACTGCCCGTGAGTGGCAGCAGCAGCGCTTATCGATAAGCGCATTCTGGTACCATGGCTGGTGCGACTGATAGTATTTCCGAGTCGTTGTGTGTCGGCAGGTCTGTCGGAGGTAGTCTGTCAGTCGAGTTGGGTGCTCAGTCGGGCACGGAGCAGCAGTCGGGGATGGTGCATCAGTCGTGGATGGACCAGCAGTGAGTTGGGGACAGAGAGCCAGTGAGGTGCGGACAGCCAATACTTGCCAACCGCTGGCCACACACAAGAACTGTCCGAAGAAGGAGATTGGAGCAGGAACGGCCGCTGGTTGGTGGTTCGGTTGGTCATCTCATCAGGCAGACGTGTATTTGGTCCTTTGACTGTTTCCGGGTGTGTGGCAGTCGGTCGGTTGGGGCAGAGCAGCGAGGAAGTCTCCGTGGCGCGTAGTCAGGTCATAGCCGCCGCCGGCGTGCACACGCGGTTGGAGTTGTGTGGCACTTCTTGAGAGGGTTACGAAGTTCGTCGCCCGCCGATCCTGGACACTTAAGTTGAGCGCTCACTTATTCCTAGTATCAAGCCTCAACTGCTAGCTCATCTCTTCGTATGATCCTGGTTGTCACTTTCTGGGAGATTCCCGTGAGGAACGATGTGTGTGACAATGTGTGTGCATTTAAGTCGGCTAGAGTTGAAGACGTCTTCCTGTGTGATGGTTAACTTAATCTAATTCATTCCCTCATTAATGAAGTGTACCAGCGGTATCTTCTGCCCTTTGGTCGTTGACGTTCTGGTGACCTGCCCTGGTCGTTGACGTAGTTTTCAGCAGTGTATTTTCCTCGTCGTGTTGATGCTGTTCAGCACGGCGTGTAGTTCGACAGCTGAGGTGCTGTTAGTAGTTTTGGGTGTTTATTCTGACTTGGCCGGATTGCGCACCAGTATCCAGAACGTTGTGCTACTGTCATCTTGTTGTCGTTTTGCTGGTCGGGAGGAGCACAACTGATCTTGTCGGTTGGTTTGTCCCCTTGCTTTGGGTTGGGTTGCCTTCCGATTAAGAGGTTGTCGGTCTGGCTGCCTGTCTCACCAAAGCGTGCGTTAGTGTTACCTTCCCAGGCCTTCTGAGCGCCGCTCCTTGTGTTTTACATACTGATTTCCTTTTTGGTCTTAAGTACTCTGTGCGGCCTTCAGCCGAGTTTCAACTTATTAAAATTCCAAGAATAATGCAATGTGCTAGCTGTTATATTTGTCACAAAGAAATGTGATTCTAATCATTTACACGTCCATGGTGTGTACATACATGACGATACACTATCATGCGACTATATCTTCTGGGATCTTGTCGTTTCGTCTAAGGCAGTGAATGAATTTTTAAGTTGTGCAGCTGGCAAGATCGATGTGTTCTACATCCGCACATTCATAATCTATTAAACAAAAATAAATTGAGTTTATAAGCTGCACAATATCAAAATTTATGTGCACATGACTACAGCCGTATAATTCGATAATTACCTGAATCCTATCGCTGGGAGTCTTTGGAATGTGATAAATAAATTCTATAAATCAAGATATGCAAATGCTGCTATAAATGAGAATGTGCCAAACACACTTACCCATTAAAGCAAAACAAAAAAATTGTGTTAGGGTGCTTACATTGCTAACATAACGTCCTATGTATCTTGACGAAACCACATAACTTTCTGTCGAGAAGCAAGAATTGTCTGCCAGTGAGACACTAACCATCACGACAACTTTGTTTGTAAACTTTGTTCGTTGTGAAGATACGAACAGAAGTGAAAGGGTTTTGCAGTGAACATTCATATGAATATTGCGTTATTAGAAACATATAAAAAAATCGTCTTTGAATCTCCTGTTACCCCTCTGATCACTGCAACTGACCGCAAACAAATGGAAACAATAGGAAAATGCACAATAGTCGTTCAGTCACCTATCTTCTGTTAGAGGTTTGTATGAAACATTGTTGTTGTTGTTGTCGTCTTCAGTCCTGAGACTGGTTTGATGCAGCTCTCCATGCTACTCTATCCTGTGCAAGCTTCCTCATCTCCCAGTACTTACTGCAACATACATCCTTCTGAATCTGCTTAGTGTATTCATCTCTTGGTCTCCCTCTACGATTTTTACCCTCTACGCTGCCCTCCAATGCTAAATTTGTGATCCCTTTATGCCTAAGAACCTGTCCTACCAACCGGTCCCTTCGTCTTGTCAAGTTGTGTCACAAATTCCTCTTCTCCCCAATTCTATTCAATACGTCCTCATTAGTTACGTGATCTACCCATGCAATCTTCAGCATTCTTCTGTAGCACCACATTTCGAAAGCTTCTATTCTCTTCTTGTCCAAACTATTTATCGCCCATGTTTCACTTCCATACATGGCTACACTCAATACAAATACTTTCAGAAACGACTTCGTTACACTTAAATCCATACTCGATGTTAACAAATTTCTGTTCTTCAGAAACGCTTTGCCTTCCATTGCCAGTCTACATTTTATATCCTCTCTACTTCGACCATCATCAGTTATTTTGCTCCCCAAATAGCAAAACACTTTTACTACTTTAAGTGTCTCATTTCCTAATCCAATTCCCTCAGCATCACCCGACTTAATTCGACTACATTCCATTATCCTCGTTTTGCTTTTGTTGATGTTTATCTTATATCCTCCTTTCAAGACACTGTCCATTCCGTTCAACTGCTCTTCCAAGTCCTTTGCTGTATCTGATAGAATTACAATGTCATCGGCGAACCTCAAAGTTTTTATTTCTTCTCCATGGACTTAAATACCTACTCCGAATTTTTCTTTTGTTTCCTTTACTGCTTGCTCAATATACAGATTGAATAACATCGGGGAGAGGCTACAGCCCTGTCTCACTCCCTTCCCAATCGCTGCTTCCCTTTCATGACCCTCGAACCTTATAACTGCCATCTGGTTTTTGTTCAAATTGTAAATAGCCTTTCGCTCCCTGTATTTTACCTTTAGAATTCAGGGGCAACAGTCTGGATGATTGACTGATCTGGCCTTGCAACTCTAACCAAAACGGCCTTGCTGTGCTGATACTGCGAACGGCTGAAAGCAAAGGGAAACTACAGCCGTAATTCTTCCCGAGGGCATGCAGCTTTACTGCATTGTTAAATGATGATGGCGTCCTCTTGGGTAAAATATTCCGGAGGTAAAATAGTCCCCCATTCGGATCTCCAGGCGGGGACTGCTCAAGAGGACGTCGTTATCAGGAGAAAGAAAACTGGCGTTCTATGGATCGGAGCGTGGAATGTCAGATCCCTTAATCGGGCAGGTAGGTTAGAAAATTTAAAAAGAGAAATAGATAGGTAGAAGTTAGATATAGTGGGAATTAGTGAAGTTCGGTGGCAGGAGGAACAAGACTTTTGGTAGGGCGAATACAAGGTTATAAATACAAAATCAAATAGGGTCAATGTAGGAGTAGGTTTAATAATAAAATAGGAGTGCGGGTAAGCTACTATCAACAGCATAGTGAACGCATTATTGTGGCCAAGATAGACACGAAGCCCTTGCCTACTACAGTAGTACAAGTTTATATGCCAACTAGCTCTTCAGATGATGAAGAAATTGATGAAATGTATGATGAGATAAAAGAAACTATTCAGGTAGTGAAGGGAGACGAAAATTTAATAGTCATGGCTGACTGGAATTCGAGAGTAGGAAAAGGGAGAGAAGGAAATATAGTGGGTGAATATGGATTAAGGGAGAGAAATGAAAGAGGAAGCCGTCTGTTAGAATTTTGCACAGAGCATAACTTAATCATAGCTAACACTTGGTTCAAGAATCATAAAAGAAGGTTGTCTACATGGAAGAATCCTGGAAATATTAGAAGGTATCAGATAGATTATATAATGATAAGACAGAGATTTAGGAACCAGATATTAAATATTAAGACGTTTCCAGGGGCAGATGTGGACTCTGACCACAATCTATTGGTTATGAACTGTAGATTAAAACTAAAGAAACTGCAAAAAGGTGGAAATTTAAGGAGATGGGACCTGGATAAACTGACTAAACCAGAGGTTGTACAGAGTTTCAGGGAGAGCATAAGGGAACAATTGACAGGAATGGGGAAAAGAAATACAGTAGAAGAGGAATGAGTAGCTTTGAGGGATGAAGTAGTGAAGGCAGCAGAGGATCAAGTAGGTAAAAAGACGAGGGCTAGTAGAAATCCTTGGGTAACAGAAGAAATATTGAATTTAATTGATGAAAGGAGAAAATATAACAACGCAGTAAATGAAGCAGTCAAAAAGGAATACAAACGTCTCAAAAATGAGATCGACAGGAAGTGCAAAATGGCTAAGCAGGGATGGCTAGAGGTCAAACGTAAGGATGTAGAGGCTTATCTCACTGGGCGTAAGATAGATACTGCCTACAGGAAAATTAAAGAGACCTTTGGAGAAAAGAAAGCCACTTGTATGAATATGAAGAGCGTTGATGGAAACCCAGTTCTAAGCAAAGAAGGAAAAGCAAAAAGGTGGAAGGAGTATATAGAGGGTCTATACAAGGGCGATGTACTTGAGCACTATATTATGGAAATGGAAGAGGATGTAGAAGAAGATGAAATGGGAGATACGATACTGCGTGAAGAGTTTGACAGAGCACTGAAAGACCTGAGGCGAAACAAGGCCCCGGGAGTAGATAACATTCCATTGGAACTACTGACGGCCTTGGGAGAGCCAGTCCTGACAAAACTCTACCATCTGGTGAGCAAGATGTATGAGACAGGTGAAATAACCTCATACTTCAAAAAGAATATAATAATTCCAATCCCAAAGAAAGCAGGTGTTCACAGATGTGAAAATTACCGAACTATCAGTTTAATAAGTCACAGCTGCAAAATACTAACGCGAATGCTTTACAGACGAATGGAAAAACTGGTAGATGCCACCTCGGCGAAGATCAGTTTGGATTCCGCAGAAATGTTGGAACACGTGAGGCAATACTGACCCTACGACTTATCTTAGAAAATAGATTAAGGAAAGGCAAATCTACATTTCTAGCATTTGTAGACTTAGAGAAAGCTTTTGACAATGTTGACTGGAATACTCTCTTTCAAATTCTTAAACATTGTACACAAACAAAGTCAGAACAACGGAAATTGCAATAGCTTTTTCATATTTACTTATCAGGTGCATGAAGTACAATACTGCAATACTATTAAAACGGTGTCTTTAATTCTGGACAAAAAGTTATTTCTATCTGCAACGTAATTTTAAGAAGCACAGTTTCATATAAAGGAACAGGATAATCCATACTTGGTTTTGGCAATAACAATCATTAAATTTTGCAAATACTTATTATTTATAAGAAATCTAACATCATGGAACAATATAAACACAACAAATTAAAACGTGTTGTCTGCAGAATGATTAACCCTGTTGTAAGAAACCAAGACAAAGTACAATCAGCCGTAGGTCGTCATCAACACAGAACTAGAACGCCAACATAAGCACTTTGGTAGTACCAGTCAGTCAGCCAGAAAAAAGTGATGAGTTAAGATCACTAATATGATGTGCTGACAAATACACAGTAACACCACTATTGTGTTGCATGTAATCTCATTTTCGTAGAACCTTTGTACAGTCTCTCCAACAGTTCGGCGCAAATATTCGACGACACTGTGTCTGCCGTAAGACTGCACAGTCACAACAGTTTTGCACAAATATTCTGCAGCACGGTGCTTTCGTAGGAATTAAGTACACGCCGCTCCGCTAACACAGCTTCTCGCAGCTTTGGAATTACGGTCTTCTCAAGGAAGACTCCGATCCCGCTATGCTGTTCTTTAGGGCCTACGGAATCAAACACAGAGTCTATCAAAAGCGAGTCACCAATTAACAATTTATTACCATACATCACTAGACGTAAAGTGAAATAAAGAATTGCACCATTGCAACAAAACAGATTCCATGAACTGTCGAAGCAATGATTTAATCCCTGTTCAAGTTTCGGTTATTTCAGCAAAGTTCCTTTTAATCCACAAACGCCCTCCTTATCCTTAATTATTGTCGATACGGCTAATAAGTGTTTGACAACGTATATATGATATATGCGTCATTCCACTATCAGAATTACATTTGCAATACTGTCTCAGATTGGTATGTACAGGAAGAAAAAATTGATGCGGTTAAATATCACACATAATATGACGGACTATGGACTGGTAGCAAATGCAGCAGCTGCCAGAAACTTCTTATATTTCTTAGGAGATGCAACTAGGAACAATGAAATTCGTTATGGTTTGAATTGTGAAAAGAACATAAACAAATACGATGCGTAGGTTAACGTTCGTATCTGGAGAGCATCCGAGAATTTAACGTCTCAGATGGTAAAGTTGGGAGAAAGCCAATGCGACTTTGTCGTATTTCGTAATGGAATCGAATGTCTCCTAGTGGGAGGATGTTACCCACAGATAGGCTAAATCTACAGTAACCAGTGACGAAAGGAGCGAGAATGGCATCAAAAGGGGACTAGCTCTGGCAAAAAGTGCACTCCTGGCTAAGAGACGTCTACTAGCATCAAACATAGGCCTTCATTTGAAGAATGTACCTTTGATGCAAAGCACTGTGGTGAAACGTGGACTGTGAAATAGGGGCAAAAGACGGCAATCGATCAGTTTGAGATATGATGCTGCACAGAAACGTTGATGATTACGTGTGGTTATAAGGAAAAGAATGAGAAGTTCTCCGGAGAATCTGCCAGGAAAGGAAATATTGAAATCACTGTCAAGAAGAGCCAAGATAATAGGATATCACGGAATCACGCCCGAGGTACTAGAGGAGAGCCGTAGAGGGTGAAAACCGTAGAGAAAGATAGATAGTAGAAGTCCTCCAGGATGTAATTGAGGACGTAGACTGCAAGTTGGCAGAGGAGAGGAACTCGTGGCGTGCCGCATCAAATCAGTCAGAAGACTGATGACTCAAAGAAGGTACGTAATCACTGCATTATCACTGTCAGTTTCCTTCACCTTTCATAAACATGTAGAGAATGTTTCGCCTAGTCCTGTGCAGTTTGAAAGACATTGCCAGTACCTTTTTATCTGTCTTTGGTTTGTTGATCCATTCTGCTCACAACACTGGAGAAAATGTGCACGATAGATTAAGTTATAGCGTCCATACGGACACATAGCTTAGTGGTAGAAAGGACTTAACATGACACCAACTGTAGCTAGAAAATAATACAAAAATGGTAGCTAAACAGGGTTTCGGAAACATACACCAGATCGTTAATGTAACTAATCATAACTCATCAGATTTTAATACTACACGTTACTCTACCGTATAAAATAAAAAGGCCAGTATTTGTTTGGATACATGCATCAAAAGGGAAGACAGGCAACTGTTTGGGAGAAAATACTGCACGAGGACAGCATCTCTGCTGTAAGCTATAGCAGTAAATAAACATTTACATCATAAATGCAGTCAAAAATTAATACGATTTAAAACATTGCATGCTTGTACGCATAAAAATTGAGGTCTAGACGAAAATAAACGAAGTCCAAGTATGTGACAAATGCCGTTCCACGCTCAGAATGTCAAACAGAATAAAATCAGTCAGCGATGTTCGAAGTGCTTCACGTGAAATACACACAGATATCCAGAGGTAGTATTTCCCACTCTGTCACCTGTAGACGAACACTGCTGGTAGAGTGGCAGTATAGCCGGGCGAAACGAGGTACTCTGCGGAGAAATGCTGAACGGAGCCATGACGTAGTCGGGGGCGAGCTGCAGCGGCGCTTAAGAGACGGTGGCAGCGAACAGCCGCAGATGATCTGCCTGAGGTGACTGCCTGAAAGGATTTGACTTCCGTCAGCTCTGCAGATAGATTTACAGCTATATTTTTTGTTACAGGGTAGCCGGCTCAGGTGGCCTCTGTTACGTGGCGTAGCTGTTACCACTGTGGAGCCACCAAAGCTATGATATTCATGGTTCCTGCGATCGATGCCTCTTCGTCCATTGATGAAAAAGATACAACGGTTTTATTTCCATCGCGTGGAGGATTATCTTTGTTTTTGATATTAATCAGCATTAAGCGGAGCCGACCCATGGTCGGTAGACTTCCTTTCTACGTTAATTGTATACGCATACAGTTCACTGGAAATGTTCGAAACTGCAGAGATTTTATAACTGCATGCTGAATCGAAAGCACACTATTACTAATTTTGTCTGACTGAAAAGCGCCAGTCATCTGCCCATTCCTTGTCGTTGTTGTTGTTGTCTTCAGCCCCAAGATTGGTCAGATGCGGCTCTCGATGCTACTCTATCTTGTGTAAGCCTCTTCTAAATTCATGATCCTTTGATGTATCAGAGTGTGTCTTGTCAACCGATCTCTTCTTTTAGTGAACTTATGTTTCTAGTTTATTTTCTCTCAAATTCTATTCAGTATCTCCTCAGTGGTTACACGATCTAATATTCAGCATTCTTCCGTAGCACTGTATTGCAAAAGCTTCTGTTCCCTCTTGTTTGAACTGTATACCACCACGTTTCACTTCCTTCCGTGGCTACACATGAGACAAACACCTTCACAAAAGACTTTCTAACGCTTAAGTCTGTATTCAGTGTTAAAAAATTTCTTTATTTCACAAATTATTTTCTTGCAGTTGACAGTCTACATTTTATATCCTCTCTACTTCGGACATGATCAGTTATATTGCTGCTCAGATAACAAAACTCACTACTTTAAGTGTCTCGTTTCACAATCTTATTCCCTCAGCATTACATGATTTAATTTGACTGCATTCCTTTACCATTATTTAGATTTTGTTGATGTTCATTGACGTTCTTATTTGGAGGCACTGTCGATTCCGTTTCATCGGCAAACCTCAGAGTATTTATTTATTCTGTCTGAGCTCAAAATTTTTATTTGGTTTCCTACACTGCTTGTTCAATATACAGATTGATTAACATCAGGCGTAGGCTAAAATGCTCTTCACTCTCTTCATAACTACTACTTCCCTGTCATGCCCTTCGACTCTTAGAACTACCGTTTGGTGTCTCTACAACTTGTAAATAACCTTTAGATTCCTTTATTTTACCCCTGATACCTTCAGAATTTCAAAGAGTGTAGTCCAGTCAAAAGCTTATTCCAGACCTACAAAAGCTATAAACTTAGGTTTACAGCCCCTCTATGATATGTAGTACAGCCACTTTTGTTTCGCATGTCCCCACACTTCTCCCGTTTCCGATATCGTATCTTGAAATTGAATGACTGTAGAATTATGTTAATTACAGGACCAGGGAAAGTGAAATCTTCGTCAGCTAATAAAATAATACTGTACCAAAAGCATTTACTTTAATATTTTTTTATTAGGCAAGCAGTTCCAATTACGTAATCTTTAGGCCTGTTGAATGAACGACATCAAGTACCAATCGTACATAAATAAGACAAGGCATCAACACTCGTATGTGGTTCCGTAGATATCCGAACTACGCGAGCATCTGCGGAATCACATACGAATATTCGTGCCTTGCCTTGTACATCCAGGAATGGTATTTGGCAGTGTCTTTAAAATTCATGCGACAGGCCTGAAGGTCACGTGATTGGAGCGTCAAAACTTGTTGTCAAATAAAACCAGGTGAAAATAACGGCTGTTGGTACAGTATTATTACATTTCATCGACCAGTCGTTGTTCCACCTTCCTGAGCTCAAGATAGAGTTACAATTTCTTCGTCAACTGGTCCAACTTGCCGTCGTAAACGATACCTACACGGGCTCGGCAGAAAGAATATTCCTATGTGACTTGATTTGTTTTGTGATTTTCGTCCAATTTGCGAAGTTTGGGAGTTCATTTTCGATACATACCCTGCTATAAACTTAGAAACCTATACTACAAGTAGTTCGGGGATACCTTAATTATCATCAAATCTGTAAGCCTTTCCTATTACTATCGCTTCCTTTGTAAAAAGCAGAACAACGTCGTGATACTCGAAGCTTCTTGCAATAATTATATATGGTCAACTAACCTGGTAGGCGCCTGTTACACACAGCTGGCACACTATCTGCATACACCCGTACTCATGCTGCAAAGTCCTTAGGTACCTCCTCAAACATACGGCCAAAGCATTTAGCTCTGAGACGCGGAAGAGTGAAGAACGGCACGCTACAATGGTGTAACCAGCTCCTACTCGGCTAATGGTCGCGCAGCGTAACACTGAGAGTTCGTATCGGCATAGGCTCTGCAACCTTTCACTGCGCTGCGACCATCACCATGGCCGGTGGCGATTTCAGAGAACTTGTACCCGAGGGCCGTAGTGGAGGTAACGGAGAACAGGGAGAGACATGAATTGGGGCCATTAATGCCGAGGGCGGCATCCTGGCTGTGTGGGTGATTCTGGGCAGCAGGCTTAGTGGATCGTACCTGCAGAGGGACTTCTGGCCAAAGCGCTCTTCTCCTTCCCATTTAGAGTCGGACTGAAGGGCACCGGTTCGCAAAACATTTTGCACGGGACAGGCAGCAGTCCATCGTAAATGTGGCCAGATGGCGGAAAATGGGTGGAGGAAGCCATTTAAGAGGAACTGCAGCAAACTGAGCCTTGTGACAACGGTGTAAAGGTCATAAAACTCCGTGCATGCTCTACATCTACATCTACATCCATATTCCGCAAGCCACCTGACGTTGTGTGGCTCATGTTAGAAGCTGCGATGATACAGTCAGAGCACCTGGTCACATGTATAGTGGAGGCAAGTCTGTAACCCCCCCGTCGCCCCCCACTGACGCCAGGAGTTTTAATGAGCAGCAAAAGCATGTTCACTGGCATGGCTGTCTCGGTAGCTTAACAGCCTTATATCAGAAATTGGAAGATGGCTCGGAATGGTAAGATATCTCCATAAATGAGGAATTGTGGTCCCATTTAGCCAGATGCTTTTGCCAAAATAATCATGCTTATCGTGGGAATGACGCCTCCCTAGTCCATAGATCTTCTTTATTCAGACAACAGAGATTTGGAGTCACTGATCGGCTCCTCTCAGGATAATCAGGATATATTGCTTCCCCAGCGTTGGAACTCTGGTCCTGTGTCTGGACTGGCTACCGGGACCACATAAAAGTCAAGAGTAGTGATTGTATGAATGGAGGATAGTTCGATTGGTTGGTGCAATGTGGGAGCAGTTTCGGTTTTGGTGAAAAGTAGTGGTGACTCTTTGTTTCTTTGTCTTCTGGTCCTCCTCTGGTGGAGAATTTCAGGTCTTTCCCTAGTGGGTGAGACTTGTGGTCACTGTATTTAAAAGCCAGTGTCAGTTTCCAACAATACCGACAGTCGAACTGCATATCATCTCCAACATATCACGTGTCTCAAGGGTGAACTTATTCTTCCTGAGTCGGCCGTTTTATTTTTAACAATTCCAGCATGCTCCGTCGCGCCAGTGAGGCAAATTGGTTTGGCCAGACCACAGAACGGGTGCACCTCACACTGAAATCTGCCGGAATTTCAGGGCTCTGAGAGGGAAGTTTCCTGTGTTCTCCTAATCAGAACGCCAGAGCGCGTAGTTTTCAAATTTTCGTGGACGCGTCAGAACATTACAGCTGCAGCAGCGCACCAGTCGTCGCCCAAAGCTCGCCGTTTTCTGCTGCCGGATGAATCAAGGTGAAAGGATAAAGTATTTCTGCACTGGCGTACAGTTGTTAAATGATATTCACAGCTCCCTGTTCTCAGGTGAAACAAAGTTTGTGGTATAAATGGCCGCAGCTAATTCCATTTTCGTGGAATTGGGATTTACAGTGGATTAATGTAAACAAAGTCAGATTGCGATTAAAGGGATAAATTCAGGAGAGAATTTGTATAGCTTCCACAACAATGTGCGCTCTGCCAATCAGATACAATTCCTTTTCTGATTTGGGTTTGCAATTTTTGTGTAAGATTTATCAGGATTAAAAAAACTTGTCATTATGCTATAAAATTAAATACGGCACTGTTCTCATTATACTCCCTCAACTATTCACTCTTCTTATTTTGCTGTGGTGGTATGTATGTAAACCAGAAATTTAAGGTTCAGTGTTGTTAAATTAATTAATCTGACTATTAATTTGAGTTCTGAAAGTGACCACACAAATCGGCAACAATAGTGCCATGAGTAAATTCACTAATTCAAATATAAAATCAATGATCACAGCTCACGATTTGAAAGTTATTGAGAAGATATTATTTCTCTTTATGTAAAAGTAATAATATTTAGCATCACTCAGACCTATATTTACGGTTAAAGCAAGCGACGGCTTCCAGTGTTAGAAGAAGAAAATATTAGAAGAAGAACTTGGGTTTCGAAAAGGAAAAGGGAGAAATGAAATACTTCTATGTTTTGTTACTGATATACTGCTGCCGGCCGTGGTGGCCAGGCGGTTCTAAGCGCTTCAGTCCGGAACCGCGCGACTGCTACTGCCACAGGTTCGAGTCCTGCCTCGAGCATGGATGCCTGTGATTTCCTTAGGTTAGTTAGGTTTAAGTAGTTCTACACTACTGGCCTTTAAAATTGCTACACCAAGAAGAAATGCGCATGATAAAGGTGTATTCATTGGACAAATATATTATACTAGAACTGACATGTGATTACATTCGCACGCAATTTTGGTGCATAGATCCTGAGAAATCAGTACCCAGAACAACCACCTCCGGCCGTAATAACATCCTTGATACGCCTGGGCATTGAGTCAAACAGAGCTTGGATGGCGTGTACAGGGACAGCTGCCCATGCAGCTTCAACACGATACCACAGTTCACCAAGAGTAGTGACTGGCGTATTGTGACGAGCCAGTTGCTCGGCCACCATTAACCAGACGTTTTCAATTGGTGAGAGATCTGGAGAATGTGCTGTCCAGGACAACAGTCGAACATTTTCTGTATCCATAAAGGCCGGTACAGAACCTGCAACATGCGGTCGTGCATTATCCTGCTGAAATGTAGGGTTTCGCAGGGATCGTATGAAGGGTAGAGCCACGGGTCGTAACAAATCTGAAATGTAACGTCCACTGTTCAGAGTGCCGTCAGTGCGAACAAGGGGTGACCGAGACGTGTAACGAAAGGCACCCCATACCATCACCCCGGATGATACGCCAGTATGGCGATGACGAATACACGCTTCCAATGTGCGTTCACTGCGATGTGGCCAAACCCGGGCTCGACCAACATGATGCTGTAAACAGAACCTGGATTCATCCGTAAAAATGACGTTTTAAAATTCGTGCACACAGGTTCGTCGTTGAGTACACTATCGCAGGTGCTCCTGTCTGTGATGCAGTGTCAAGGGTAACTGCAGCCATGGTCTCCTAGCTGCTGGTCCACGCTGCTGCAAATGTCGTCGAACTGTTCATGCAGATGGTTGTTGTCTTGCAAACGTCCCCATCTATTAACTCAGGTATCGATACGTGGCTGCACAATCCGTTACAGCCATGCGGATAAGGTATCTGTCATCTCGACTGCTAGTGATACGAGGCCGTTGGAATCCAGTACGGCGTTCCGTATTACCCTCCTGAACCCACCGACTCCATATTCTGCTAACAGTCATTGGATCTCGACCAACGCGAGCAGCAATGTCGTGATACGATAAACCGCAATCGCGATAGGCTATAATCCGACCATTATCATAGTAGGAAACGGTACGCATTTCTCCTCCTTACACGAGGGACGCCGGCCGGAGTGGCCAAGCGGTTCTAGGCACTACAGTCTACGATAAACTGCAATCGCGATAGGCTATAATCCGACCTTTATCAAAGTAGCAAACGGTACGCATTTCTCCTCCTTACACGAGGGACGCTGGCCGGAGTGGCCAAGCGGTTCTAGGCGCTACGGTCGCAGGTTCGAATCCTGCCTCAGGCATGGATGTGTGTGTTGTCCTTAGGTTAGTTACGTTTAAGTAGTTCTAAGTTCCCATAGTGCTCAGAGCCGTTTGAAGCATTTTTTACACGAGGAATCACAACAACGTTTCACCAGGCAACGCCGGTCAACTGCTGTTTGTGTATGAGAAATCGGTTGGAAACTTTCGTCACGTAAGCACGTTGTAGGTGGCACCACCGGCGCCAACCTTGTGTGAATGCTCTGAAAAGCTAATCATTTGCATAACACAGCATCTTCTTCTTGTCGGTTAAAGTTTTCGTCTTTAGCACGTCATCTTCGTGATGTAGCAATTTTAATGGCCAGTAGTGTATGTTCTAGGGGACTGAAGACCTCCGATGTTAAGTCCCACACTGCTCAGAGCCATTTGAACCATTTGATATACAGCTAAATTTCTCTCGGGATAATTATATGATATTTGCGTTCATAGACTTGACTAAAGCATGCGTCGTGTGGGCACCATTGTAAGGTTCCTGAGCAGTAGGAAGATAATCATTTTGCAACATGGAACTACATTTCCCACTGCGATGAATATTTCTTTGTAAGAATCTCCACCTGCGGCTCTGATTCAACGAAAATGGGCAGCTTGACGAAAAAACGTGGGAACTCAAATTCTACTGTGCTTGCGGAAGATACTGGCTAAATAATCGAATACATGGAGACGAAGGCGTTAGGGCACAGGCTGTAAAAAGTTCTCTTCTGCCGCACCATAACAGGCCATACAAAAGGTAGATCCTGCAAAATGATGCCAAGAACAGCTTAATGTTTCAAAACAGGGACGCAGCTAAGGCAACGGCAATGGAATTCCCGCCTCACTATCGCTATTCATGCGTGCTGGATACAGGTTTGTCCAAGTCTAATAACGGCGCTGGTAATGCCTATCAGCTACCCAGACGCAAACGGCAAGGCCTGTACCAGCTGGACCCGCACTGCACTATTTTGACAGCTGAGCTGATTACCATTTTGGAAGATCTGCTATTCGCACAGACGATCCCAGCAAACACAAAAATTATAATCTCTGATTGTTAGGCCGGTTTCTGTGCCCGAGCGGTTCTAGGCGCTTCAGCCAGAACCACGCTGCTGCTACGGTCGCAGGTTCGAATCCTGCCTCGGGCACCGATGTGTGTGATCTTAGGTTAGTTAGGTTTAAGTAGTTCTAAGACTAGGGGACTGATGGGCAGATGTTAAGTCCCATAGAGCTTGGAGCCATTTGAACCACTTGAATCTGAGTATTAGAAACCATTATAATAGTTGTACCAGTACCATAGATGCAGCAGTTATCGAGTTTGTGTCTCTGGTGTAGAGAAACCATGACAACATTGGGATGGGTATGGATGAAAGGCCACTCAGGGATACATGGAAATGAACAGGTAGATGTCCTAGCAAACCAAGCACCTCTACATTAAAAATGACAAAATCACTCTCACAGAAATGATTCTCATGATCAGAAAGCCGCAGTCATCGGACTGGCAAGCGAAAGGACTAATCGCTAACATCGAAAATCAGAGACAGTCATTAATGTCCGCCCTCGGAAACTGAGTGGTCAGCGTGGCAGAATGTCAATCCTAGTTCGAATTCCGGCTGGGAATCGTAAAACTTGCACCTGGCGAACGGTCTACCTGGCGGGAGGCCCTAGTCACACGACATTTACATTTACTACGCATTAATTCATCGGACGACACCAAGACTACCAAAGTATAATAAGGCACAAACATCAAGGCGCTACACAATAATTAGAGCAAGACCGAAATTTAATCACTTCAAGTTTAACAACACACCTATCGGCTCAATTTGGGTGAAACCCCGATACGTGCTTGTAGAGAGGAACAAGATCTGATATAGATTCCCACATTGTCCTCGGAACTCTTATATATAAATGTACTTGCAAGTAATCTAGTGCTCTTGGTCACCAGTTCCCAAGCGACCTCCAAACCTTGTTCGTATCCAAGGAGATAGCATCGCATAAGATACTGTAAGATCTCGTCAAGAGTGCCAAGAACATCCCGATATAGCTCCCTACGCTGCTAATTTAATGCTCTTGGTAATTAGAATGCCTGGGGAAGATCAAAGTCATGTGCCACACTGGAGTAATATGGAACGCTAAGCCTATAAATGTGTGTCACTAAGTACGTCCTATACGCATTTGTATGAATGTACCTATTTCTTTTCGCATTGCTGTAATACCCAAATATGGTTCTCCTATGCTGTTATCGTGTCCTGTCTAGTTGGTACTTGAAACTCTGCACAGATATTCAACTCTCCGTCCACATCTATCGAAAGATTTCTTAATTCTAACCCTCCCACACTCTTAATGACGATGGCACAAACAAATTGCGTCGCTATTCAATACATCGTCCACCAGCTGATTTGTCTCCAAGGGTCTGTTGCTGCCTCGGTCACCTGATTGTCGTTCTCCAGTGAGTCTAGTTTTTCGAATCCGACGCAAAACTAACAGTTAATTGTAAAGCTCCGTACCCTCTTAATGACGATGGAACACACAAATTACGTCGCGATTCAATACACCGTCCTCCAGGCGACTTGTCTCAGAGGGTGTATTGCTGCCTCGGTCACCTGATGGTCGTTCTTCTGTGAGTCTAGTTTTTCGTATCCGACGCAAAAATGACAGTTAATTGTACCGTTCCGACCCTCTTAATGACGATGGAAGACACAAATTGCGTCGGGATTCAATACATCGTCCCCCAGCCGACTTGTCTCCAAGGGTCTATTGCTGCCTGGATCACCACATGGTGGTTTTTCTGTGAGAAGAGTTTCTTGAATCCGACGCAAAACTGCCAGTTAATTCCCACCCTCCCATCTTCTTAATGACGATGGCCCAAACCAATTGCGTCTCGATTCAATACATCGTCCTCAAGCCGACTTGTCTCCATGGTGTATTGCTGCCTCGGTCACTTGATGGCCGTTCTCCTGTGAGTCTAGTTTTTAGAAATCCGACGCAAAAATGTCAGTTAATTGTAACGTTCCGCCCCTCTCAATGACGATGGAACACACAAATTGCGTCGCGATCAATACATCGTCCTCCAGCCGTCTTGTCTCCAAGGGTGTATTGCTGCCTGGGTCATCACATGGTCGTTCTCCTGTGAGTCTAGTTTTTCGAATCCGACACAAAACTGACAGTTAATTGCAACTTTCCGACCCTCTTAATGACGATGGAACACTCAAATTGCGTCGCGATTCAATAAATTGTCCTCCAACCGACTTGTCTCCAAGGGTCAATTGCTGCCTCGTGAACCCGATGGTCGTTCTCCTGTGAGTCTAGTTTTTCGAATCCGACGCAAAACTGACAGTTAATTGTAACGTTCCGACCCTCTCAATGACGATGGAACACACAAATTGCGTCGCGATTCAATAAATCGTCCTCCAGCCAACTTGTCTCCAAGGGTCTAGTGCTGTCTCGGTCACCTGATGGTCGTTCTCCTGTGAGTCTAGGTTTTCGAATCTGACGCAAAACTGCCAGTTAATTCTAACCCTCCCATCCTCTTAATGACGATGGCCTATACAAATTGCGTCGCGATTCAATACATCGTCCTCAAGCCGACTGGTGTCCATGGGTGTATTGCAGCCTCTGTCACCAGATGGTCGTTCTCCTGTGAGCCTAGTTTTCCAATCCGACGAAAACTGACAGTTAATTGTAACGTTCCGACCCTCTTAATGACTTGTCTCCAAGCGTATATTAGTGACTGGGTCACCACATGTCCATTTTCCAGTGAGTATAGTTTCCAGCATCCGTCGCAAAACTGAGAGTTGATTGTTATGTTCCGACCCTCTTAATGACTATGGAAGACACAACTTGCGTCGGGATTCAATGCATCGTCCTTCAGCGGACATGTCTCCAAAGGTCTAATGCTGCGTCGGTCACCTGATGGTCGTTCTCCTGTGAGACTAGTCTTTCGCATCCGACGCAGAACTGACAGTTATTTGTACCGTGCCTTCCCTCTTAATGACTATGGAAGACACAAATTGCGTCGGGACTCAATACATCGTCGTTCTAGCCGACCTGTCTCCAAGAGTGTATTACTACCTGGGTCACCACGTGGTGGTTTATCTGTGAGTCCTGTTTCTCGAATCAGACGCAAAACTGCCAGTTAATCCTAAACCTCCCATCCTTATAATGACGATGGCCCAAACAAGTTGCATCGCGATTCAATACATCGTCCTCAAGCCGACTGGTGTCCATGGGTGTATTGCAGCCTCGGTCATCAGATGGTCGTTCTCTTGTGAGTCTAGTTTTTAGAAATCCAATGCCAAATTGTTAGTTAATTGTAACATTCCGACCCTCTAAATGACGATGGAACACACAAATTTTGTCGCGATCAATACATCGTCCTCCAGCCGTTTTGCCTCCAAGGGTGTATTGCTGCCTCGGTCTCCGGATTGTCTTTTGTCCTGTGAGCCTAGTTTTTCCAATCCAGCGAAAAATGACAGTTAATTGAAACGTTCCGACCCTCTTAATGACGATGGAACACACAAACTGCGTCGCGATTCAATACATCGTTCTCCAGCCGACATAGCTCCATGCGTATATTGCTGCCTGGGTCACCTGATAGTCGATCTCCTGTGAGTATAGTTTCTCAAATCCGACGCAAAACTGACAGTTAATTGTAACGTTCCGACCCTCTTAATAACGATGGAACACAAAAATTGCGTCGCGATTCAATAAATCATCCTCCAGTCGACATATGTCCAAGGGACTATTACTGCCTCGGGAACCCGATGATCATTCTTATGTGAGACTAGTTTTTCGAATCCGACGCTAATCTGATAGTTAATTGTACTCTTACGACTCTCTTAAAGACGATGTAACACAAATTGCGTCGGGATTCAAGACATCGTCCTCCAGCCGACATATCTCCAAGCGTATATCGCTGCCTGGGTCACCACATGGCCGTCCTCCAGTGAGTATTGTTTCGCGAATCGAACGCAAAACTGACACTTAATTCTAACGTTCCAACCCTCTTAATGACGATGGAACACACAAATTGCGTCGGGATTCAATACATCGACCTCCAGCCGACTTGTCTCCAATGGTCTAGTGCTGCCTCGGTCACCTGATGGTCGTCCTCCTGTGCGTCTAGTCTTTCAAATCGGACACGAAAGTGACAGTTAATAGTACCGTTCCGACCCTCTTAATGACGATAGAAAACAGAAGTTGCGTCGGGATTCGATGCATCGTACTCTAACCGACTTGTCTCCAAGTGTCTAGTGCTGCCTCGGTCATTTGATGGTCGTTCTCTGTGAGACTAGTCTTTCAAATCCGAAACAAAACTGACAGTTAATTGCACCGTCCCGACCCTCTTAATTACGATGGAAGGCACAAGTTGCGTCGGGATCCAATGCATCGTCCTACAGCTGACATGTCTCCAAAGGTCTAATGCTGCGTCGGTCACCAGATGGTCGTTCTCCTGTGAGTCTAGTCTTTCGAATACGACGCAAACTGATAGTTAATTGCACCGTGCCGACCCTCTTAATGACTATGGAACACACCAACTGCGTCGCGATTCAATACACCATTCTCCAGCCGACATACTTCCATGCGTATATTGCTGCCTGCTTCACCAAATGGACGTTCTCCTGTGAGTATAGATTCTCGAATCCGACGCAATACTGACAGTTAATTGTAACGTTCCGACCCTCTTAATGACGATGGAAAAGACAAATTGCGTCGCGATACAATACATCGTCCCCCAGCTGACTTGTCTCCATGGGTGTATTGCTGCCTCGGTCACCTGATGGTCGTTCTCCTGTGAGTCTAGTTTTTCGAATCCGACGCAAAACTGACAGTTAACTGTAACGTTCCGACCCTCTTAATGACGTTGGAACACACATATTGCGTCGCGATTCAATAAATCGTTCTCCAGCCGACTTGTCTCTTAATGACGATGGAAGACACAAATTGCGTCGGAATTCAATGCATCGTATTCTAACCGTCTTGTCTCCAAGTGTCTAGTGCTGCCTCGTTCACCTTATGGTCGTTCTCTGTGAGTCTAGTCTTTCAAATCCGACACAAAACTGACAGTTAATTGCACCGTTCCGACCCTCTTAATGACGATGGAAGACACAAATTCCGTCGGGATTCAGTTCATCGTCCTCCAGCCGACTTGTCTCCATGGGTGTATTGCTGCCTCGGTCACCTGATGGTCGTTCTCCTGTGTGTCTAGTTTTTCGAATCCGACGCAAACTGACAGTTAATTGTAACGTTCCGACCCTCTTAATGACGATGGAACACTCGAATTTCGTTGCGATTCAATAAATCGTCCTCCAGCCGAGATGGCTCGAAGAACTATTACTGCCTCGGGAACCCGATGGTCATTCTCCCGTTAGCCTAGTTTTTTGAATCCGACCCAAAACTGACAGTTAATTGTACCCTTACGACTCTCTTAATGAGGATGTAACGCACAAATTGCGTCGGTATTCAAGACATCGTCCTCCAGCCGACTTATCTCCAAGCGTATATTGCTGCCTGGGTCACCACATGCCGTTCTCCAGTGAGTATAGTTTCGCGAATCGAACGCAAAACTGATAGTTCATTGTAACGTTCCAACCCTCTTAATGATGATGGAACACACAAATTGCGTCGCGAACAATACATCGTCCTCCACCTGACGTGTCTCCAAGGGTCTGATGCTGCCTCGGTCACCTGATGGTCGTTCTCCTGTGCGTCTAGTCTTTCAAATCCGACACAAAACTGACAGTTAATTGTACCGTTCCGAACCTCTTAATGACGATGGAAGACATAAATTCCGTCGGGATTCAGTGCATCGTCCTCCAGCCGACGTGTTTCCAAGGGTCTAGTGCTGCTTCGGTCACCTGATGGTCGTTCTCCTGTGAGTCTAGTTTATTCCAATCCGACGAAAACTGACAATTAATTGTAACGTTCCGACCCTCTTAACGACGATGGAACACACAAACTGCGTCGCGGTTCAATACATATTTCTCCAGCCAACATTCCTCCATGCGTATATTGCCGCCTTAGTCACCACATGGTCGTTCTCCTGTGAGTATAGTTTCTCGAATCCGACACAAAGCTGACTGTTAACTGTACCGTGCCGACCCTTTTAATGACGACGGAAGACACAAATTGCGCCGGGATTCAATACATCGTCCTCCAGCCGACTTATCTCCAATGGTCTATTCCTGGTGGGTCACCACATGATGGTTTTTCTGTGAGTCCAGTTTCTTGAATTCGACTCAAAAATGCCAGTTAATTCTAACCTTCCCATCCTCTCAATGACGATGGCCCAAACAAATTGCGTCGCGATTCAATACATCGTCAACAAGCCGACTTGTCTCCATGGGTGTATTGCTACCTCGGTCTCCTGATGGTCGTTCTCCTGTGAGTCTAGTTTTTTGAAATACGACGCTAAACTGTCAGTTAATTGTAACGTTCCGACCCTCTCAAGTACGATGGAACACACAATTTGCGTCGCGATCCTTACATCGTCCTCCAGCCGTCTTGTCTCCAAGGGTTTATTGCTGCCTTAGTCACCTGATGGTCGTTCTCCTGTGAGTCTAGTTTTTCTAATCCAACGAAAACTGACAGTTAATTGTAACGTTCCGACCCTCGTAATTATGATGGAACACACAAACTGCGTCGCGATTTAATACACCGTTCCCCAGCAGACATAGCTCCATGCGTGTATTGCTGCCTGCTTCACCACATGGTCGTTCTCCTGTGAGTATAGTTTTTTGAATCCGACGCAAAACTGACAGCTAACTGTAACGTTCCGACCCGCTCAATGACGATGGAACACACAAATTGAGTCGCGATCAATACATCGTCCGTCAGCCGTCCGATCTCCAAGGGTGTATTGCTGCCTCGGTCACCTGATGTTCGTTCTCCTGTGAGTCTAGTCATTCAAATCCGACACAAAACTGACAGTTAATTGTACCGTTTCGACCCTCTCAATGACGATGGAACACACAAATTGAGTCGCGATCAATACATCGTCCTCCAGCCGTCCTGTCTCCAAGGGTGTATTGCTGCCTCGGTCACCTGATGGTCGTTCTCCTATGAGTCTAGTCTTTGAAATCCGACACAAAACTGACAGTTAATTGTACTATTCCGACCATCTTAATGACGATGGAAGACACAAATTGCGTCGGGATCCAAAGCATCGTTCTCCAGCCGACTTGCTTCAAGGGTCTAGTGCTGCCTCGGTCACCTGATGGTTGTTCTGCTGTGAGTCTAGTCTTTCGACTCCGACACAAAACTGACAGTTAATTGTACCGTGCCGACCCTCTTAATGACGACGGAAGACACAAACTGCGTCGGGATTCAATACATCGTCCTCAAGCCGACTTGTCCCCATGAGTGTATTGCTGCCTCGTCATCTGAAGGTCGTGCTCCTGTGACCCTAGTTTTTAGAAATCTGACGCAAAACTGTCAGTTAACTGTACCTTTCCGACCCTCTCAATGACGATGGAACACACAAATTGCGTCGTGAACAATACATCGTCATCCAGCCGTCTTGTCTCCAAGGGTGTATTGCTGCCTTGGTCACCTGATGGTCGTTCTCCTGTGAGACTAGTTTTTACTCTCTGACGCATAACTGAGAGTTAATTGTATCGTTCAGACCCTCTTAATGATGATGGAACACTCAAAATGCGTGCGATTCAATAAATCGTCCTCAAGCCGACTTGCCTCCAAGGGTCTATTGCTGCCTCGGGAACCCGATGGTCGTTCTCCTGTGAGTCTAGTGTTTTGAATCGGACACAAAAATGGCAGTTAATTGTACTCTTACGACTCTCTTAATGACGATGGAAGACACAAATTGCGTCGGGATTCAAAGCATCGTCTTCCAGTCGACTTGCTCCAAGGGGCTAGTGCTGCCTCGGTCACCTGATGGTCGTTCTCCTGTGAGTCTAGTCTTTCGAATCCGACACAAAACTGACAGTTAATTGTACCGTGCCGACCCTCTTAATGACGACGAAAAACACAAATTGCGTCGGGATTCAATACATCGTCCTCCAGCCGACTTGTCTCCAAGTGTCTATTGCTGTTTGGGTCACCACAGGGTGGTTTTTCTGTGAGTCCAGTTCCCTGAATCCGACGCAAAACTTCCAGTTATTTCTAACCCTCCCATCCTCTTAATGACGATGGCCCAAACAAATTGCGTCGCGATTCAATACATCGTCCTCAAGCCGACTTGTCTCCATGAGTGTATTGCTGCCTCGGTCATCTGAAGGTCGTGCTCCTGTGAGTCTAGTTTTTAGAAGTCTGACGCAAAACTGACAGATAATTGTACCTTTCCGACCCTCTCAATGACGATGGAACACACAAATTGCGTCGTGAACAATACATCGTTCTCCAGCCGTCTTGTCTCCAAGGGTGTATTGCTGCCTCGGTCACCTGATGGTCGTTCTCCTGTGAGTCTAGTTTTTTCCAATCCGACGCAAAACTGAGAGTTAATTGTAACGTTCCGACCCTCTTAATGACGATGGAACACTCAAATTGCGTCGCGATACAATACATCGTCCCCCAGCCGACTTGTCTCCATGGGTGTATTGCTGCCTCGGTCACCTAATGGTCGTTCTCCTGTGAGCCTAGTTTTTCGAATCCGACGCAAAACTGACAGTTAATTGTAAAGTTCCAACCGTCTTAATCACGATGCAACACACATATTGCGTCGGGATTCAATACATCGTCCTCCAGCCGACTTATCTCCAAGCGTATATTGCTGCCTGGGTCACCACATAGCCGTTCTCCAGTGAGTATAGTTTCCCGAATTTGACGCAAAACTGACAGTTAATTGTACCGTTCCGACCCTCTTAATGGCGATGGAGACACAAATTGCGTCGGGATTCATTGTATCGTCCTCCAGCCGACATGACTGCAAGGGTCTAGTGCTGCCTCGGTCACCTGATGGTCGTTCTCCGATGAGTCTAGTCTTTCAAATCCGACACAAAACTGACAGTTAATTGTACTATTCCGACCCTCGTAATGACGATGGAAGACACAAATTGCGTCGGGATTCAAAGCATCGTCCGCCAGCCGACTTGCTCCAAGGGTCTAGTGCTGCCTCGGTCACCTGATGGTCGTTCTCCTGTGAGTCTAGTCTTTCGAATCCAACACAAAACTGACAGTTAATTGTACCGTGCCGGCCCTCTTAATGACGACGGAAGACACAAATTCCGTCGGGATTCAATACATCGTCCTCCAGCCGACTTGTCTCCAAGTGTCTATTGCTGTTTTGGTCACCACATTGTGGTTTTTCTGTGAGTCCAGTTCCCTGAATCCGACGCAAAATTTCCGGTTAATTCTAACCCTCCCATCCTATTAATGACGATGGCCCACATAAATTGCGTCGCGATTCAATACATCGTCCTCAAGCCGACTTGTCTCCATGAGTGTATTGCTGCCTCGGTCATCTGAAGGTCGTGTTCCTGTGAGTCTAGTTTTTAGAAATCTGACGCAAAACTGTCAGTTAATTGTACCTTTCCGACCCTCTCAATGACGATGGAACACACAAATTGCGTCGTGAACAATACATCGTCCTCCAGCCGTCTTGTCTCCAAGGGTGTATTGCTGCCTCGGTCACCTGATGGTCGTTCTCCTGTGAGTCTAGTTTTTCCAATCCGACGCAAAACTGAGAGTTAATTGTAACGTTCCGTCCCTCTTAATGACGATGGAACACTCAAAGTGCGTTGCGATGCAATAATTCGTCCTCCAGCCGACTTGTCTCCAAGGGTCTAGTGCTGCCTCGGGAACCCGATGGTCGTTCTCCTGTGAGTCTAGGTTTTCGAATCCAACCGAAAACTGACAGTTAATTGTAACGTCCCGACCCTCTTAATGACGATGGAACACACAAATTGCGTCACGATTCAATAAATCGTCCTGTAGCCGACTTGTCTCCAAGGGTCTATTGCTGCCTGGGACACCAGATTGTGGTTTTCCTGTGGGCCGACGCATAACCGGCAGTTAAGCGATATACAAAGTAACATTAAGTTGCTAACTTACATTAATGGTCTTTAATATGGATGGTGCCATTATCACATCTGTGTACCAAACGCGTTTTGTCGCATCTTACTCTGCTTCCAGTAGTATTTTTATAGCGCACCACCTCTGTATATCCTGTGTTACATTTTCGTCTTGTTTACTCGTTTCAGTATACTGTGTACGTAAATTTTTTTCTGTCGGTATCGTTCCTATGATAAGCCTACGTAACGTCGTTCCAAGGTACGACTTAAACGAATGTAAACTATGAGCTGAGAAAACAAACTGTAGTATAAATTTCCAGTGTTCAGATGATTGTGTGGGCACGTTCCGAAGGCCAATAAATTTAAAAAGAAAAGCTTTCAGCCATCCAGATGTAGTAGATAAACCTCGATTAAAACTAATTAAACCACAAAGAAGCACGGCAAGAGGTAAGTATTTTATATTGTGACGGTTCGGTTGCGTCTCCTTTTAGTGATTTTCAGAAGCCTTCATAATGTTTTCTTCAATATTTGGCCCTTCGTTGCTTCTAAACTAATTTAAGCTTCGTATTCTTGTATTAATTTATCTGGCTCCGACACTTGTAGGAAAATCACTGGTGGGTACGTAGCTATATTGTGTTTCATTTCTGGAGTAAATTTATTTCCTTCGAAGCGAGCTGTATTTGAGTGGTTTGTTCTAGAAATCTGGAGGCTTATTTTGATTTACTGTGGCCTCCAATTATCTGCATTTCTTTCTCTTTCCACCGGTAATACGGATTTACCCGTAAAATACGCCACAAAACTTTCAGCAAGTATGCCTCTGCAACAGACTCAAAGGTAAAAAGAGAAAGAAACATCATTTCAATGGAGGTAAATTTATTCTCGGCAGAGTAAAGAATAATTTGTTGGAAGATTACCCAAACAAAACTCCATGTGTATATACCAGGAATTCTTCGTAATACTCTCAATCATAAGCAAGTCAGAGCTTCTGAAAGCAAATACTGTGCACGACCAGACTTCCCAGGACGACGAAAGCGGACGACATTGATTTTAGAAGGCGCTGTCATAAGACGGAGTAAGACATTCCAGGGCGTTGAGTTGGTTCTTGCGGCAACTTAATCTGCCTGTGTACTTGCAAACAGTGTTAGCGTGAGGGTGGAGTGTACGAAGTAAGGTGTTGTAAGACCTCAGAAATCTACTCTGGTTCAGTGGTACCATTCGGTGTTCCAAAAACAAACAAAAAAAAGAATTATTACTCTCTCACTACTGATGTATGGGGAGTTTGGTGGGGAGAGCACTAGACTTAAGCCATGACGGTCTCCGGTTAAAGCCCCTATAGCAACAGCGAATTTGCCTGCTTACAGTCCCTTCAGGAACACCCCACTTCCACTCAGCTTGCTGTCAAAATGAGTACAGGGAATTCTTCCTGGGAGTAAAAGACCACTGGAGTCTTTTAAGGCAGCAGCAGATACAAGAGCTACGCTCTGGCTGCAGTTAGGTTGGTAGTCCGGTAATGATTTGCGGCACAGACTCTATCTTTCTCTTTTCACTACACTGATAATTTACTATCTTATAGGCATCAAACCAGTCTCAGGACTGAAGACCAGAACAACAACAACGTAGAGGGTGTTACAAGAAGGTACGGCCAAACTTTCAGGAAACATTCCTGACACACAAATAAAAATGTTGAGGTTCGCCGATGACACTGTAATTCTGTCAGAGACAGCAAAGGACTTGGAAGAGTAGTTGAACGGAATGGATGGTGTCTTGAAGGGAGGATATAAGATGAAAATCAACAAAAGCAAAACGAGGATAATGGAATGTAGTCGAATTAAGTCGGGTGATGTTGAGGGTATTAGATTAGGAAATGAGACACTTAAAGTAGTAAAGGAGTTTTGCTATTTGGGGAGCAAAATAACTGATGATGGTCGAAGTAGAGAGGATATCAAATGTAGACTGGCAGCAGAAGAAGAGAAATTTGTTAACATCGAGTATAGATTTAAGTGTCAGGAAGTCATTTCTGAAAGTATTTGTATGGAGTGTAGCCATGTATGGAAGTGAAACATGGACGGTAAATAGTTTGGACAAGAAGAGAATAGAAGCTTTCGAAATGTGGTGCTACAGAAGAATGCT